>NC_132921.1:54642478-54963978 GCF_047675955.1 Chlorocebus sabaeus
ATGATAAATGAAGTGAAAAATTAATCTAATAAGAAAAGAATGACTAACAAGGAACTATAGAAGTTTGAAACCAGAAAAGACTATCTAAGGGACTTGTTTTGAATTTACATACCAACATTTATCTGTTGCAGTTTGAGAATATCTCCTCAACTGCTTAAAATGCATGAATTACATCAAGTCTAAATAATTATAATAAAGGATTAAAAGTTTATTCAAGTCAAAAGTGGGGTCTTTATTTTGAAGCATATCTATTTTCTGTTGCACATTTCTTTAGATGGTGTTAAATTCAATAAATAAAAAGTGGGTGATTTAGAATTATTTCTGTCCGTTCTAAATGTCATGAATTACCGATCAGCAAAGGGAAACTTGTAAGACTAAATATTATAATACAAATAAAGAAGGGGAATTATTATATCCTGGAAAAGAAAGGTTTTATTTATCTCCAAAGGGATGGAATCTAGAAAAAAAATACTGTAAATCACTGAGGAATGATGAACTCTGAGCATTCTTCCCTTGAAATAGGAACACAGCTGAAAGGTCAGGTAGGCTTAAAATAATTAACTACTAAATAAATTGCATGTCTTAAATCTTAGATATAATGCCAATTATAAATCTATTTCTCAGACCTTGGCTCTTCTTTTCCTGAAAAATTGTATAAACACCATGCAAATACCTGTAGATTAAAGAAAAACAGTCATCTAAAACACATGTATCTGCTCTTTTATTTACTGATAAAAATCTTACATTTACAACTAAAGAAAGGATACTGTCTTAATGCATCAAAATAAAAACATGTTTCCAAAGTCTGAGTCTATTTCCAAAGTGTAGCCCAAACTGGAATAAATCTTAAATAGAGTTTAGCCTTATAAAGCCAAAAAAGAAAGAAATACAAAGCTGTTGAATACATTTCTACCTTGTTTAAAATATTTAAATTAGCAAAAATATTGCTTTTGTTTCCGGAAAGACTATTGAACTGAGAAACTTCTAGGCTTTAAGATTATTAAAAAGATTGTCCAATATGTGACTGCTATGATCCCACAAAAATTCAATTTTTATTTGCCAAGTTAAATCTTCCAGCAAATTGTTGGCAGTGTGATGTTGGATACTCATATCACAATAATCCTGCCCAAATAGTCATGTTTGATTACTCCGTGTTCAGTGCTGAGAGGGAAAAGTCCAATAAATTCTCACTACTACTTTTCAAACTGTACATCAGTCACTGTAAACACCAAAGAATAAGACGAAATGAGGACCAGCATGAGCACACCTTTTGTCCTAAATGTTAGATTCTTAAAAAGGGGAAATAAATGAATGTGAAGGAAAAGTCTAAGTATAATGTGAATTTTCGATAAGCTGTATACTAGGGACATATCAGGAAGATTCCTTACTTTTTCACTTCATATAAAAAGACACAAATATATATATGTATTTTTTAAATTAATGCAAACAAAAAAAATACTCTACATGTTTGTTAACATCAAAGCCTATTTCCCAACTGGGGAAGTTCCCAGAATGGAGAGGTTATATAACCACTGTGGAAAAATAAGCCTGTAAGTATAAGACATCATAACAAATAATTTATTCATTAAAAATACTGCTGTTGTTATCATTTCAGTTTTAATATGGGTTTAGCTGCTATAAATGAGAGATACAAAATGATATTCTTTAAAAGAGAAAATTTGTTTCCCTCACACATAAGATCTGAGCTGATATGGTGATGGTTCTGCTCCATGAAGTTGGGTGAGGCTAAGTGTCTCTCCGCCTTGCTGCTCTGACATCCCCAGGATTCTCTCTGTATCCAACAGTCCAGACTCATTACCATTACACATTCCAGTCGTCAAAAAAGAGGAAAGAGGTAGGGAAGAAGGCATGCTTTTGTTATAAACAAATTACTAAGAAACTGAACCTGGCATGTCTATTTTCTTTCCATTGGCCAGAACTTTAGTCACATGAACTACATTTAGTTGTAAGGAAACCTGGGAAACAGCCCTTAATCGCCAGCCACACACAAAGATGACAATTCTATTTGTAACTCTGCCACTGTTACTTTTGGATATCAGATCAGTTTTTTCCACCATCAAGCAAGACTCTAATAACTGCTTCATCTCCTTTGTAATAAGTATTAAATAAAATAATATACGTGAAATATTATGTAAACTGTAAAGCAATGTATACATGGAAGGTATAAATTATACTTTACACTGATATTTTACAGAACAAATGGGAAAATATAAGAGAAAGAAGATGAAGCAGAGAAGATAGGAAATTACTTATTGATACTGTTTTCAAAGAAACATAAAGAACACTCTTTTTTAGACACAGTATGAAGGTCAATTTAGTTATTTGTGATGTGTTAGACTCTAAGTATGAGTTTGGAGTGTGAATGTTATTGCCATAATTTGAAATGCCATCTATTTGCATCAAAATATTTCAGATGGCATGTCAGTCTTCATGATTCGCTCCACAGGAACTGTTGCCACATGGACTGATATGAATCCAAGACTGTATACCAGGAACTGTGCTCAGCACAAGAGATGAAGGAAAAATAATTGTATGTGCAGGTTTAAACAGGTAAATTTCAAAACAATGTCATAAGTAAAATTATACAGATTTTTAAAAATAAAGTATGAGTGAGCAACATACAAAGGAAAGAAATGTATGTTATCAAGCACAGTATTTTGATATCATGCCAATGATGCTTTAAAATTTTCACATATCGGTGACATGATTATCTAAAGTTAAAATATTGACTAGAAATGCATTGCAGTTTTAGGAATTAATAAGTATTACTCAAAATATCTCCTATCCTGCTAGAGTCCCTGAATTCCCAGCTTAAATAAACAGAAATATAAAAACCTTTCAAATAAATCACTAAATTATCACAGATAATAAAAATCGGCCTACTAAATTCATTTAACATAAGAAAACGTAAGATGAACAAACCTATATGTGAACTTATTACTTAATTACTTATTGTTTATTACATCGTTTTGCTTATATAAAATATAAATATACGACTATTTCTTATATAACCATCTTTAATTGATTAGTTTCTTTGAAAGAAGAAAATATATGAAATAAAAGAAGTTTGTAGTAGCATTAATTTTTTTCTTTAAATAATTTTATCTTTGAAAACAGAACAAAACAATCCATCAAAATATAAAATTATTTCCACTGTGAGAAATTTAAGGGTATTACTTTTAAAGGTTTTATAACTATCTCTCTATGTGTTTTCCTAGATGAATGTTTAAAGCTAGAGTGATAAAATGCTAATATTATTAGACACTAAATACTTCAGCACTACTGAGTTTGTTATTACATTTTATGTTATTATTACGTCAAAAAGCATCCAGGATGTAATTTTGTTTGGAATGCACTGCTAGCTTTGACAGTAAAATTAGAACTCTGAGGCCAACTAGAATGTCATCTTGAGGTATTGGTTTATAGTTTGATGGATGCCTTAGCATAAAACATTTGCATATTCAAGTTAATTTTGTTTGACTGTGATATATGCAACCTGAATACCTGTAAACTTTTCTATTTATAGTTAAAAAGTAATTTAAAACATTTGCTGGAATTAAAAATTTTTAGCAGAATATCTTATCATGCACTTTGTATTCTTTGGGTATTATTCTCTAGGTCATTCCTTTATAAGTAGATTCTCATAGTTATTTAGCTACTTAATGAAAATTAATTTTTTAAGTTCTTTGATTACAATTCCAGAGTTGCCTCAACTTATACAATTAAATAACTTTTAAAAATAGAGTTCTGCCATTCTTTAGATTATAAATATTTGTGCTATTAATTGAGGAGACTCAAGATCTTGGTGACCAAAAATATTTGTCTTTGCTAAAGCCTCTGAATTCCTAGCTTGAAGGCCCAGTTGTTTTTATTACAGTATAAAAACAGATACCTTTAGCTTCTCTTTGTCAATGCCCACCTATTTGCTAATTATTAGTGTCATGATCAGCAGCAGCTTGATATCTCAGTGCTAGCTGATAGGTAGGCTGCAATGGAGTGCTGTAAAAGCACACTGCAATGATGGGGAAAGGGCATTTATGGCCACATCATGTACCTCAGTGGGAAGAATTACAAAGAAAGGATATCAGAGGGTGACTCTAGACATTCTAGAGAAAGAAGAACATGTGATGTCAAGAAAAAATAAGCTTGTAGAAAGCGAGATGCTTAAGGAAGATGGAGAAAAGCATTTTAAAGCCTGGTGAGAACATACCAAAGACAAATATGACCAATTTCACAATTTTACCAAGGACTTGGATCCCAGATACCTTCAGAGAAAATAAACAGCTTAGAGAATAAAGTGCTTTTTAAAATATTTTCCAAGCAATGAATGCATGGAGGGGTCATCTCAGCACTCTGGCAGATTATGGGTAATCATAAAATATTGAAGTGACTAGAAGTCGATTAGGTGGATATTAATCCAGCAGTCTTCAAAGTGTATCATTTACTTTGGTGGTCTGATAAGATGTTCTTTTAAAAAATTGACAAATGGGGTCTAATTAAACTAAATAGCTTCTGCACAGCAAAACAAACTATCATCAGAGCAAAAAGGCAACCTACAGAGTGGGAGAAAATTTTTGCAATCTATCCATCTGAGAGAGGTCTAATGTCCAGAATCTATGAGGAACGTAAACAAATTTACAAGAGGAAAACAAACAACTCCATTAAAAAGTGGGCAAAGGATATGAACAGGCAGTGCTTAAAAGAAGACATTCATGGAGCCAGCAAACAAATGAAAAAAAGCTCAACATCACTGATCATTAGAGAAACGCAAATCAAAACCACAATGAGATACCATCTCATGCGAGTCAGAATGGCGATCATTAAAAAGTCAAGAAACAACAGATGCTGGTGAGGTTGCAGAGAAATAGGACTGTTTTACACTGTTGGTGGGAATGTAAATTAGTTCAACCACTATGGAAGACAATATAGTGATTCCTCAAAGGTATAGCACCAGAAATACCATTTGACCCAGCAATCCCTTTATTGGGTGTATACCCAAAGGAATATAAAAAATTTTACTACAAAAATACATGCACCCATATGTTCATTGCACCACTATTCACAATAGCAAAGATATACAATCAACCCAAATGCCTATCAATGATAGACTGGATAAAGAAAATGTACATATACACCATGGAACACTATGCAGCCATAAGCAGGAATAGGATCATGTCATTTGCAGGGACATGGATGGAGCTGGAAGTCATTATCCTCAGCAAACTAATGCAGGGGCAGAAAACCAAACACCACATGTTCTCACTTATAAGTGGGAGCTGAACGATGAGAACACATAGACACAGAGAGGGGAACAACACACACTGGGGCCTGTTGGGTTGAGGTTGGGGGAGGGAGAGCAGTAGGAAAAGTAGCTAATGCATGTGGGGCTTAATACCTAGGTGATGGGTTGATAGGTGCAGCAAACCACCATGGCACACATTTACCTACGTAACAAACGTGCTCATCCTGCACATGTATCCCAGAAAGTAAAATAAAAATTAAAATATAAAGAAAAAAACCTCTGCAGTGAAACAGTTTGGGAAACTCAGCATCCTTTAATTCCCTTTTAGAGACCCAAAACTTCTATTAGCATATTATAAGCTTTGAAAAGTTTTTGAGTTGAGAAAGCTTTCTAAAAACTGGCATTTCCCAGAGTTATTTGACCTCATAAGCATGTTTTTAGTAATACCTATAAATATTTTGCTGAAAATGTTGAAATGATTATAAACCCCTTCTATGCATGGCAGAGTACATTTGCTCTTGGTTACAAACTATGATCGAGGGAAGACAACTGATATATATTGTACCTAGTAATGACGGCCATAAAATTATGATTTATTAAAATACACATCTTTGTCATCAGCATGACTTTTAATGAAAATATAATGTGAGAGTGTCAAAAGGCCACGATAAAAATTCATATCTTCTATATACCTTAAAAATACTGTATAAGTAATAATAAACCAAGCTTTCCCAACAGTGAGTTGATGACTGAATTAAAAATCGAGTGTAGATTTGACTGATTTAATCATCACTGCTCCACTGGGACCTTCTGGATGGTTGTTAATTGTGGTGGCATTTGTAAAGATATGGCTACCTACCTACCAGAAAATGGACTACATTATCCACAATTGACATGGGATACAGAACCAATTATTAAGAGAGTTTTATAATTACTAATCCAAGCCAAATTTTAACAAATAATAAAACAAAATCTGCATCCTATATCTAATCTCTTGTAACTTCCCTATATCCATATCCAAAATGAGGCAACACTTCAAATATACATACAGAGTATAGAATAAGAAGATGCAAAGATAAATTATCTTGGTACTATTTCGGTGCCTAAAGTAATTTCTTAAGCATTGCCCCAAAACTCTGGACTTCTCTGTTATCCCAAGCTTCTGGTTTAAGCAGGAGCAAATAAAGCTTCTTTATAAATATTAGAATTTGAAGATTTGTATATAACATCACTCATTTTTTTTTCCAACCTGTAGCCCAGTCTGCTTTCCCCTTTATCAGAACTTTTGAAATTATTGTTTTGGGTTACATCGAAAATGTTATCTGGTTGTCCCACTAACATATTTTCTTGGATATATTGAAAAGTATCTCTCCAAATCATAAGATAACGCAATTTGGGGAACTTGAATAGGCTAGTGAGTAAATAACTTCAATTTCTGATTTTACATAAATCAGGCCTGGAACTATAAGCATTTGGACAATGAGCTGGTAAAGAAAAACAAGGGCGGAAAAAAAAGTGAGGAAATACAAAAAGAAGAATAAGACACAAGATCAACATTTAATACTTCACAATTTTGGCCCTCTTTTGCTGCCAAGTTTGTATGAAAGTAGATACCAGAAAGCTTCTATTTTGTCATCTATGATGTTGAACTCCTCTCATATATATGTCAATTAGTATATAAATGTAATGTGATGTAGTGAAAGAGTACAGGCTTGGAATAGGATAGATCTGTATTCAAATCTCATGCTCTTATTTTCTGACACCAAAGCCTTAGGCACCCCTCTCATTGACATATCCTGGAGAGCTAACTTGTCATCACAAATCACCACCCAACTCTGAAGCATTAAATTCAGGCAGCCCACTCTGTAACCACCACTTCTCCCACCTTTGGACTCACCCAACTATTCCAAATATACATCTCCAAGTATTTTACTTTGTTTTGCTTTCTATTTGTTCATATTTTTAAACTGATATTTGAACTTCCTTATACATTGCATGAAAAAACACTTATTTTCTGTAGGAGGGCAGGAATTATTCTTCTCTCACTGACAATGCTAGGATAATAGACTTTTAATAAACGTGATATATTGTTGAAGATTATTTAACATCTCAGATCCTCTTTTTTTACCTGTAAATGAAGACCAGAAGTAATAGAATTTTTTCAAACATTAAAAATGAGATAACTAATATATATAACTATCTTACACATACTAAGTAATCAAAAAAGGTTAATTCCATCAACCATGTCACTTTCCCTAAGATGCAGAGCCATGGAAAAGACAAGGATTGGCAGGGGAAGTAAGAGACCGGAAGTCTCTTACTGCATTATGGCCATTATTAGTGATTTCATCTAAATATTATGTAGAAAAATTTGTCACATCTTCAACCTACTTTATTTTCTTTCTTCCAACAAACTGAAGTCAATTCATTTTCAAAAATAGATTGTACCTATTTATGCATTATTGTTTTCATATGTTCATGTGGGATTATTCATAAATGAAGGTCATCAAGAAAGGATTGTTCTCATGCAATTGACACCACACTACAGAAATTAAGGAGTGATATTTACAACCTACAAGGCAGAGAATGGGAAGAGAGAGGGAATAGTTAAGAGAGTTAAACAGGATACAGCAAGAAGTCCTTATTTCTGACTATGAGGAAATTGTTTTCAGCTCAGACTCCTCTCAGAATATTAAACTTCTGGCAAAACCATATGTAAGATAAAACCCTTTCTCCTCTGAGCAATCAAGGGTCCAGGAGCAAAACCCAAAGAGCTAGAAACTCACATTAGCAGAAAAAGAAACCACTTAAAGATAAGCAATTAGGGCTGGTGTTTTACAGGGAATAATTGAAAGATGACACCTCCTGAAAAGTCTCCATTGATTAAGTCAGTATTTAAAGTGAGCTTGGTGAACCCACATAAGCAAAGAGTCAGAATTTTCTGGAAATGCTGAAAATGGCCCTAAATTTAAAAATGGAGATCCTACCACGAACCCTTGTGAAAAATGTACATTAAGTGATGGAAGAGAAGATAGGCAGAACTTGCCAGAAGAAGTAAAAGTGTTGAGCAAACATTCTACTTTTAGCCATACCTGTCCAGGTGATATCATGAGAAGGAATTTGAAATTTATATCAGAAATATATAGTATAACAATTATATTATAAATAAAAACGCTGAGATTTACCATATTATAAAGTACCCATGATTCTCAACTCTTGAGTGTCAGTTTATTCTCACCTATTCTTTTATCATATTAATAAAATTCTGAGACAAACCCCATTTACGTATTATTATTGATACAAAATATTTCACATATTTGTGGAGTGCATGTGATAGTCTGTTACATGCATAGAATGTGTAACGACCAAGTCAAGGTACTTGGGGTATCCACCACCTTGAGTATTTATCATTCTATGTGTTGGGAAACTTCAAGTCCTCTCTTCCAGCTACTTTGAAATATACAATACATTGTTGCTAACTATAGTCCCCCTACTCTACTGTGAAAAATTAGAATGTATACCTTCTATCTAACTGATATACCCATTAACCAATCTCTCTTCATCTCCCCCGCCTACCCAAATACCATTCCTAGTCTTTGGTAGCTATCATTCTACTCTCTATCTCCATGAGATCAACTTTTTCAGCTCCCACACAGGAATGAAAATATATATTTTTCTTTCTATCCCTGATTTATTTCACTTAATATAATGACCTCCAGTTCCATCTATGCTACTGCAAATGACATCATTTCACTGATTTCTTTTTTTTCTTGAATTTTTTATTGCTGTTTTTGCAATTTTTTAATTATACTTTAAGTTCTGGGATACATGTGCAGAACATGCAGGTTTGTTACATAGGTATACACATGCCATGGTGGTTTGCTGCACTCATCAACCTGTCATCTACATTAGGTTTTTAGGTTTTTCTCCTAAGGCTATCCCTACCCTAGCCCCCCACCCCCTGACAGGTCCTGGCGTGTGATGTTCCCCTCCCTGTGTCCATGTGTTCTCATTTCACTTCTTTCTAAGGATGAATAATATTTAGTTGTGTATATATACAACATTTTCTGTGTCCAGTCATCTGTTGATGGACACCTGTGTTGACTGCATATTGTGAGCAGTGCTGCAACAAGCATGGGAGTGCACATATCTTTTGACATACTGATGCCTTTTCCTTTGGATATCTCTCCCATGGTGGGATTGCTGGATCTTATAATAGTACTGTTTTTCATTTTTTGAGAAATTGCCCTACTGTTTTCCATTTACATTCCTACCAATCATGTATAAGAATTGCCTTTTCTATGCATCTTTACCAACATCTGTTATTTTTTGTCTTTGTAGTAATAACCAGTCTAACTGGGATGAGATCATATCTCATTGTGGTTTTAGTTTACATTTCCCTGATGATTAGTAATGTTCAGCATTTTATTTGTCTAATGGCTATTTTTATGTCTTCTTTTTGAGAAATGTCTATTTGTGTTTTTGTGCACTTTTTAATGGGATTATTATTATTTTTTTATTTACTAAGTTGAGTTCCTTATATATTCTGGAAATTAGCCCCTTATCAGATGAATAGTTTACAAATTTTTTTTTCATTCAACAGCTTGTCTCTGCACTCTATTGATCATTTCCCTGGATGTGCAGAAGGTTTTAGGTTTAAAACAGTCCCATTTGTCTATTTTTTTAAATTATACTTTAAGTTCTAGGGTACATTTGCACAATGTGCAGGTTTGTTGCATATGTATACTTGTGCCATGTTGGTGTGCTGCACCCATCAACTCGTCAGCACCCATCAACTCGTCATTTACATCAGGTATAACTCCCAATGCCATCCCTCCCCGCTCCCACTCCATAATAGGCCCCAGTGTGTGATGTTCCCCTTCCAGAGACCAAGTGATGTCATTGTTCAATTCCCACCTATGAGTGAGAACATGTGGTGTTTGGTTTTCTGTTCTTGTGATAGTTTGCTGAGAATGATGGTTTCCAGCTGCATCCATGCCCTACAAAGGACATGAACTCATCCTTTTTTATGGCTGCATAGTATTCCATGGTGTATATGTGCCACATTTTCTTAATCCAGTCTGTCACTGATGGACATTTGGGTTGATTCCAAGTCTTTGCTATTGTGAATAGTGCCACAATAAACACATGTGTGCATGTGTCTTTATAGCAGCATGATTTATAATCCTTTGGGTATATACCCAGTAATGGGATGGCTGGGTCATATGGTATTTCTAGTTCTAGATCCTTGAGGAATCGCCACACTGTTTTCCACAATGGTTGAACCAGTTTACAATCCCACCAACAGTGTAAAAGTGTTCCTATTTCTCTACCTCCTCTCCAGCACCTGTTGTTTCCTGACTTTTTAATGATTGCCATTCTAACTGGTGTGAGATGGTATCTCATTGTGGTTTTGATTTGCATTTCTCTGATGGCCAGTGATGACAAGCATTTTTTCATCTGCCTGTTGGCTGTATGCATGTCTTCTTTTGAGAAATGTCGGTTCATATCATTTGCCCACTTTTTGATGGGGTTGTTTGTTTTTTTCTCGTAAATTTGTTTGAGTTCTTTGTAGGTTCTGGATATTGGCCCTTCGTCAGATGAGTAGATTGCAATAATTTTCTCCCATTCTGTAGGTTGCCTGTTCACTCTGATGGTAGTTTCCTTTGCTGTGCAGAAGTTCTTTAGTTTAATTAGATCCCATTTGTCAATTTTGGCTTTTGTTGCCATTGCTTTTGGTGTTTTAGACATGAAGTCCTTGCCTATGCCTATGTCCTGAATGGTGTTACCTAGGTTTTCTTCTAGAGTTTTTATGGTTTTAGGTCTAACATTTAAGTCTCTAATCCATCTTGAATTAATTTTCATATAAGGAGAAAGGAAAGGATCCAGTTTCAGCTTTCTACTTATGGCTAGCCAATTTTCCCAGCACCATTTATTAAATAGGGAATCCTTTCCCCATTTCTTGTTTTTGTCAGGTTTGTCAAAGATCAGATGGCTGCCGATGTGTGGAATTATTTCTGAGGGCTCTTTTCTGTTCCACTGGTCTATATCTCTGTTTTGGTACCAGTACCATGCTGTTTTGGTTACTGTAGCCTTGTAGTATAGTTTGAAGTCAGGTAGCATGATGCCTCCAGCTTTGTTCTTTTGACTTAGGATTGTCTTGGCAATGCAGGCTCTTTTTTGGTTCCATATGAACTATAAAGCAGTTTTTTCCAATTCTGTGAAAAAAGTCATTGGTAGTTTAATGGAGATGGCATTGAATCTATAAATTATTTTGGGCAGTATGGCCATTTTCACGATATTGATTTTTCCTATCCATGAGCATGGTATGTTCTTCCATTTGTTTGTGTCCTCTTGTATTTCATTGAGCAGTGGTTTGAAATTCTCCTTGAAGAGGCCCTTCACATCCCTGGTAAGTTGGATTCCTAAGTATTTTATTCTATTTGAGGCAATTGTGAATGGGAGTTCACTCATGATTTAGCTCTCTGTTTGTCTTTTATTGGTGTATAAGAATGCTTGTGATTTTTGCACTTTGATTTTGTATCCTGAGACTTTGCTGAAGTTGCTTATCAGCTTAAGGAGATTTTGGGCTGAGACGATGGGGTTTTCTAAATATACAATCATGTCATCTGCAAACAGGGACAATTTGACTTCCTCTGTTCCTAATTGAATACCCTTTATTTCTTTCTCCTGCCTGATTGCCCTGGCCAGAACTTCCAACACTGTGTTGAATAGGAGTGGTGAGAGAGGGCATCCCTGTCTTGTGCCAGTTTTCAAAGGTAATACTTCCAGTTTTTGCCCATTCAGTATGATATTGGTTGTGGGTTTGTCATAAATGGCTCTTATTATTTTGAGATACATCCCATCTATGCCTAATTTATTGAGAGTTTTTAGCATGAAGGTTGTTGCATTTTGTCAGAGGCCTTTTCTGCATCTATTGAGATAATAATGCAGTTTTTTTCTTTGGATCTGTTTATATGCTGAAATACATTTATTGATTTGCGTATGTTGAACCAGCCTTGCATCCCAGGGATGAAGCCCACTTGATCATGGTGGATACGCTTTTTGAAGTGCTGCTGGATTCAGTTTGCCAGTATTTTATTGAGGCCTTTTGCATCAATGTTCATGAGGGATATTGGTCTAAAATTCTATTTTTTTGTTGTGGCTCTGCCAGGCTTTGGTATCAGGATGACACTGGCCTCATAAAATGAGTTAGGGAGGATTCTCTCTTTTTCTATTGATTTGAATAGTTTCAGAAAGAATGTACCAACTCCTCCTTGTACCTCTGGTAGAATTTGGCTGTGAATCCATCTGGTCCTGGATTTTTTGTGGTTGGTAGGTTATTAATTACTGCCTCAATTTCAGAGCCTGTTATTGGTCTATTCAGGGATTCAACTTCCTCCTGGTTTAGTCTGGGGGGAGTATAAGTGTCCAGGAAATTATCCATTTCTTCTAGGTTTTCTAGTTTATTTGTGTAGAGGTGTTTATAGTATTCTCTGATGGTAGTTTGTATGTCTGCGGGGTTGGATGTGATATCCCCTTTATCATTTTTTATTGCATCTATTTGATTCTTCTCTCTTTTCGTCTTTATTAGTCTTGCTAGAGGTCTATCAATTTTGTTGATCTTTCCAAAAAACCAGCTCCTGGATTCTTTTATTTTTTGGAGGGTTTTTTGTGTCTCTGTCTCCTTCAGTTCTGCTCTGATCTTAGTTATTTCTTGCCTTCTGCTAACTTTTGAATGTGTTTGCTCTTGCTTCTCTAGTTCTTTTAACTGTGATGTTAGGGTGTCAATTTTAGATCTTTCCAGCTTTCTCTTGTGGGCATTTAGTGCTATAAATTTCCCTCTACACACTGCTTTAAATGTGTCCCAGAGATTCTGGTATGTTGTATCTTTGTTCTCATTGGTTTCAAAGAACATCTTTATTTCTGCCTTCATTTCGTTATGTACCCAGTAGTCATTCAGGAGCAGGTTGTTCAGTTTCCATGTAGTTGAGTGGTTTTGATTGAGTTTCTTAGTACTGAGTTCTAGTTTGATTGCACTGTGGTCTGAGAGACAGTTTGTTATAATTTCTGTTTTTGACATTTGCTGAGGAGTGCTTTACTTCCAACTATGTGGTCAATTTTGGAAATAGTGCAATGTGGTGCTGAGAAGAATGTATATTCTGTTGATTTGGGGTGGAGAGTTCTGTAGATGTCTGTTAGGTCTGCTTGGTGCAGAGTTGAGTTCAATTCTTGGATATCCTTGTTAACTTTCTGTCTCGTTGATCTGTCTAATGTTGACAGTGGGTGCTGAAGTCTCCCATTATTATTGTATGGGAGTCTAGGTCTCTTTGTAAGTCTCTAAGGACTTGCTTTATGAATCTGGGTGCTCCTGTATTGGGTGCATATATATTTAGGATAGTTAGCTCTTCCTATTGAATTCATCCCTTTACCATTATGTAATGGCCTTCTTTGTCTCTTTTGATCTTTGATGGTTTAAAGTCTGTTTTATCAGAGACTAGGATTGCAACCCCTGCTTTTATTTGTTCTCCATTTGCTTGGTAGATTTTCCTCCAACCCTTTATTTTGAGCCTATGTGTGTCTCTGCATGTGAGATGGGTCTCCTGAATATAGCAAACTGATGGGTCTTGACTCTTTATCCAATTTGCCAGTCTGTGTCTTTTAATTGGACCATTTAGTCCATTTATATTTAAGGTTAATATTGTTATGTGTGAACTTGATCCTGCCATTATGATATTAGCTGGTTATTTTGCTCGTTAGTTGATGCATTTTCTTCCTAGCATCGATGGTCTTTACATTTTGGCATGTTTTTGCAATGGCTGGTACCAGTTGTTCCTTTCCATGTTTAATGCTTCCTTCTGGGTCTCTTGTAGGGCAGGCCTGGTGGTGACAAAATCTCTAAGCATTTGCTTATCTGTAAAGTATTTTATTTCTCCTTCACTTATGAAACTTAGTTTGGCTGGATATGAAATTCTGGGTTGAAAATTCTTTTCTTTAAGAATGTTGAATATTGGGCCCCACTCTCTTCTGGCTTGTAGAGTTTCTATGGAGAGATCTGCTGTTAGTCTGATGGGCTTCCTTTTGTGGGTAACCCGACCTTTCTCTCTGGCTGCCCTTAACATTTTTTCCTTCATTTCAACTTTGGTGAATCTGGCAATTATGTGTCTTGGAGTTGCTCTTCTCGAGGAGTATCTTTGTGGTATTCTTTGTATTTCCTGAATTTGAATGTTGACCTGCCTTACTAGGTTGGGGAAGTTCTCCAGGATGTTGTCCTGAAGTGTTTTCCAACTCGGTTCCATTTTACCCCTCACTTTCAGGCACAATCAGATGTAGATTTGGTCTTTTCACATAATCCCATATTTCTTGGAGGCTTTGTTCATTTCTTTTTCCTCTTTTTTCTCTAGACTTCTCACTTCATTTCATTCATTTGATCTTCAATCATTGATATTCTTTCTTCCAGTTGATCAAGTTGGTTACTGAAGCTTGTGCATTTGTCACGTATTTCTCGTGTCGTGGTTTTTATCTCTGTCAGTTCGTTTATGGCCTTCTCTGCATTGATTATTCTAGTTATCCATTCTTCCATTCTTTTCTCAAGATTTTTAGTTTCTTTGCGCCGGGTACGTAGTTCCTCCTTTAGCTCTGAGAAGTTTGATCGACTGAAGTCTTCTTCTCTCAACTCGTCAAAGTCATTCTTCATCCAGCTTTGATCCATTGCTGGCAATAAGCTGCTTTCCTTTGGAGGGGGAAATCTGCTCTGATTTTTTGAATTTCCAGCTTTTCTGACCTGCTTTTTCCCCATCTTTGTAGTTTTATCTGCCTTTGGTCTTTGATGCTGGTGATGTACTGATGGGGTTTTGGTGTGGGTGTCTTTTCTGTTTGTTAGTTTTCCTTCTAACAGTCAAGACCCTCAGCTGTAGGTCTCTTGGAGATTGCTTGAGGACCACTCCAGACCCTGTTTGCCTGGGTATCAGCAGGGGAGGCTGCAGAAGATAGAATATTGCTGAACAGCGAGTGCTGCTGTCTGATTCTTGCTCTGGAAGCTTCATCTCAGGGGTGTACCCTGCCGTGTGAGGTGTGAGGTGTCGGTCTGCACCTAGTGGGGGATGTCTCCCAGTTAGGCTACTCAGGGGTCAGGGACCCACTTGAGCAGGCAGTCTGTCCGTTCTCAGATCTCAACCTCCGTGCTGGGAGATCCACTGCTCTCTTCAAAGCTGTCAGACAGGGTCATTAACATCTGCAGAGGTTTCTGCTGCTTTTTGTTTAGGTATGCCCTGTCCCCAGAGGTGGAGTCTACAGAGACAGGCAGGCCTCTTTGAGCTGTGTTGGGCTCTACCCATTTTGAGCTTCCTGGGGGCTTTGTTTACTTACTTAAGTCTCAGCAATGGTGGGCGCCCCTACCCCAGCCTTGCTGCTACCTTGCAGTTAGATCTCAGACTGCTGTGCTGGCAATGAGGGAGACTCCGTGGGTGTGGGACCCTCCAGGCCAGGTGTGGGATATAATCTCCTGGTGTGCCATTTGCTAAGACCCTTGGTAAAGTGCAGTATTAGGGTGGGAGTTACCTGATTTTCCAGGTGTTGTGTGTCTCAGTTTCCCTTGGCTAGGAAAAGGGATTCCCTTCCCCCTTGCGCTTCCCAGGTGAGGCGATGCCTCGCCCTGCTTCAGCTCTTGCTGGTCAGGCTGCAGCAGCTGACCAGCACCGATTGTCTGGCACTCCCCAGTGAGATGAACCTGGTACCTCAGTTGAAAATGCAGAAATCATCCATCTTCTGTGTCGCTCACGCTGGGAGCTGGAGGCTGGAGCTGTTCCTATTTGGCCATCTTGTTCCGGGGGCCCCATTTGTCTATTTTGTTGTTGTTGTTGTATATGCTTTTGAGGTCTTAAACATAAAATCTTTTCCTAGACCAATGTCCCGAAGTGTTTTGCAATGTTTCTTCCTAATAGTTTTGTAGTTTCAGGTCTTATGTTTAAATATTAATCTACCTTAAGTTGATTTTTGTATATAATGAGAGATAGTCCAGATTCATTCTTCTGCATGTAGGTATCCAATTTTTCCAGCACCATTACTGAAGAGAACATCCTTTCTCCAATGTAATGCTTGACACTTTTGTTGAAAATCAGTTGGCTGTAAGTATGTGAGTTTATTTCTGGATTCTCTATTTTGTTCCATTGGTCTATGTGTCTATTTTTATATCGATACCATGCTGTTTGGGTTACTATAGCTTTGTAATATAATTCAAAATCAGGTATTGTGATGTCTCCAGCTTTGTTCTTTTTGCCCAGTGTTGCATTGGCTATTCAGGCTCTTTTTTCACTTCCATGCAAATTTTAGGATTGTTACTTTTATTTCTGTGAGATATGATGTTGGTGTTTTGATACAGATGGCACTGAATCTGTAGATTGCTTTTGGCAGGATGGTCATTTTGATGATATTCTCTTGATGCATGAAATGTTTTTCCATTCTCTTGAAGCATGAATTGTCCTTCCATTTGTTTGTGCCCTCTTCAATTTCTTTTATCACTGTTTTGTAGTTTTCCTTGTAGAGGTCTTTTGCCTCCTTGGTTAAATTTATTCCTAGGTATTTTTTACAGCTATTATAAGGGGGATTGTCTTTTTTTATTTTTTTCTCAGCTAGTTCATTATTGTTTATAGAAATGCTACTGTTTTTTGTATGTTGATTCTATATCCTGCGAGTTTTCTGAATTTATTTACCAGATATAAGAGGTTTTTGGTGAAATCTTTAGTTTTTTCTACACATAAAATCATGCGGCTGGGCACAGTAGTTCATGCCTGTAATCCCAGCACTTTGGGAGGCTGAGGTGGGCAGATCACGAGGTCAGGAGTTCGAGACCAGCCTGGCCTATATGGTGAAACTCTATCTCTACTAAAAATACAAAAATTAGCCAGGCATGGTGGCGTGTGCCTGTAGTCCCAGCTACGTGGGAGGCTAAGGCAGAAGAACTGCTTGAACCCAGAAGGCAGAGGTTGCAGTAAGCCAAGATTATACCACTGCACTCCAGCCTGGGCAATAGAGTAAGTCTCCGTCTCAAAAAAAAAAAAAAAAAAAAAAAAAGAAAAGAAAAGAAAAGAAAAGAAAAGAAAAGAAAAATATGCTATCTGAAAAGAGGGACAATTTGACCTCCTTCTTTTCATTTTGCCTTCTTTTTCAATTTGAATGCTTTTAGTTTCTTGCTCCTATCTGGGTTGCTCTGGCTAGGACTTCCAGTAACATGTTAAATAGGACTGATAAAAGTGGGCATCTTTGTCTTGTGCTAGTTATTAGAAGAAAGACGTTCAGTTTTTCCCCATTCAGTATTATATTAGCTGTGGGTTTTTCATATATGGCCTTTATTGTGTTGAGGTTTGTTTCTTCTGTGCCTAGTTTTTTGAGAGTTTTTGTCATGAAGGATGTTTAATTTTATCAAATGCTTTTTCTGTGTCTATCGAGATGATTACATGGTTTTTGGTCTTAATTTCATTGATGCTATGTATCACATTTATTCATTTGCATATATTGAACCATCCTTGCATCCATGGGATAAAGCTCACTTGATCATGATGTATTATTTTTTGACACACTGTTGGATGTGAGTTGCTAGTATTTTGTTGAGAATTTTTGCATCTATACATAGCAGAGATTTTGGCCTGTAGTTTTCCTTTTTATTGTATCCTTACCTGGTTTTGTTATCAGAGTAATGCTGGCCTCATAGAGTAAGTTAGGGAGAATTCTGTATTCTTTCATTTTTTTTTGAATGGTTTGAGGAGAGCTAGTATTAGTTCTTTGTAAGTTTGGTAGAATTTGGAGGTAAAGCCATCCAGTCCTAGACTTTTCTTTTTTGGAAGACTTTTTAGTACAGATTCAATCTCATTGCTCACTGTTGATCTGTTCAGGTTTTCTACTTCTTCCTAATTCAATCTTGGTAGGTCATATGTATCTAGGAATTTATCCATTTCCTCTAGGTATTCCAGTTTGTTAGTATATAGTTGCTCATAATTGTCTCTGAAGACCTTTTGTATTTCTGTGGTATCAGTTATAATGAATTTTTTGTTTCTGATTTTGTGTATTTGTGTCTTCTCTCTTGTGTTTTATGGATCTTTTGTGTTATTTTCTTTCATCTTAATTTCATTTAGTTCCACTCTGATCTTTATTTCTTTCCTTCTCCTCATTTTGAGTTTGGTTTCTTCTTACTTTTCAAGTTCTGTGCATCACTAAATTATTAATTTGAAATCGTTCTACTTTTTTTTGAGGCAGGGTATCACTCTGTTGCCTAGGCTGGAGTGCTGTGGTGAGATCACAGCTCACTGCAACCTCAACCTCCTAGGCTCAAGCGATCCTCCCACCTCAGCCTCCCAAGTAGCTGGGACCACAGGTATATGCCACCATGCCAAGCTAATTTTTAGATTATTTTTGGTATAGATAGAGTCTTACTATGTTGCCCAGGCTGGTCTCTAACTCCTGGGGCACAGACAGTCCTCCTACCTCAGCCTTCCAAAATACTGGGATATAGGAGTGAGCCACTGTGCCCATCCCCTTCTACATTTTTTAATGCAAGCATTTATTGCTATAAACTTTCCTCTAAGCACTGTTTGACTATAACCCATAGGTTTTGCTATGTTGTATTTTGAATTTCATTTGTGTTTAGAAATTTTTTTTTATTTTCTTCTTTATCCTATTGTCATTCAGAGGCATGTTTAATTTCCATGTGTTTGTACAATTTCCAAAGTTCCTGTTGGTATTGATTTCCAGTTTTATTTTACTGTGGTCTGAAAAGATACTTGATTTGACTTTAATTTTTTAAAATTTGTTGAGACTTGTTTTGTCTCCTAACATGTGGTCTATCTTAGAGAATGTTCTGTATGCTCATGAGAAAATGCATATTCTGCAGCTTTTCAATGAAGGGTTGTGTAAATGTTAGGTCCATTTGGTCTGATGTGTACTTTAAATCCAATATTTCCTTGTTAATTTTCTTTATAGATTATCTGTCTAATATTGAAAGTGGGATATTGAAGTTCCCAAACTATTAGTGTATCAGAGTCTATTTCTCCCTTTAGATCTAATAATAATTCCTTTATATATTTGGGTGCTTCAGTGTTGGGTGCATACTTGTTTAGAATTGTTATATCATCTTCCTGAATCAATTCATCATTATTTAATGAGTTTGTATCTGATTTTTACTTAAGGTTTGTTTTATCGAATATAAGTGCAGCTACTCCTACTTACTTTTGGTTTCTGTTTTCATGAATCTTTTTTCATCCTTTTACTTTCTAGTCTATATGTGTCTTGATGGTGAGGTGAATTTCTTGTATACAGCATACACTTGGGTCATGTCTTTTTTTAACCCATTCAGCTGGTCTATATAAGTGAAAAGTTTAATCCATGTACATTCAAGGTTATTATTGATATGTAAGAGCTAATTCTTATAAATTGATTTCTGATTGTTTTGTGTATGCTTTTTCCTTTCTCTCTTATTTTGTATCATTTTGGTTTGGTGGTTTTCTTTAATGGTAACATTTGAGTCTTTTTCATTTTTGTGTGTTTGTTCTACCAATGGTTTCTATATTTTCATGTGCTTTCATTATGGTAGACATTGTTCTTTTGCTTCCAGATTTAAGAGTCCCTTAAGCATTCTTGGAGGACTGGTCTAGTGGTGATAGATTCCCTCAGTTTTTGTTTGTCTGGGAAAGACTTCATTTCTCTTTCATTTATAAAGGATAATTCTACTGGGGATAGTATCCTTAGCTGGCATTTTTTCTTTTTGTACTTTAAATATATCTCTTCTTGCTTCTAAGGTTTCTGCTGAGAAATCCACTTAGTCTGATAGGGATTCTTTTATAGGTGACTAGGTGCTTTTTCTCTGGCTATTTTTAGAATTCTCTTTTTTCTTTGACTTTTAACAGTTTGACTATAATGTGCCATGAAAAAGATCTTTTTGACTTGTATCTATTTCGAATCTCTGTGCCTTCTGTATCTGGATGTCTATATATCTTGCTAAACTTGGAAAGGTTTTGCCTATGATTTTGTTAAATAGGCTTTTTAACCCTTTTATTTTCTCACCTTCTGGGACACCAAAAATTTGAATATTTAGTCACTTTATGGTGTTCCATATGTCACATAGGTTTTGCTCAATTTTTATTCTTTTTGCTTTATTTTTATCTGACTGGATTATTTCAAAAGACTTACCTGTAAGTTCTGAGATATTTTTCTTCTGCTTGGTCTAGTCTATTGTTGAAGCTTTTGAATGTCATTTGTATTTCATGCAATGAATTCTTCAGTTCTGGAATTTATTTTGTACTTTTTTTTAGAGGTGAGATAGAGGTGGAGTCTCACTCTGTCACCCAGACTAGAGTACAGTGGCACAGTCATAGCTGACTCTTGCCTCGGATTCCTGAGCTCAAGCAATCTTCCTGCCTTACCCTCCTAAGTAGCTGGGAGTACAGGCATGTGCTACCATGCCTGGATAATTTATTTTTAAGAAACAAGGTCTTGTTATGTTGGCTGGTGTTTGGTTCTTTTTAATGATACTTTTCTCTTTTCTAAATTTCTCATTCATATCCTGAATTGATTTTCTGATATTTTTGTATTGTTTTTCAGAATTTTTTTTTTTGAGACAGGGTCTTGTTTTGTCACCCAGGCTGGAGTGCAGTGGCATGATCTTGGCTCACTGCAACCTCTGCCTTCCCAGTTCAAGTGATTCTCCCACCTCAGCCTCCTAAGTAGCTGGGACTACAGGCACGCACCATCACACCCAGCGAATTTATCATAATTCTCTTGTATCTCACTGAGGTTATTTAATATCAATGTTTTAAATTCTTTTTCTGGAATTTCATAAATTTATTTTAATTGGGATCGGTTGCTGCTGAATTATTGTGTTCACTTGGAGGTGTCATATTTCCTTGCTTTTTCATGTTTCTTGTGTACTCATGTTGATATCCACACATTTGATATAACTTGCTTTTTTCAATTTTTCAAGTTTGTTTTTGAAGGGAAGACATTTTCCTTAAGATGTATCTGTGCTATTGGTTGGGCGTGATGGCTCATGCCTGTAATCCCAGCACTTTGGGAGGCCAAAGAGGGCAGAGTTCAAGGCCAGCCTGGCCAATATGGTGAAACCCCATCTCTACTGAAAATACAAAATTAGCCAGGTGTGGTGGCGCATGCCTGTAATCTCAGCTACTTGGAGGCTGAGGCAGGGGAATTGCTTGAACCTGGGAGGCAGGGGTTGCAGTGAGCCAAGCTGCGCCACTACACTGCAGCCTGGGTGAGAGAGCAAAACTCTGTCTAAAAAAAAAAAAAAAAAAAAAAAAAAAAGATGTATCTATGCTAGGTCATTTTGGTTTTTATTCTGGGCCAGACAGTAGTTGTAGTCTGTGTATTCCTTGGCTGAAAACAGCATCAGAATTATCTGTGATTTCCTCAGTGGCTTAGGGTGTGGTTTTTGTGGAGGCTGTGGTGAAGTTTTGCTTGGGACTAGGATGCCAGGTGGGCCAGTGGCCAGTCTTCAGGCCCTAGTGGTGGCAATGGTGGGTTGACCATGATTGTTCTTGGGACCCATGATGGCATACACTGGCACCAGTGTTAGCAAGTCCTGGCAGACCAATTCTTGGGCCTCCAAGTGGCTGGCTTAGAGTGCAAAGAATGGCAGCAATGGTGTGGGTAGGTGGGCAGGTTCCCAGGCCTTGGGCAACAGATGTAACATTGGGCAATAGCAGTAGAAGTGATAGGACAACCCTCTGGGATCTAAGTGGTCCACACTGATATTGGCAGTGGCTGCAATAGGCCAAGCGGGCTAGTCCCGAGATTCTCAGGTAGTATGTGCAGGTGAGTGTCAGCTGTGGCAGTAAGGACAAGTTGGGTGGGCCCAACCTCAGACCCCAGGAGGAATGCTCAGGTGCCAAGAGTGGTAGACTGGGCTGGGCAATCTCTAGGGCCATGGACACACACTGGTGCTAGTACTGGGTGTGAGCAGAGCTGGGTTGGGCAGATTTGTCCTCAGGCCCCCAAAAGGTGCATGCAGCCACTGGCTGTGGTAAGTAGGGGTGGAGTGATTCCCAGGCCACCTGTGGAATGCTCAGGTGGGGGCAATATCCATTGTGTTGTGGCCCTGCAGCTAGGTGAAGTTGCTTTCAATGGGAACAGCCACAGGCAGGCTGATGGCGGGGGTGAGAGGGGACGCATTTCGCTGGAGCTTCAGCCCCACAGAAGTCCACAGTGGCAGCAGCTTCAGACAGTGGAATTTGTCCTCAGGATTCAGGAAAATTTGAAGCCATCCCTTTGCTCACTGCCAGTGGTTCCTACCCTGCCCTCATCAGCAACTTCTGTGGGCAGGGAATATGGATGAGGAATATGAGATGCAGGGACTGTTAAAAACCCCAGAGCAGGAATGCGTCTGCTGGAGGCTGGGCTCTCCAAATGGCACTGTGCTACAGCTGTTTAGGACTTGGCGGTTTGTGGGACTCAGTATGAGCCCCCACTCTGGAGGAATGTTATTGTACAGTCTCCAGGCAGCTTCCTATGTTAGTCTCAGGGTCTGTGATGACCAAGGGGCTCTCCCATAGCTAGGAATGCAGAATTTCATGGTGGGAATGTAGACTGCTGGAGATGTTTTATTTTTATGGTTTCCCTGCATGAGGAAACCTCTCCAGACTCCCAGCCAATCCCAGCAGAACAACCTGACTCAGTTCCCTCCCTTTACTTGCTTTTGGTGTTTCCTATCACTTCTGTATTGAACTCTAGTGTTTTCTTTTAAACGATCTATTCAAAGTATGATTATTTACTCACCATTTTAGTTCTTCTTTGTGGCAAGTATCAAATGCATCTAACAAGCCATCTTAAAACCTTTCCTTGTTTTATTTTGCAAATGGATAGCCTGTACATGATCATTGCAGTCAGAATTTAAGAACCCAGGTGAGGGAAGCAGCAGAGGTTGACAGGGGGTGGAGAATAAAATCTGGTAAATAATAATATCAGTAACTTGATGTTACGTAATACAATTTACTTCTTTCTGGGCATACGTCTGATTAGATTTACATAAAGAGTTATAGAAAAAGATATGAAACAATTACGGTTCTTGGATAGCCCTATGTCTAGGTTCTTTCCTACCCTTCCTTTAATTTATCCTGCATATTATTGACAGATTCAATTTCATTAAATACATATTTCCTTAATAAATGTATACCAGGCAGTGTAATGTGCACTGTGGCTATAATAATGAATGAGGCCAATACAATTCCTGAGTCTGCTGGGGAAACAAAAAGGAAACAAGAGACTATCTTTTAAGTAATAAACATGATGAGAGAAGGTTAAGATACTGTGGGAAGTCCAAAAAGAGCCACCTAAAACAGATTATTGTATGTAGAGAGGGCCTGCCAGGGCAAGTGATGTTCAAGATGAAACAAATGACGGTTGACCAGATGAATGGAGTGAAACAGGCATCCTAGAGGGTCACTGGAGATTTAAAAGATAAAACAAGAGAAGTAAACATGAGTAAAATAGTGAATGACTTTGCAGTCTGTGTTAGGAGCCTAGGGGAGACATCACCTTTCTTAAAAATACAATGAAACTTCAAAGTTAAATGTGTTTTCCATGTGTAAAGATATTTAGAAGATAGAAACAGAAGAACCTAATTATTGATCAAATGTGGTTTAATGTAGAAGGCAGAGGATTCAAATATAATGCAGATTTATAGCTTGAGCAACTAAATGCATGGCACTGCCATTCCTTGAGTTAGGGAACAAGAGTTGGTTTGTAGCAAGGGAAGAAGATCAAGAACTGAATGTTTTACATGTTGAAATTTATGCATTTTGTGATAGCCAAGTATAAATCTCCTGAGATAGTTGGACATACAGGCCTATACCTCAAGAAAGAGATATGTGGGAAAGGTCTAAATTTGGGGTTTACAAAGCTTTACATAATCTACACATTTGTAAGAGTTTATAAGACTCTGTATCATTTATCTTTCCCATGCCTGTTTATATACTTGCCTGTGTGCTAGGATCCCATTGCCTTCTACCTGTTCTGGAATCTCATCCTATCAATCATCCATTACTCCATATCTCAATGCTCCTCCTCCCTACTGACTCATTTTCGTCATCATGTATATATGCCAAGGCTTCTCTGATAATAAATAGCAAGCAAGCCAGCATCAAAGCTCTTGTTTCCTAGCCACCATCCTATATCTCTCTCTAACCAGAATTGCCTACTCTTCCTCTTTTTGCTGGCTTCTATTCTTTCCTCCCATCTCCATCGCCATTATTCCATCAAAATTACTCTGTACTTTTTCCACCAAAATTGTACTGCTCAGTTTTCTGTGAAATTAAACAACTCTTCACAGTCCTCATCTTCAGGGGCTTCTGAGCACTACCTGACACTATTTACCATGTGCTCCTTCTAAAAGCCCTTACTAGACTTCGTGACCATCTATTCTCCTTGTTACTGCCCCTGGGTCTCCTCTACAAGTTCCTCTCCTGTTCCTCAAAAGCTGAATTGCTTCCGTTACTCTACACATATCCTTAGATGATGTAATCTATTCCTGTTGATTATTATTTTGCAGTAGTGATTCCCAAGTCTATATTTTTGGCACAGAATTCTCACTAAAAAGAGTATATGGGAACAAGATGAAATTCTGTCTCCTTAGCTAGGCAACCTGGTTTGCCAGTCCTTTGTAATGCTGCCAATCTGATTTGTTTACTGAATATTCCATGGCACACCATAATTGAGGGCCACTGTGTTCTTCCTTTGTACTTGTTCCCTAGATTCCCTATTCCTTTATTCTATTAATTTATGTTTTATCACTCTTTTAAGGACATCTCAAAACTTACATCTCTAGTAGACATTTCTGTATTGGATTTATATATTGCTGTACCACTCCCTTGGCACCGGAATGCTAATAGGTTCCATGTTGAATACAGATGCTGATTCACAGGTAAAGTCTACCTAGAGTTCAAGGCCATAAAAGATTCACTCTTTTCCATGTCCAGACACAGCAGGAAAACAGCTATTGAATACCAATGTCTACCATGAACACTATAGGGACAGACGGGCCAGCCTCAGGCCACATACTTGCCATCTATGGCAGAGCTCTTAAGACCATGCTAGTTTGAATTGTCATTTGCCTTGATTATAAATGCTATGTCCCTAAAACCACATTTTAAATCACAAGTTAAGGACTGGGTCTTATTCTTCTTCATATTCCCTTGCAACAAAAAATTAATGATCAATAAATGTTTCATGATGAGGAGGAGGAGGTGCCAGTAGAATAAATTTTAAAACTGGAAACCAATGTGGTGTACAGAAAAAGTAAGCTTTCTAAAAGAAGAAATTGATGACTTATTACCTATTCTCTAAAGATACAGTCTAAAATTAAATCACCTTACTCTTTATGAACCCAGATGGGATAATAATATTTTTAGAAAACACGTTTTCCTTTTGAATCTTATGCAATCTCCTTTTAAAATTCTATCAGTTTGTAAGTATTTTCTGTAGTCGAAATGCCTTCTTCAATACTATACATGGCCTTTGTTAAATCCAAAGTCAAGTTCCACTGTTAAATATTCTTCTTTATTTTCCATTTTAGTAAGACAATAGCTTAAGATGCAGGATGAATTCATATCTCTAAACATATTTTAGAAGAATATGTTTAAGAAGAAATGAGATATGTAGATGATGTTATACTAAAACAGTGCTACAAAAATGAAAAATGACATGGGCAAAAAATATCTAAAAAAGGAATTTTCTCTCCCACCATTCCTATTCTGTCATCTCCCATTACTCATCCCATTGCACATACTTTTAGAAAATGCCCTCATAGTTATGACAACATATAAAATATATGCTTCATAGAATAAGTCAAGGAGAGCTCTAGACATGTTGAAAAACTGAATTTGTGAGTCAGATATTTAAATATTTCAGATTTAATTGTTTCCTAGTTCAAATTCATTTTTGTCCTTAATGTCTTTGGTATGGTTTTATCTTATTAATGGTTGATGCACTAAAATCACTTTATAGTTTTAAACTGAAAATTCATAATATCTATAATTTCCAATTTAGCTTTTTAATTTACTCCTCTTTTGTTACCTGACATACTACTTTGCTGTAGATGAGAAAATATGTTGCCACACTGGAAAAGAAGCATTGTCTTCTGTAGACGTGATTCTGAATTAATAGCATGAAAACTAATATCGAAAATACTACGCCTGCTTGATTGAACAGTGGAGAAAACATAGCTTTTAGAATCAGGCAGGCCAGATTTTCAATCACTCTCCATTACTTACTTCGTTATCTCGCGCAAGTTGTTTTACCTCCATGTGACTTTGAGCAAGTGTCTCATCTGCAAAATGGGAATATCAATACCTATCACGTAGCAATAGAACATAGTCAAATAGAGTATTGTTTAAAGAACACAATACCTATAACATAAAAACTAACAAACAGATGCTTGATATGAATATTGGTTTCTTTTCAATTGATTAAAAATAAAATTACAAGCTGAAAATCTGGATTCAAATGCATTTATTATTAATTTTCTTTATAGCATTCATGAAAGTATTTGTTTGACTAAAATGGGACAAGGCAACACCAAATTTTAAATATAAACAAATTTCTCTAGTAGAAGTGGAAGTATTAAAGTATATGATCTGTCACCTTGGTTGGGTTGGTATAGTTTTCTTCCCTTTTCTTGCTGCTTTATAGTTAACAAGTAAATAATCTAGTAGCTCGTAACATAATCTGCCACACACTATTATAAGTAATATGTGTGTCAATAATTTAATGGTACAACAGATAGTATTTAAGAGTATTACTTATGGAAAAAAATACCACTTATTTTCAAAACATGTTCATAAAGAAAATAACAATGCTTAAAACTTTATTCTGTCTTCATGACTTTTGACACATTTCTGAAGTCTCTTTTGTCTTCTGCTCACAAATTAGTAAGTAGGAAGAGCATATTGATACAGAGTGGATCTATCTTGCAGTTTTGTCTAAAAGAGAAAGACCTTTGTACTTCTATAAGAGGTTCTAATAGTCTCCTCATTTGTGCTGCCACTAACAGGAGATCTTGATACCAAGATCTGTAAATAGCCTGAGAAACAACGAAAAATATATGGAAGCCACTGAGGCAATCTGGCACACTGTGGCATTCTTTGTGCCACTTGTCTCTTTGAGAACAAGAGGGAGATTTTACAGAGATTTTTTTTTTTGTTATCATGATACCAGTCTTGGCAAGATTCATTACGTAATGAAGATGTGAAGACTCCCACGACACAGTAAAGGCTTAAGAGTGGAAAAGTTAATTTACATTCCCACCAACAGTGTAAAAGCGTTCCTATTCTTCCACAGTCCTGCTAGCATCTATTGTTTCTTGACTTTTTAATAATCTCCATTCTAACTGGCGTGAGATGGCATCTCACTGTGGTTTTGATTTGCATTTCTCTAATGATTAGTGATGTTGAGCTTTTTTTCATATGTTTATTGATGCATAAATGTCTTCTTTTGAGAAATGTGTTTATATCTTTTGCCCACTTTTTGATGGGGTTGTTTGTTTCTGTCTCATAAATGTGTGTAAGTTCCTTGTAGATTCTGGATATTAGGCCTCTGTTACATGGGTAGATTGCAAAAATTTTCTCCCATTCTGTAGGTTGCCTGTTCACTCTGATGACGGTTTCTTTTGCTGTGCAGAAGCTCTTTCGTTTCATTAGATCCCATTTGTCAATTCTGGCTTTTGTTGCCATTGCTTTTGGCATTTTCATCATGAAGTCCTTGCCCATGCCTATGTTTGAATGGTACTGCCTAGGTTTTCCTCCAGGATTTTTATGGCTTTGGGTTTTACATTGAAGTCTTTAACCCATGTTGGGTTAATTTTTATATGAGGTGTAATGAAGGGGACAGTGTGGCGATTCCTCAAGGATCTAAAACCAGAAATACCATTTACCCAACAATCCTATAACTGGGTATATACCCAAAGGAATATAAATAATTCTACTATAAAGACACATGCACACGTATGTTTATTGCAGCACTATATACAACAGCAAAGACATGGAACCAACCCAATGTCCATCAGTGATAGACTGGATAAAGGTAATATGGTACACAAACACCACTGAATACTATACAGCCATAAAAAGGAATAAGGTCATGTCCTTTGTGGGGACATGGATGAAGCTGGAAGCCATCATCCTCAGCAAACTAACACAGGAACATAAAACCATAGACCGCATGTTCTCACTCACAAGTGGGAGTTGAACAATGAGAACACACAGACACAAGGAGGGGAACAACACATTCCAGGGCCTGTTGCAAGGTGGTGGGGAGGGGAGGGAAGCTAGGTGATGGGTCAATAGGCATAGCAAGTTGCAATGGCACATGAATACCTATGTAACAAACCTGTAATTCCGCACATGTATCCCAGAACTTAAAGTAAAAGAAAAAATAGAGTAGGAAAGCAAGAGGCAGACAATATTGTCTCAAAAAATCTCAATAAGAGATTTTTGCACCCCAGTGGGTGCAGTGTCTCATGCCTGTAATCCCAGCACTTTGGGAAGCCAAGGAGGATGGATTGCTTGAGCCCAGGAGTTGAGACCAGCCTGGGAAACCTGGCAAAACTCTGTTACCACAAAAAATACAAAAGTTAGCCAACTGTAGTGATGTGCACCTGTAGTCCCACCTACTCGAGAGGCTGAGGTGGGAGGATTTCAGAAGCCCAGGAAGTCAATGCTGTGGTGAGCCAAGGTCCTACCATTGCACTCCAGCCTGGACAACAGAGTGAGACCCTCTATATTAGTCTGTTCTTGCACTGCTATAAGTAACTGCCTGAGACTGGGCAATTTATGAAGAAAAGAGACTTAATTGGTTCCCGGTTCTAGAGACTGCACAAGAGGCATGGCTGGGGAGGCCTCAAGAAACTTCTAATCATGGAGAAAGGCTAAGGGGAGGCAGGCATGTCTTATATGGCAGGAGCAGGAGAAAGAGAGTGAAATGGGAGGTGCTACATGCTTTTAAACAACCAGATCTCATGCGAATTAATTCACTATCACAAGAATTGCAAGGGGGAAATCTGTCCCCGTGATCTAATCACCTCCCACCAGGCTCCTCCTCCAAAACTGGGGATTACAATTTGATATGAGATTTGGCCAGGGACGCAAATGCAAACCATATCACCCTGCCAAAAAAAAAAAAAAAAAACAGTCAATAAAATGGAAGCCGAAAGATAGAATAAATAAAAGAAAAGGCAAAGCAAGGATTAGAGTTCTTACAAACTTATAATTCCATAATCTATACATAAGATAAATTTTGGAGATTCAGAATGTGTATTTGAGAAGCTTTCTATATCCCTTTGGGGGCTCAGAAACAATAACCTCATATTATTAGCAGTTCAGAGACAAATAATTTTCTTTGTTTTAATGGGCTCCAGAGTAAGTCATATCTTTGATATTATTGGTTAACTTTACTGTTGCCTGGCCCATCTAAGAAAAATCGCCGTGTTCTAGGTGGTAGAATAATAGCTTGGGAGGATAAAGTGTTGCAATAAATAACTGATCATCAGCCCCCATAGAATTTGGTCATTTACTGAGCATTAATTCTCAAGCAAATCACAAGCATTAGGTTCATTCCGTTAAGTGACAATAGTGATCGTGATCTCAAAATACTATTATAGGAATTAATGTAGCAGCACACTGCAAACCTCTCAAATGATAGGTTTTATGTAAGACCAAAAATAGTAATAATACGTTAAACACCTGAAAACTGCTCTTGGAGGTAAAAGACAGAATTTTCTGTATAAAAATAATACCGTATTATACTTTTTGAAGCTGCAACTGGGAGGGTGAAATTTTATTTTCTCAGATGTTCCAATGACACATAATTCTATGAAAAAAAAACCAGATCTAGATATGAAATAGAGGACACCTGGAGACAGATGAATTGGAAAGCTAAATTCAAAATGAATCATTGAGCTCATGCATAAAAAGTATGGGTTTAAATATTTTACTCATGCTTCCTTTGCTAATTGTATTTGCTTCCTGCTGCTGCTCTTATTGTCATGACGTTTTTAATACTAAATTTGTGTGTGAAGAATGAGGCCTGTTACCTTTCATGATGAGAGCTCTTGGAGAACTGTGGCCTATATTTAGTTCAACGGTGAAAAGACGTATGACTGGATGGTGCTTATGTACCTATCACTTGCTAAGCCACTTTTTATCAATCTGAGGAAAAACTGACAGGCTTGATCAGAGAATTAAGATATCCTTTCCTCTTCCCCCTATAAGATCTTCTAAAGTAGACAAGTAGTCTTAAGATCTAAACTATATTTGTAATTAAGGTCTATGTATTCATCATCAACTCTAAGTGTCAATGGTATGTCATCCAATTCTGAGGTCACATGAAGGAAAACAAAAATCATACTGTCATTAATAGCTATTTAAAAAATCTGTGCTATAATGTGTAACATTTGTATTATCCCACAGTAGCATTAATTCTTAGAAACAAAATAATTGGGAAACTGAATATTTGAGGTAATTAAACTTACTGTCTAACTAGTCAACCAGTATAATCAGTGTGACCAATGTCCTATGTTCTTTACATGGAAGATAGAACTGAATTGCACTGGTGTTAAATCTACTGGAATTTTTAAAAATAAATATTTGGCTTAATCTCCATTTTTATCTCCTTTTCCTCAAAAATTTTCAAAATAAGACATAAACAAAAATGTCTATCCAGAGTAAATGTTTCCAAAAATTGAATTTTAGTTTGCATCTTCCTGCAATAAAAAATCAAACAAGAGTCTTCAAGTGTATTTGTTATTTTCAATTAGAAGAAATATTATGATGATCAAGTCAAGAGTTTAATATATCTCCTCACAGTTCCTGCAATTTAATTCAGTACAGCTATAATTAACATGCTATTTCAATGTCCTGAAAGAGGTCATTCTACTCTCACAAGGGACCCAGACACCTCTCAAATGCTTGAATAATGGAAAGCTAATACCCTGAGCAATCTATAAATTGATAGTTATTTTTATTATTTTTATCTTTGTCTTTATCTCCTTTTATACACCATTCTATACTAAATGCATGTTTCCTTACACAAGTTTAACAGTTCTATTATATAGTTTGTGAATCCCATACTTTATGATTTATCATAAGCATAAAATAATCTAAAACTGTGAACCAGAAGTTTAATATATCTTTCTTTCACACATGAAAAAATATGAAATGATGCTTTTAGGAACTATAAGCCCATTATTTTGCATATAGTAAATGTTCCATATGTGCCTGTTGGTGATAAAAGCTTCTAAAGTATTAATTGGCATCTATCTTAAATAATACATCTAAGAGCCTGAGAATATGTAAAACTCATGTGTTCTTAACATGATTAATACATTAATATTAATATTTATTATTACTAATACAATATTAAATTAAATACTATGAAAAATTTGACCTTGTTATATTCCTATCCTATTGATGCTTAACGCATAATAGGACTCAACTGTTTCTTAACAAGCAAGTAAACAAATGAGTTAATTGTTCACAGAATGTTAAAAGTGAAATACATTCACATATTCAGCAAAACATTTTTGTTGCAAACTCCCTTTACTGGTTTTTTAAATCTGTTTGAATGAAAGCTATTTTATCTGTCAGAGTCCCAGCAGAAAACAGGCGATGCCCTCCTATAGGACAATTGCTTCATTTCTAGAAGGGATTTTTATAGTAGTGTAGTTAGAGTCGTTAGCATCAACACAGCCAACAGGAAATGATGCAGAACCTGGACTAGCAATAGCAGAGAACCATGATTTCCGAGATCTGAAGACAAAAGGGAGCCAGTGGTTCCTGGAACCCAGAAAGAAAATGTACGGGCATCCCAACAGAAACTGTGTATCCTTCAAAATAGGGACACAGCCACTTCGTGACAGGGAAAGAGCTAGGGAATACACCCCCTGCCTGAACTCACCCTCCTCTCACTTTTCAGAGCTTCTGTTGGTACCTACCAATGGCTCAACCCTACCAGCAGCCAGACAACAAGGGGACCTGTGACGCAGGCCATAGAGGGCCATCTCATGGTGCACAGAGCAGTATGTAGGACTGTAGAAGGTATCTCTAGGGGGCAAACCAAAAACTGCCTGGACAGCTAAGATGAAAGCCACTTTAAATACCACATAATAAGAGATTTGCTTAGCCAATTAACCATAAAAATAAGATGTAAACAAGATTATTAAAAACACTTAAAGAGAATTGCTCACTTAAAGTATCTTTCTCCTTAGGAAACTATTATTTAGGGGAAAAAAAATCTGAATTCTAAATCATTATTCAAAATATAACGATTCTCTCATGAAACCTAATAAGACCACACATTTTTTCGTGTAATTATTATCACAAATACAGAAGAGAAATAAAACTGCTTTTTTAAATAAATGTTTTACAATCCATAAATCTAGTTAGTACAGATTCATTTCTCATTCAATTTACCTGAAGTAGTGAGGGTTTAACATACATCAAAAACATATAAAAGTTACCAGTGTGGCCGGGCGCGGTGGCTCACGTCTGTAATCCCAGCACTTTAGGAGGCCGAGGCGGGCGGATCATGAGGTCAGGAGATCAAGACCATCCTGGCTAACACGGTGAAACCCCGTTTCTAACAAACATGCAAAAAATTAGCCGGGCGCAGTGGCGGGCGCCTGTAGTCACAGCTACTCGGGAGGCTGAGGCAGGAGAATGGCGGGAACCCGGGAGGCGGAGCTTGCAGTGAGCCGAGATCGCGCCACTGCGCTCCAGCCTGGGCGATAGCGAGACTCCGTCTCAAAAAAAAAAAAAAAAAAAAAAAAAAAGGTAACCAATGTTATTCTGTTTAAAGCTGGTAGAATTTACCAAAAGATCCATAATGTTTAGTGACTTATAATATATAAATATTTTAAACTTGAACCCTTAAGTCCCCTCACCAACCAAACAGATTCCTCCTTGGCCAAAGTAACACCCCCCTACAAAAAAAAAAAAAAAAAAAACTGAATTTTCAGCTATGATAGGATGGGAGGTTAGACATGCCTTGTTATACCTTCTCCCTTTGTGGTTTAGACATAACCAGTAACCAACACTAATGATAAAATCAAGATCATAAGATTGACAAAACAGACTCTTGGTGGCAATCAGACCAATTTATAAACAGGACCTAAGGCCATGCCAGGCGACAGATAGGTCACACACCGCTGCACTTAAAGATTATCAACTATGTTCTAACTGCTACACGGGTTTTCTTTTCCTCTAGCAGCTAAAGAAGCAATGGCCTCAAAATAAGCAATATTTGAAATAATTTGCAGCTCCACCAGGCACTAAGTGACCCCCCAGCCCCGGTTCCACCAGTCATAACTACAGCTTTGATTGGACAAGAGAGTGATTTCAGCAACTTTCTCCTGATAAGCAGACCATGGACTGTGGTTCTGGCTGGTTTAGAAACTGCACACTCTCAAGCCTTCATGTCCTGAAAAGTCCTTTTCACATATAGGGTCTAATAGTAATACATTTAATTGTTAAGTCTCTACCCCAAAGTGAACACGGGTCAAGTGTCAGGATCACCTCATGAATATTCATACCTCCTCCTGTAATCTGTTGAATATGCATGTTTGGCCAACCCTTTCAGCATAAAGCTCCTACTCCAACCCCTCCTCCTTCCAGTTACCTATCTCTGGGCTTCAGCCAGAGACTGTGCTTCCCAGGCTGCAGGATGACCGTCTTGCAGTCTGTAACCCTTTATAAAAAAGAAGGTCTCCTTTTCTCTTGTTCTAAGTTTCTATGTTGTAATTTTTTAAAGTTAACATATCATATCAAAATTTTTCAAAGAAAAAAATTTTTTTGAGACAGGGTCTCACTCCGTCACCCAGGCTGGAGTACAGTGGCAATCATAGCTCACTGAATCGTTCACCTTTCTGGCTCAAGCAATCCTCCTACCTCAGCCCCCAAGGAGCTGGGACTACAGGTTTGTGTCACCACATCTGAGTAATTTTTATGTTTTATATTTTTTCAGAGACGGAAGTCTCACTATGTTGCCCAGACTGGCCTCAAACTCCTGGTCTCAAGCAATCCTGCCTCCTTGGCCTCCCAAAGTGCTGAGATTTATAGGCATGAGCCATGGATCCCAGCCTTTCCAGATTTTTTATCTGATTCCACAGCGCCCTATCCTGATTATCTAGTAGTCTGCAGCATGAACTCTTGGCTATAGAAAAACTTTATCATTTATATTTTTTCTCTGCTACCATACACCTGTTAATTCATTTGCCTGGAATGATATTTCTGGAATTTTCCTCTACCTTACATCATTTTCCTATTTTAAAGCTCATCATTCTCATTCTCTTTATTTCAACCTACACAAGTTCTTTTCTTACAGGTACTCTTATAATAGTCCACAACTTCTCATATGTTCTCTACTGTACTGTTTTCCAATTTTTATTGTTTCATATATTATCAAATCTTCAGTCAGACAAGATATTGCTTTAAGTGAAAAGAACTACATTTTTTGTAAACATTCCACAACACCCCATTAATGTTAAACTTACATATATCTCATTTTGAACATTGCATTAATGAGGAAGTCATGCCTATTTTATCTATTCTCTCATAATGATGTATGTGTTTAAGTAGCCTAATGAAAGCTTGTTTCAAAAAGTCATCTAAGAAATATAACACTAAAATATCTTAAATTCTTCAAATTAGTAATTTAAATAAAGTTTTGCAGGCTGGGCAGGTCGGCTCACACCTGTAATTTCAACACTTTGGGAGGCCGAAGAGGCAGGATCGCTTGAGGCCAAGGGTTCAAAACCAGCCTGGTCAACATAGTGAGACTCCCCCATCTCTGTAAAAGAAAATTTTAAAATCAGTCAGTGTGGTGGCATGTCCTGTCGTTCCATCTACTTGGGAGGCTGAGGCAGGAGGATCACTTGAGCCCAGGAGTTTAAGACTGCAGTGAGCCATGGTTGGGCCACTGTACCCCAACCTGGGCAATAAATAAATACATAAACAAATAATGCATTTAACCTTAGTGAAGACAGAATGTCTATAGTTAAAAAAATAAATAAATAAATAAAAAAAATCTATTTAACTGTCTTAAAAAATAAATAAATAAATAATCATTCTCCAGAAGAACTGTGATACAGTGTGGGGAGTTATAAGATTCTCTGCAAGATAGGATTTTTTTTATCTTAATGTGTTTTAGGGGCTCCCAGGAGAAATCATTTTAGCACCTAGACCCTCAAATCAAATACCACTCTCCCACTTCCCTTCTCTGGTGAACAAACTGTTCTCTAAATTACCTGAAGTATATAGGCTTTAAATATTAAACAACTGCTGCAACTTATCTCTAATAGAGTAATTTGGATTTAGGTACAAATGTTGTATTTGAAATGTTAAGAGCAGGATGTCTTTTAACAGCATGTTTTAAAAGGTCTGTAGCCATGTTTGTGTCTTGCCACTGCAGAAAGTCACAGCTCAGCTCAGGTGGCCCCGTAGATGAAAAGGTTCAGATGGCCAGTTCCCTGGCCATGCTGTTGCTCCAGCAGAGATTCGCTGAGACCAGAGTTGACTCTTGAGACAGGTGAAAAAGGTCTGTGCAAACCAGATGACGGGTAAGAACAATCTCACCCCGCCCCACTATCTGCTGTTAGGCTAACACTTCTTTACTGGATATTTCACAAGTCTTCCTTTAAATCAGATTTTAAACAACTCTGTTTGTGTGTCTTGAGAAATGCTGATGTCAATAAATATAAAAAATAAAAAGAGGAAACATCCCACAACCATATAAATTACGTGAGAGTGTGTGTGTGTGTGTATGTGTGTGTGTTTCTGTATAATGCATTTACCTTAGTGAAGACTGAGAATTTCTATAGTTTAAAAAAAACCCTATTTAACTTAGATTAACTTAGGGATTTCCCAACTAATTTGAGGTTGGTATTTTTTTTTTCTCGGAATATCTGTGAACATTTCTTAGTATCTTAGTGTTTCATAAGATGCATTTAAGAAGAACTGATGGCCGGGCACGGTGGCTTATGCCTGTAATCCCAGCACTTTGGGAGGCCGAGGCAGGCAAATCACAAGGTCAGGAGTTTGAGACCAGCCTGGCCAACATTGTGAAACCTCGTCTCTACTAAAAATACAAAAATTAGCTGGGCATGGTGGCATGCGCCTATAGTACCAGCTACTCGGGAGGCTGAGGCAGGAGAATCGCTTGAATCCAGGAGGCAGAGGTTGCAGCAAACCAAGATCGCGCCACTGCACACCAGCCTGGGCAACAGTGTAAGACTTCATCTCAAAAAAAAAAAAAAAAAAAGCATTGATAAGGCATAACAAGATTTAACTACTTTGTATCATATTGGAACTATGACCCAGGTCTAATAATATTTATCAAAGCATTTACCTATATCCCTTTTTCTAATTAAATATTTTAGTAGCTTCCCTTCATATATTCATATTCTTTATAAATTTTCTTCATTAAATTGAAGGGTGATAGATAAGAATTATTCTTTACTTTTATTAAAGAATAATTTTAAAAGGCACAACATATGATACAACAAGCCTAAGTGTACCTCATGGGGCACAGCAGGATGGCATTGTGGGTTTGGGTTGTTGTGAAAGATCTGAATGTATGGCTGTCCTAAGAACAAAATCAACATATCAAGATAGTAACAGCTAAAGTTAAATCAACAAAAGTCTGCAATTTGTCTGTATCAAGACCGCTGATAATAGCAGTCTTAGCTTCCAAATGAAGTCTTCTGGAAAGTCAGAAATCTAGAAAGATTACTCATCCCTTATTACTCATTATCCACATTTAAAAGATCAGCCTTGACAGCCAATCAATCACTGACAGCAACTTTATTTAATTTGTAGTAATAAAGAGCATTAACTGATGAAGACACTAAACAATTGATCTGATAGGAATATATGATTTTAACAACTAAAATTAAATTTGCATAAAATATTTTATTACTGTATAAAATGAAGTCTCATTGTATTAAATGATAACAACCTGACTCAAAGCAATTAATGACAGCAGTAGGAATAATACCTATATTTGTTTGGTCACTGTTATGGGCCAAGCACTGTAGTACCTAGGTTACCTGATTTATTTCTTAAAGTAGCCCTACTCTTATGAGGAAAACAATGCTCAAAGAAGTTAAACAACTTTTCCAAATTCACATGTCTGTTAAATGATGACTGAAAGAGATGAATGCATATAAAATTGAGACAGTTCTGCAGAAACTGGGATCTGGTGGTTGTCCTAGGAAAAAAGGCCACATAACAAATTTTCTTTCCAAAGGATAGTGTAAGAAATCAAATTATACTAACTTAGGCCCTTTGACTTTTTATAACCAATAAGATTTTAAGAAGACAAAAGATATTAAAATGATAGTTTTTTTTTTGCTCAACGAAGTCATTATATATGATCACTATAAGTGTAACACTTTAATTGGCTTACAATGATACAGAACATTCTTTCTTAAAAGACCACAAAACCTTCAATGACTGCTACAGTGTCTGAGTCCATTCCCTTCCCAAACACCTGCAACAGCCTCAGCCCACAACATCCACCCACCATTGTCCCCACTTCTCCTTCATCAACTTCCACCTACAGGCATGTCTGATAGCCTTTTCTCACCAACAAGAGAATGAATAACCAGAGAAAAAATAGAACTCATAGCGTGTTATATCACCAGAGCCCCCAAACAGTAAATCCTTAAAAATAAGTTTTCAAGAGCAACCAAAAGAGAAAGTAATGCAAAGAGAAAGAAGTGAGATGGGAAGAAGATTGAGAAGGAAAGAAAGAGAAAAGAAAGGAAAAAAGGCAAGCACTACATTTTCCATTAAAAATAAAAATGCATCTTAAATTGTTAAAACAGCTCTTTAAAATAACTTTTGTATGCATATTTCTAAGGGCAAATATCAATAAAATCAATTCATATCTAAAGTTAATAAGTAAAAACACTAATTTTTTTAACATCTAGTTTATATTATAAAGATTTATATTATAAATATTTCACTCAAAATCTAAAGAAATGTAAAGATTTAATGCAGAATGCACAATGACATCAAATCTAATGGGAGATACTATAATATTTGTAAAAGCTAAAAAAAAAAAATTGGGTTTTTTTTTTTGGTTTTTTTTTAGATAGAATCTTGCTCTGTAGCCCAGGCTGGAGTGCAGTGGCGTGATCTCGGCTCACTGCTACCTCCACCTCCCAGGTCCTGGTTCAAGTAATTCTTCTGCCTCAACCTCCCAAGTAGCTGGGATTAGAGGCATGTGCCACCATGCCTAGCTAATTTTTTTTTTTTTTTCAATAGAGACAGGGTTTCACCATGTTGGCCAGGCTGCTCTTGAACTCCTGACCTCGTGATCCACCCACCTCAGCTTCCCAAAGGGCTGGGATTATAGGCATGAGCCACCATGCCTGGCCTTGTTTTGTAATTTTAAACTGATTTGTGTGACCTTGGCAGCTTTGACTAAATATATTATCATTTGAATTAGCAATTGTCTTTTAATGATATGTGGAACTTTTCGTAGTATTAAAAAATTCTTCAAAAATGAGTCTTTGTGTATCTGGTTTTAGCTTGATAGTAGGCAAAACATGAAATGCAATGATCAATCTTTATAACAAGGAGTTACAAATAGAAAACTCTTCTTAATTACTATGTAAAATTTAATTAAATTTAAATTTAAATTTAATGTTTAAATTAGACACAGCCATTCTGCTTAGATTATGAATTATAAGAACTTAATAAAGACACTATTACATTATGTTGGTGCAAACATATGCGGTTTTTGCATTGTTGAAATTTGCCATTTGATATTGGAATACATTCTTAAATAAATGTGGTTATATTATACATCATTTTAATACATATTTCTCACTTTATGGCTTTTTTGATAATGACTTGTTATTTGCTCTTTATTTTGTATTTATTTTAGACTATGGAAATAATGTTAGACAAAAAGAAAATTCGAGTGATTGGTGTTCAAAATGGGTCATAAAGCAGCAGAGACAACTCGCAACATCAACAACGCATTTGGCCCAGGAATTGCTAATGAATGTACAGTGCAGTGATCATTCAAGAAGTTTTGCAAAGGAGATAAGAACCTTGAAGATGAGGAGCATAGTGGCCGGCCATCGGAAGTTGACAACGACCAGTTGAGAGCAATCATCGAAGCTGATCCTCTTACAACTACATGAGCAGTTGCCAAAGAAGTTAATATTGACCGTTCCACAGCAGTTCACCATTTGAAGCAAATTGGAAGGGTGAAAAAGCTTGATAAGTGGGTGCCTTATGAGCTGAGCGAAAATTTTAAAAATTTTCTTTTTGAAGTGTTGTTTTCTCTTATTCTATGCAACAACAACGAACCATTTCTTGATTGGATTGTTATATGCCATGAAAAGTGGATTTTGTATGACAACCAGCCACAACCAGCTCAGTGATTAGATCAAGAAGCAGCTCCAAAGCCCTTCCCAAAGTCAAACTTGCATCAAAAAAAAAGTCATGGTCACTTTTTGGTGGTCTGCTGCTAGTCTCATCCACTACAGCTTTCTGAATCCTGGTGAAACTATTATATCTGAGAAATATGCTCAGCAAATTAATGAGATGCACCAAAAACTGCAATGCCTGCAGCTGGCATTGGTCAACAGAAAGGGACCAATTCTTCACACACAATTCGTGCCTGACCGCACGTCACACAACCAATGCTTCAAAAGTTGAATGAATTGGGCTACGAAGTTTTGCCTCGTTTGCCATATTCACCTAACCTCTTGCCAGCTAACTACCACTTCTTCAGGCATCTCGACAACTTTTTGCAGGGCAAACACTTCCACAACCAGCAGGATGCAGAAAATGCTTTCTAAGTATTTGTTGAATCCTGAAGCACAGATTTTTACCCTACCGGGATAAACAAACTTATTTCTTGTTGGCAAAAATGTGTTGATTGCAGTGGCTCCTATTGTGATTAATAAAGATGTGTTTGAGCCTAGTTATAATGATTTAAAATTCACAGTCCAAAACTGCAATTACTTTTGCACCAACCTAAAATGTTTAATTTTAAGTTTTATCATAGAATAATAAACACCATAAAAGACTACATGTCTAAAGTACACAATTTAATAAGCTTTGACCTATGTATACAGCCATAAAATCATCACCATAATCAAATAAACGAATATATCTGTCATACCCTAAAGTGTCCCCATATTCCTTAAAATCCCTCCTTCCCATCCCTCCTCTTTATCCCCTCATTATTATTGATCTGCTATCATCATAGATTTTTTTTGCATTTTCTAGAATTTTATATAAATGAAATCATACAGTAAGGGCTTTTTTTCTAGCATTTTTCATTCAGCTTAATCAATGTGAAGAGTGTCCATGTTATTGCACATCAATAGTCCACCTTTCAAATTGCTAAATATTATTTCATTGTATGGATATGCCGCAATTTGCTTATCCATCCACTTGTTGGTAAACATTTTGTTTCTAATTTTAGCATAATAAAAATAAAGCTGCTATGAGCATTCTTGTACAAATCCTTATGCTCATATGTGTTTTTTAAAAACTTTGGTTACTACATAGCAAAGGCATGGCGAAAACATATGAAAGGTGTATGATTAGCTTCTTAAGAAACTGCAAAGCCTTTTTCCAAAATGCTTGTACCATTGTACACTCCCACCAGCAATGTATGAGAGATCCAGTTGCTCTAATATGCTCACTAACATTTGGTATGGTCAATCCTTAGAGATTCTAATAGGGATGTAATGTCATCTCGTTGTGGTTTTCGTTTGCAATCCCCTAATGGCTAATGAGCGTCTCTTTATGTCATCCCTTTATTGTGTTTGTCTGCCACCCATTGTCTTCTTTGGTGACAGAAAGTGTCTGAATAAAGTTCTACCCATCTTTCCTTATTATTAAGTTTTAAGAGTTATTTATTTATTCTGTATAGAAACCCTTTATCAGTTATATGCCTTGCAAATATTTTCTGCCAATCTGTGGCTTTTCTTTTTATCTTAAGTGTCTTTAAAGCACAAACATTTTTAGTTTTACTGAAGCCCAATTTATCAATTTTGTTTTCTTTCATGGCTTGCACTTTTGGTGTGATAGCTAGAAATCTCTTTCTACCCCAAGATCAGAAAGATTTTTCTCCTATGTTTACTTTTAAAGATTTTATGTTTTAGATTTTACATTTAGGTGGATAATTCATTTTTAGTTTATTTTATAATAAAAAAACAAAGTTCATTTTTTGCATTCTTTCAAAATCATTTGTTGATATCTTTAATATACTTCATATTACAGATCATTATGATAAGTGTAGGTTAATAATGAAAACCTCTAGCAGTTTTTTAAATTAAATATATATATGTATACATATATATGTACACACACACACACACACACACACACACAGAGGTACAGAATAGCATTTACCTGGTATTTTTTCTCTTATTCCATACATTCTTCCCTGAAAGTTCATCTGAAAATAGACAGTAATAAAGTAATAAATTTAGATTAATGTTTTATGTAAATATATCCCAAAATATTTAAATAATTATATAGCTCATTGTTTTATGGCCCAGATTTAATTATTAAAAGAAATATATTTAGTCCAGAATGTACAAATTAGAAAAGTTAAGAATCAATTGTTGACTTTTTAATAGTGCAAATCAACTTGGCCAACTTCCAGAGCATATTTCTATTTCAAAGCTGCTCTTTCCTTTCCCCTTTCTGATGGCAAACAGAGAAATGGAAACCACATGCAGGGATGGGTTCCTGGGTGATCTTGAAAGTCAGAGCTCCCCACCTGCTTTTATACCCTCCTGTGTATGAACCAGTACATAAGAGAAATACTTGTCCCATCTCATTTGAGACCCTTGGTCTCTGTTAGAGCATCTTGGTCTATTCTCTATCACAAAAATTGATACTGGATACTTGGCACTTCCCTAAATAAAACTTAAAATATATGGCAACAGTGTAATAATGTGGGCAGGAAGCTGGTGACTTCATTGTGGTCATGCCATAATGAAAACTTGCAAAACTATTACATTGATAACTTAGAAGATAGGCCTGATACACTAAGACCATGGTCCTAGCAACATAATTTAAAAATGTCCAGGTATTGGTGTATGCTGTTCACTGTCTATGCCATGTAACAAGTACTAAAAAAGAAAGAAGTAGATATTAACAGCTTCACATTTCCAAAGCAGAGAACCAAAGAGAGGAACTTTGGCTAGGGGGAGTTCTCTGTCAATTTGCTGAGTAGTTTCAAATGTGAGCCAGTCAGGGGCAAAAGCAGTTTAAGAGTTGTCTTCTCACCAATGCCTATAGTTTCAAATGTCCTCAAAGTAGCAAGGGTTAAATTAAGGAAAACAGGGATGGTCAAGAACAGCAACTGACGAATAAATGAGAGTCTATACACCACAAAACCAAGATAGGAAGATATTTTTGACCATGTTATTCTCAAATTAAACTAACTGGAAGCACTTGGCTAAAAGTCTGCATGCTGGAGATAAGTCAGTACTAAAGAGCATGGCTTCCTGGGCCCAAGTCACTTTCACAGCCTGCTTCCCTAGGGGCAGAGGCTAGAAGCCCTGGTGAATGACTTAGGGGTCAATAAATCAGCCCCTAAAGCTTAGACCACCCAGGCTTGTGGCTTCTCTTCTTTAGCAATGAAAGTACCTAAAAATATTGGTAAGAAATATCTCCCAAAAGACAAACCTGTGAGTCAAAGAGAATAATAAACAAGGCAATTCCTCAGAGAGTGGATCCAGAGTAAGAACAAGGAATTTTCTACATGGTCACAACAAAAACTTTACAATGTCTGACCTACAGAATTCCACTATTGCAATAGACCCATGTATTAATCCATTCTCACACTGCTGTAAAGAACTGCCCGAGATTGGGTAATTTATAAATAAAATCGGTTTATTCATCCCACATGGATGAGGAGGTCTCAGGAAACTTACAATCATGGTGGAAGGGGAACAGGCACATGTTATATGGCAGCAGTTGAGAGAGTGTGTGAAGGAGGAGCAATCAGACATTTATCAAACCATCATATCTCATGAGAACTCACTTAGTACTACAAGAACAGCATGGGGGACACCGCCTTCATGATCTCATCACCTCCCGCCAGTCTCCCTCAACAAGTGGGGATTATGGGGATTACAATTCAAGATGAGATTTGGTTGGGAACAAAGCCTAACAATATCAACCAGTGACTTCTGTGTTTTTCCCCATCTTCCATTTACCAAATAAAAAATTTTATTGAGACTATTTTGATCATATTCCCCCATTCTTTATTGGATGTGGCCCAAGAGGTCAAAAATGATTTTCTTATAGATCACAGGCCATCAAGGAGTCACTTGTGAACATGGCAGAATGCACAACCCACAGATCCTGAACTTTGGGTTGGATACAGTAACTGCATGGGACTTTGGTCCTTCTTGCTTGGGGTTCAGGTTAGTGTGTCCTCTGTGAGAAGTAGGATGCACAACACAGATTGGGCCACAGCTGTGGACTGGGGCAACAGCAGTTGTCTGTTAAATGCTATTCTTTTCTTCCTTTAACAGAACTATCCATTGAGTTGAAGCTGGGCATGTGGCTGGATATTCCAGCCTAACTTATATCGATTTCCTTTATTTCTATAAATGTCAGGTTTATTTATTGCACTTAAATAAACATTAAGATGCCATTCTCAAAGCACCACCAAAGCAGAAATGGTTGATATATGAAGCTGTTTTCAGGCACGGTAGAATGAAAAGTATAAAAATTATTTGGGTCAGACTGAAATAACAACATGTAAAAAAAGACAACTCTTTATTTGACAGTATTCAACAAATAATTATCCATTTAATTTATCTTTGAAACAATCACCTTATTCATATTGCATTGGCCTCAATAAGTGTGAGCACTGGTCATATTTGTGGAAATAATGGGCACTTAGAGATTGGAAAAATTTGTGGCTTTCTCAGCATATCTAAATTTATGTTAGATCTGGCTTAATGTGTACCCATGTATGCATATATATATTAGAGTTATGTACATTACATGTGTATATGTATACTAGAGTTGGAATTATTGTTTGAAAGCTAGCAAAATTTTAACTAGAAAAAGATAGTTAATATCTAATCATAGTTGACATGTCAACTAAAATAAGTAGCTATTATGAAAGAGGAAAAAGGTGATTTCAAGTTGATTCATAAGAACTCCCCAGCAGCTAAGATTGTATGCTTTCCTTTTTTTAAAAAAATTGAGGTTCCAAGATGGCTGAATAGAAACAGCTCCAGTTTACAGCTCCCAGCATGATCGATGCAGAAGACAGGTGATTTCTGCATTTCCAACTGAGGTACCTGGTTCATCTCATTGGGACTGGTTGGACATTGGGCGCAGCCCATGGAGGGTGAGCAGAAGCAGGGTGGGGCATTGCCTCACCAGGAAAGTGCAAGAGGTCAGGGGATTTCCCTTTCCTAGCCAAGAGGAGCTGTGACAGACAGTGCCTGAAAAAACGGGACATTCCCACCCAAATACTGTGCTTTTCCAATGGTCTTAGCAAACAGCACACCAGGAGATTATATCCCGCACCTGGCTCAGTGGGTCCCATGCCCAGGGAGCCTTGCTCACTGCTAGCACAGCAGTCCAAGATGGACCTGCAAGGCAGCAGCCTGGCAAGGGGAGGGGCATCCAACATTGCTGAGGCTTGAGTAGGTAAACAAAGCAACTGGGGAAGCTCAAACTGGGCAAAGCCCACTGCAGCTCAGCAAGGCCTGCTGCCTTTGTAGACTCCACCTCTGGGGGCAGGGCATAGCTGAACAAAAGACAGGAGAAACTTCTGCAGACTTAAATATCCCTGTCTGACTGCTCTGAAAAGAGCAGTGGTTCTCCCATGACGGTGTTTGAGCTCAGAAAACAGACAGACTGTCTTGTCAAGTAGGTCCCTGACCCCCATGTATCCTAACTGGGAGAAATCTCCCAGTAGGGGCCAATTGACATCTCATACAGGCGGGTGCCCCTACAGGATGAAGCTTCCAGAGGGAGGATGAGGCAGCAATATTTGCTGTTCTGCAACGTTTGCTATTCTGCAGCCTCTGCTAATGATTCCCAGGCAAAGAGGGAATGGACCTCCAGCAGTGGAGCTCCAGCAAACTCCAACAGACCTGCAGCTGAGGGACCTGACTGTTAGAAGGAAAGCTAATAAACAGAAAGGAAGAGCATCAACATTGCTGATCTGCAATATTGGCTGTTCTGCAGCCTCTGCTAAAAACCTTCAAAAAGATTAGACCTTTTGTCTAACTAGAATAAACAGTATAGATAAGACCCTAAATGACCTAACGGAGCTGAAAACCATGGCATGAGAACTAGGTGATGCATGCGCAAGCTTCAAGAGCCATTTTGATCAAGTGGAAGAAAGGGTATCAGTGACTGAAGTTCAAATTAATGAAATAAAGCGAGAAGACAAGTTTAGAGAAAAAAGAGTAAAAAGAAACAAACAAAGCCTCCAAGAAATATGGGACTATGTGAAAAGACAAAATCTAGGTTTGATTGGAGTACCTGAAAGTGACAGGGAGATGGGAACAAAGTTGGAAAACACTCTTCAGGATATTATCCAGGAGAACTTCCCCAATCTAGCAAGTCAGGCCAACATTCAAATTCAGGAAATACAGAGAATGCCACAAAGATACTCCTCGAGAAAAGCAACCTCAAGACACATAATTGTCAGATTCACCAAGGTTGAAGTGAAGGAAAAAATGTTAAAGGCAGCCAGAGAGAAAGGTCAGGTTACCCACAAAGGAAAGCCCATCAGATTAACAGCAGATATCTCAGCAGAAACTCTACCAGCCAGAAGAGAGGGGGGCCAATATTTAACATTCTTAAAGAAAAGAATTTTCAACCCAGAATTTCATATCCAGCCAAACTAAGGTTCTTAAGTGAAGGAGAAATAAAATCCTTTACAAACAAATACTGAGAGATTTTGTCACCACCAGGCCTACCTTACAAGAGCTCCTGAGGGAAGCACAAAACACAGAAAGGAACAGCCAGTACCAGCCACCACAAAACATGCCAAATTGTAAAGACCATCAATGCTAAGGAAGAAACTGCATCAACTAATGGGCAAAATAACCAGCTAACATCATAATGACAGAATCAAATTCACACATAACAATATTAACCTTAAATGTAAATGGGCTAAATGCCCCAATTAAAAGACACAGACTAGATAAATAGTCAAGATCCATCAGTGTGCTGCATTTAGGAGACCCGTCTCATGTGCAGAGACACACATAGGCTCAAAATAAAGGGATGGAGGAAAATCTACCAAGCAAATGGAAAACAAAAAAAAGCAGGGGTTGCGATGCTAGTCTCTGATAAAACAGACTTTAAAGCAACAAAGATCAGAAGAGACAAAGAAAGCCATTACCTAGTGATAAAGAGATCAATTCAACAAGAAGAGCTAACTATCCTGAAGATATATGCACCCAATACAGGAGCACTTAGATTCATAAAGCAGCTCCTTAGAGACCTACAAAGAGATGTAGACTCACACACAATAATAATGGGAGATTTTAACACTCCACTGTTAATATTAAATAGATCAATGAGGTTAACAAGTATATCCAGAACTTGAACTCAGCTCTGCACCAAGCAGACCTAATAGACATCTACAGAATTTTCCACCCCAAATCAACAGCATATATATTTGTCTCAGCACCACTTTGCAATTATTCCAAAATTGACCACACAGTTGGAAGTAAAGCACTCCTCAGCAAATGTAAAAGAATAGAAATTACAACACATTGTCTCTCAGACCACAGTGCAATCAAATTAGAACTCAGGATTAAGAAACTTACCCAAAACCACACAACCACATGGAAACTGAACCTGCTCCTGAGTGACTACTGGGTAAATAATGAAATTAAGGCAGAAATAAACATGTTCTTTGAAACCAATGAGAACAAAGACACAACGTACCAGAATCTCTGGGACACATTTAAAGCAGTGTGTAGAGGGAAATTTATAGCACTAAATGCCCACAAGAGAAAGCAGGAAAGATCTAAAATCGACACCCTAACATCACAATTAAAAGAACTAGAGAAGCAAGAGCCAACAAATTCAAAAGCTAGCAGAAGACAAGAAACAACTAAAATCAGAGCAGAATGGAAGGAGATAGAGACACAAAAACAAAACCTTCAAAAAAATCAATGTCCAGGAGATGGTTTTTTGAAAAGATCAACAAAATAGACTACTAGCAAGACTAATAAAGAAGAAAAGAGAGAAGAATCAACTAGATTCAATAAAAAATGATAAAGGGGATATGACCCCCAATCCCACAGAAATGGAAACTACCATCAGATAATACTATAAACACCTCTATGCAAAAAAACTAGAAAATCTAGAAGAAATGGATAAATTCCTGGACACATACACCCTCCCAAGACTAAAGCAGGAAGAACTTGAATATCTGAACAGACCAGTAACATGCTCTGAAATTCAGACAATAATTAATAGCCTACCAACCAAAAAAAGTCCAGGACCAGATGTATTCACAGTTGAATTCTACCAGAGGTACAAAGAGGAGCCGGTACCATTCCTTCTGAAACTATTCCAATAGATAGAAAAAGAGAGAATCCTCCCTAACTCATTTTATAAGGCCAGCATCATCCTGATACCAAAGCCTGGGAGAGACACAACAAAAAAAGAGAATTTTAGACCAATATCCCTGATGAACATCAATGTGAAAATCCTCAGTAAGGTACTGGCAAACCAAATCTGGCAGCACATCAAAAAGCTTATCCACCATGATCAAGTTGGCTTCGTCTCTAGGATGCAAGGCTGGTTCAACATATGCAAATCAATAAACATAATCCAGCATATAAACAGAACCAAAGACAAAAACCACATGATTATCTCAATAGATGCAGAAAAGGCCTTTGAGAAAATTCAACAGCCCTTCATGCTAAAAACTCTCGATAAACTAGGTATTGATGGAACATATCTCAAAATAATAAGAGCTATTTATGACAAACCCACAGCCAATATCATACTGAATGGGCAAAAACTGGAAGCATTCCCTTTGAAAACTGGCACAAGACAGGGATGCCCGCTCTCACCATTCCTATTCAACATAGTGTTGGAAGTTCTGGCCAGGGTAATCAGGCAAGAGAAAGAAATAAATTAGGAAAAGAGGAAGTCAAATTGTCCCTGTTTGCAGATAACATGATTGTATATTTAGAAAACCCAATGTCTCAGCCCAAAAAATCTCCTTAACCTGATAAGCAACTTCAGCAAAGTCTCAGGATACAAAATCAATGTGCAAAAATTACAACCATTCCCATACACCAATAGTAGACAAACAGAGAGCCAAATCATGAGTGAACTCCCATTCACAATCGCTTCAAAGAGAATAAAAGACCTAGGAATCCAACTTACAAGGGATGTGAAGGACCTCTTCAAGGAGAACTACAAACTACTGCTCAATGAAATACAAGAGGACACAAACAAATGGAAAAAACATTCCATGCTCATGGATAGGAAGAATCAATATCATGAAAATGGCCATACTGTTCAAGGTAATTTATAGATTCAATGCCATCCCCATCAAGCTACCAATGACTTTCTTCAAAGAATTGGAAAAAAACTACTTTAAAGTTCATATGGAACCAAAAAAGAGCCTGCATTGCCAAGACAATCCTAAGTCAAAAGTACAAAGCTGGAGGCATCATGCTACCTGACTTCAAACTATACTACAAGGCTGCAGTAACCAAAACAGCATGATATAGACAAACAGAGATATAGACACATGGAACAGAACAGAGCCTTCAGAAATAACACCACACATCTACAACCATCTGATCTTTGAAAAACCTGACAAAAACAAGAAATAAGGAAAGGATTCCCTATTTAATAAATGGTGCTGGGAAAACTGGCTAGACATATGTAGACAGCTAAAACTGGATCCCTTCCTGACACCTTATACAAAAATTAATTCAAGATGGATTAAAGACTTAAATGTTAGATATAAAACCATAAATACCCTAGAAGATAACCTAGGCAATACCATTCAGGACATAGGCATGGCAAGGACTTCATGACTAAAACACCAAAAGCAATGGCAACAAAAGCCAAAGTAGACAAATAGGATCTAATTAAGCTAAAAAGCTTATGCACAGCAAAAGAAACTACCACCAGAGTGAAAAGGCTACCTACAGAATGGGAGAAAATTTTTACAATCTATCCATCTGACAAAGGGCTAATACCCAGAATCTACCAAGAACTTACAAATTTACAAGAAATAGACAAACAACCCCATCAAAAAGTGGGCAAAGGATATGAACAGATACTTCTTAAAAGAAGACATTTATGCAGCCAACAGACATGAAAAAAGCTCACCATCACTGGTCATCAGAGAAATGCAAATCAAAACTACCATGAGATATGATCTCACACCTGTTAGAACGGTGATCATTAAAAAGTCAGGAAGCAACAGATGCTGGAGAGGATGTGGAGAAATAGAAATGCATTTACACTGTTGGTGGGAGTGTAAACTACTTCAACCATTGTGGAAGAGAGTGTGGCAATTCCTCAAGAATCTAGAACTAGAAATACCATTTGACCCAGCCATCCCATTACTGGGTGTATACCCAAAGGATTATAAATCATGCTACTACAAAGACACATGCACGTGTATGTTTATTGCGGCACTATTCACAGTAGCAAAGACTTGGAACCAACCCAAATGTCCATCAATGATAGACTGGATTAAGAAAATGTGGCATATATATACCATGGAATACTAGGTAGCCATAAAAAAGGATGAGTTCATGCCCTTTGCAGGGACATGGATGCAGCTGGAAACCATCATTCTGAGCAAACTATCACAAGGACAGAAAACCAAACACTGCATGTTCTCACTCATAGGTGGGAAATGAACAATGAGAATACTTGAACACAGGGCAGGGAACATCACACCCCGGGGCCTGTCATGGGTTGGGGGGCAGCAGGAGGGATAGCATTAGGAGAAATACCTAATGGAAATGACGAGTTAATGGGTGCGTAAACCATCATGGCACATGTATACCTGTGTAACAAACCTGCATGTTGTGCACATGTACCCTAGAACTTAAAGTATAATAAAAAAAAATTGAGTGGATATGTCATGTCACAATGAAACACAGAAATTAAACATGACATTGTCATGTCACAATGAAACACAGAAATTAAAACTAACAATTGATGTTACCATTAAAGCAACATTAAATAGTTTGGGGGGAGAATAAAGAAGCCAAGAAGATGGCATCTGCACAGTTAAGATGCTCATGTAATTTTATGTATTTAAAGTGCAGAGCAGCCTAAGACCCATGCCTGCACAATGCTGAAAGAGCTAATCAGTGTTATATATTCAGTCTTAGATGAAATTGTGCATTTCTTAAAACACTAGTGTGCATTGTTTTAAAAATGTATAAAGTAACAGTTAAGAATTAAAGAACCCATAAGAACGCAGCTAAATAGGAAAAAGATTTGCAATGCCATAACTTTTATGATGAAACAAATACATTTTTATCACATTTTATGCATAATATGTACCAATACCTTTTGAATTCAATGAAATATGGAAGTGTTTTGTGATTCTGATCTTACTAAAGCAATTGTTTCATAAACAAAGAAAACAATTCAGGACTGCAGAGATGGTAAACAATTAAAAAGGTCTGTCATTTAAAGTTTCCTTTTGTTAAATATCGCATTATATTTATTTCTTCCCAGAAATTCAAGATAGGGTATGAGGAACATTTCTAAAATGATTGGGTATTAAATAATTCAACACCCAAGAGCCGTGATCAAACAGATCTGTAGGCATATATAAGTACCACTGAAGTGAAAGTGCCAATCAAAGCAATTAGATTGAAAATTAATGTCTGGAGGTAATCAATGGAAGAAGTGGCTGTGGACCTTTCCATCTGCATCATCTTTGGTTATGGCTGTAGCTGGGTATCACAGAAAAAACAACTCATTTCTCAAAGACAGACAAAGGATACTTCCTTCAATGCAGGCATTTCTCAATTAAATTGGAATCTATAGGAAGTGATTCTATTCTCAGATCTTAAGCTGATTTTTATTAATGTTGTTGGCCAGTAATGAAGATAAATAGTAGGCACATTCCACTGAAGCCAGGAACTGCAAATACAAGGTTGGGAGACTTGGGAGTGATTAATTATAGTCTCTCTGCAAGGGGATCAAGGGGGTCTGGGTTTACCTTTCTCTTTAATGATGTCCCTTACGCTGACATTAGCATCACTGATGTAGGATTTGGATATTTGACACTTTTTTTTTTTTTTTTTTTTTTGACATGGAGTCTCGCTTTGATGCCCAGGCTGGAGTGCAGTGGTGAGATCTTGGCTCACTGCAACCTCTGCCTCCTGGGTTCAAGTGATTTTCCTGCCTCAGCCTCCTGAGTAGCTGGAATTACAGGTGCGCACCACAATGCCTGGCTACATTTTTTGTATTTTTAGTAGAGACGGGGTTTCACTATGTTGGCCAGGCTGGTCTTGAACTCCTGACCTCAGGTGATCTGCATTCTCTTAAGTGTCCAATTGTGACTTAGAGGCATCATAATAAATGCTTCAAGGTGAGCCCATCTTGGGCATGTTCTTTACATTTTACAATGTGTGTTATACTAGCTAATACAAATCTCAACAGGACCCATTTTAGATGGTATTTTATGTAAGGGAACTTCTGGTAACTTCTCATAAATAGAATTTTCTGGATAACTGATCATTTAAATAGAAAAAAAAATTGTTTTGTTTCAACCTAAGTGGCTGAAAAAGATCTTTACAAAATGTATTAGTCCACTTCACAGCCTTGCTAAGTACGGTATACTAAAGCTAATTTAATATTTCTTTTATGATTGATGACTCTGCAGTGCTTCAGGGTCACTATGAATTGTTGTTGAGGTAATAAGCTGTAGTATATTGAACACTGAATCTAAACTGACCAGATACTGGCTTATTTCATTGTGCCTTGATTCTTTCTCCCTAAAGCAGAGAACAGAAAAGAAATTTACTGGTGTTATGGTCCCAGTTAGAGCTGTTACTGTGTATGTGTGTCATACATTGTGGTTCTTAGGACAAGTGTGGGATGTAAAACATCAAAAGTTTTCAATGGTCCTGACACATAGTCTTCGATGGACACTTCCACAAACCTGTTCCTGAATGTGATCAACTGCTACCAGCCCCAATCAATTTACAGGTAACTCAGTGCTTTCACGTCTTCTGAAGTTGCCATGATACAAATCACAAAAGTAATTGGACTATCAGTACTGCTAACTGCTTCATGGTGAAATTGGCAGGCATGACAATTGTGCTCTGAATCCTGCTCTTTTAATAAAGAGATAATAATAACAATTTACTGACAAATTATGCCATCACTATAAAATTCCATTCCATATAACTTGCCGGAGTGCAAGTCTACAGAATTACACAGGATTTTTCATTTTATTTGAGGAACATTATAGAAACACAGCACCCAGTGCTTTTCCTAGAACTTCTCTTCAGGATGTAAAGAGAATCTGGCCCCATCACTCTGTTTCTGTTTTTGTTTTAGGATCTTTTCACTTTGTTCAGACAAAGAAACCACAATTCTGAAAAAACCCTTGGGTAACAAATACAGAAACTGTGTAATGGGATAAGACTCTTCAGGAATACGATTTGTAAGAGCTGAAGGACTAGCTCTTGCTGTACCATTGAAAAAATAAGGCTGGAGATGCCCATGGGAAATTAAAGAATACTGCATGGTAATGGTGATGGGAGATGGGTGAAGGTTATTCCCAATGTCCCCATAAGTTTTCTAACCTAAAGACCCAAAGTCCTTAAGCTTTCATTTTGCTAAAGTTTCCACAACTGCACAACACACTCACTGCACAACACACTCAAAAACTGGAGAACTTTTGGAAATATCTCTTTTGAAAGAACAAGGAAATTACTCCTTTGTTACATCAAGGAAAGATATGTAAAAAAAAAGGTGGGAGGAATAAAGGATAAAATTATTTATGGAGCACCTACACTGTGAAGATGCTTACATAAGAGCTTCATACATATAATTTAATCCACTTTTTACTCGTATGCATAAATCAATGTTGGTCCCATTTATAAATGAAAAAAAGTGAGATGTAATGCTATTAAATAATGAGCCACAGGAATAATAACGTTTACAATGGTAACAATGATAATTACCAATAGTTAATGCTTATGGAAAGTCTAGTATATCTCAGGCATTGTTCTAAATTTTTTGTATACTTTAAGTAATTTAATTTTCACCAAAACCGCATACAGTAAATGTTACTTACTTTTTGCAGAAGCAGAAATGGGGGCTCAAAGAATACCAGTGACTCCCAATGTCAAAATAAAAGGCAGTTGGGATTTAAATTTAGGCCTGTCTGGATCCAAAACCTATGTTCTTTCCACTATATCCAACTTAAATAGGAAAATCTATGCACCATGGTTCCCACACATATTGGGTAGTCATTGTAGATCCAATTAGGGTGGGCACAAATAGGAAGTTTGTTCATCAACTAAACAAATGAGATTTTCAGAATATGTAAGGCAAAATTTTAGGTATTAAAAGGGTTTCTAAAATGCAAACAACATAATCTGTCTTCTAGGAATTTATAGTCTGTAAAATACCCAAAAAAAACCCCTAAAATGGCAGTTTATTATATATATCAAGTGGCTGCTAATAATGGCAAATATTTATGAGCACTTAGGTGCCACACATTATAAGCTTCATATATATTAGTAACTTTTTCTTATAAGCGATACATATAGGTAATATCATTACCTCCCATTTTACATAAGAGGAAACCTTACAACATAACCTGTAAAGATATCCTAAGGACAGTGAGATCAGTTTCTCCTGGAGGCATTTGTAAATATTTTTTAGAAGGCATAAAGGAGATGGGTAGGGCTTTGTTGAGGTTTCAAAATGGATAGTGTTTTACACAGCAATAAAAATTGCATTGATTTTAATATCTTGTTAAGCCCTTCAGTAACAGTGGGGATTTACATAATGGAATATTTTTGATATCTTTATATAGAAATGGACAATAACAAGGAGGTAACAAGAATAGAGAGTTTATATTATAATCACTCAAACTTCTACATATATATTTAGGCAAAGAACATAGACAAAAATGTCCCGTTTTTATTTCAATTTTAAAGGAATTATGGAAAAAGGCTTAATAAAAAAAGACTGAACTTTTGGTTAACATAACTGAAAAAAAAGGTGGGAGGAGGAGAATATAGATAACTTGAGATCATAATAAAATTAACATCATTTAAAAATTATCCAAAGGCAGATTTAAAGAAGAAACAGAAATGTTATTGTTAGAACTAGGCCATAGGGGAGGGTAAGGAATGGCAGTGGCAATGAGAGATGGAACTCCCAAACACCACCCCGCTTTAAATAGAGTACCTTATTCCCATCCCAGTTTGTTAAACAGCCTGGAGCAAAGCTGGGAATGAATCAGGATTACTCTGCTTTGCCTAATTTTACTGAGTTTCATTGAAGAGCCAAGAACCACATTTCATCTAATATAAAAAGCCATCCATTGAAAACACATCATTAGTTTAAACGTCATGAAGAAAGAAAAAATTAAACTATCATAATCAACCTATGACAAATACTTTCTTATCATCCATTATAAGACAATGTTCATTTCAAAGAAGCTAAAATGTGAACAAATGAGTATAATATAATCAATTAAATATTACACAATCCAATTCTCGGATTTAACCTTAGAATACAGATCTATTCTGGGTAAGCAAAAATCTGATTCTATGACTAAGCATAAATTAAGGCTGGAAAAGTTGAATTGATCATCTACTTTTAAGGCATAATATAACTGGAAAGAAATAGCAAATTGTTATGGAAAGCTCATGGGTTTTTAAATTAAGGATACTTGGGTTTTAACCCTGGCCCCATGCCATAGATATATACTATGAGAAAAAATTATTTAATCTTTAATCTTAAATTGTCCAGTCTATACAGGGGGTAATATCTCCTGGGTGTTCTTGTGAGGGTTAAATAAGAGTGTGTGTGTGTAACACATACTACAATTTCAGGCACAGGGAACAATTCACTAAACAGACCTTCAGCTGAATAAGTGATCTGCAGGCTATTGAATCACACAACCAGGTGTGATATTAATATTAATATTAAAGGTACAAGATTCTTTTCAATCTCATTACTAAATTCACTGCCTCTTCCTTTCTAACTGATATCATCATGTATTTCTCTAGTAATAACCTACCAAGGTATGGAATCAATGGAAATAAACATTGAACAAAATAATAAATTAATTTTAAGCTAGTTTCTAGATTGACTTCTTTAAATGTATGTATTATAACACAAATGAAAGCAAAAATGGGGTATAAAATATTATTATAATTGATCAAATGAATCAAAGTTTCATTGATAATATGTGGTGTCACATTCAAGGAGAAAGGGAATATTGGTGGCCACAAATTTTAACTTATTGGTTTTTCTAAGGAATAATTTGTTGTAAAAATGGATTTGGTTTGTTTTCTTGTTTTAATTCTTTCTTTATGTCTCTTACAGTTATAATGGTCTTTAGACGTAGATTTTGTTTCTCCCTAAGGTTATGATAAATTAAACTTTTCTATATTGTGTCTGATTATATTTCCCTACATTAAACTCATCTGATCTCTATTGTATGTGATTGTAGCTTAGAAATGCTCTGGTGGACTTAGTTTTTTTCCCTTTTTCCTTCAGTAATATGTGCTGTCATATTGACTTGTAGCCACCAAGAAGAATAAGTTTAGAAAAATCACACCAATAATATTCTGGGATGTCTAAAGGACATTAAGCAAGCAAATTTCCCTCTCAAAGAAAATGCTTTTATGAGAATTTGTTGAACCCAGGATTAAAAAAAAAAAAAAGAGTCCTGACAATTTTAAAAAATGCCTTATTTTCAATTATACCACTGAAGCAAGATTCAAGAATAATATTTTATATCATTAAAATTAACAGCTAGCTAGAAACCTGAATATATATTTAAGGTTCTAATATGGGGAAAAGCTTACATTGCTGTGTTTAGAAGTCATCATAGTAATTTTGTTTGCATAAAGTAAGATCAGGGCTAGGCATAATGGCTATCTCAAGCTCCTATTTAAACCAGACAATTAATTAAAACCAAATCAATCTAAGCCAAGTAAAGTAGATTACTTAAACTAGCAGGCAGTATGATCTAAATAACAATTCCATATAGCCACATCCAGAGCCTTTGCAAGAAGTATATGAATTAAAATTAAAGTAACTACAATCAGGCAGAAATCACCAAAGGGTTTCATTGCTTAGGATTTTTGTTGTAATCATTAAATATTTGACATGTGTAAATAAAACCGATTGAAGATCATGATTAAACTCTGAATTTTGAATTTGATATGATGATCAAATCAGTGCTTTCGAAAGGAACAAAGAAACATCATAAAACCACAGAGAAAATTCCAGTCCTTGTAGGCCAAATGTGTATATATGAGCTTCGTGCCCACAGGTACATGAGGAAATAAAGATCAGTTAGTGAAGATCTCTTAAACAAGAGGTAACCTGAGTTTCTGTGAGAAAATTCTTAAGGAATTTGAGGCAATCTAGTACACGGTTTCTTACTTTATTTTTCAAAGTTCCTCCATGATTGAAAATTGTCAGGCAAGGAGGTTGCCTCTCCCTCCTCTGCCGGGGGTTAGCCATAAGATTTTGCTGGAATTACTCCCTGGAATGGGCCTGGAACTAGTTTTCACCAATTAGGATAATCTGTATCTCTTGCAGCCATATGGATGGGTGAATATGTGTCCTAAAATGCTCCCTGTCAGGTATTTTCTTCTGTGGACATGATCGAGAAAACCCATAGCCTTCATTGGTGCTAGCGGTGCTATCATTCATGATAAAAGCCACCTGAGGACAAAGCCAATTCACAGCAGAAGAAAGATCTAAAAGTGTCAGAGAGAAGTAAGAACATGCCTGAATTCTCTTCCATCCCTGAACGTTTTAGTTACATGGCTCAATAAATCCCCTTTATTATTTAAGCCAATACACTTTCACTCAACGCATCCTAACCGAAGCAGGGAAGTGGGCTGACCTGTTCATGCAGAACCTGGCTAAAGTCAGTGGGCATATTTTCTATTTCCCAAGAGATAAGAATTAGTGACCCAGAATGTGTTGTGCCTTGACAGAAGCAAACATTCTGGTTCGTCATTCTACTAGAAAATTTGGACAACAGCTACATATTTGTGTCCTCCCAGCTTCAGTTGCCTAAGCAGACATCAGCTTTAGGTTGTCCCATAAAGCTATTGCAGTGAAACAATGTCCCTTCATATCTGAACAAATCTAGATATGTTGCATATTGGAGTTTTAAATTTTATGTGAGATAATGACATTATAGTTTCAGACTTAGGTAATTGAGAGACGCTCAAAGACTGGTTTTGTTTTGTTTTGTTTTGTTGTTGTTGTTTTTTTTAACCTAAAAGCAATCAGAAAAACCTATGGAAATGACTAAGTTTCCAATTGGAACACTGGGGAGGTAAAAACCTCCCTGTCTGAATACAACTTTAAAAGGGATAATGGAGGCCAATATAAAGTTATTTAATAATTTTGTTAAATTGGTTATTGAGGACTTTAAAATATATTCACATGATAAGATTCTTGTAAACAGGAAAGATTTTTCTGTTGAGAACATCTTGGCAATACAAAGAGGTGAAGAAGTAACTGAGAAAAGGCACTTGGAAACGAAAGGTTGTTCTTTATCTGATGGGTAAAAAAGCTGCACACTCTTAAACAGAGAAATCATTCTTAGAGCAGACAGTACAATTTGTACATGGGCAGGATGCAAAGATCTGGAAGCTTTGTTGAATATGTGAACAGTCTTTTATGTATAATGCCCATGCCTTTGAAATTTGTTATAGCCTAAATGTTTCCTTATAGTAGTACAATTGGATATAGTTAACAGTGAAACCTCACTAATGTATAAAGGTAATGTGTGTTTTTTTACTACTACAACAATCCAACATTTTTAACAATATTCATTGTAACTCTACAGCTCATGTTTCCTCCAAAGAACTCAAACCAAAACAATTACCTCAGTTGCCTCTGTGACATAGGTGAGAGAGCTCGTTATGAAAACAAATAAGGCACAAATGATTTTCCCAAATTCCCACCATGAAATGACTCATGGCAGCTAAAACTAACTGCCTTTATATTGATTTCTAGTTCAGCACACAAAAGCATTAGCATATCTCTTACCATTTTCTTGTTAAAATCTTAAAAATCAAATCAAATCACAATGAGATACCATCTCACGTCCATTAGAATGGTGATCATTAAAAACTCAAGAAACAACAGATGCTGGAGAGGATGTGGAGAAATAGGAACGCTTTTACACTGTTGGTCAGAGTGTAAATTAATTCAATCATTTTGGAAGACCATGGTGATTCCTCAAGAATCTAGAACTAGAAATACCATTTGACCCAGCAATCCCATTACTGGGTATATACCCAAAGGATTATGAATCATTCTACTATAAAGACACATGCACATGTATGTTTATTGTGGCACTATTCACAATAGCAAAGACTTGGAACCAACCCAAATGCCCATCAATGATAGGCTGGATTAAGAAAATGTGGCACATATACACCAAGGAATACTATGCAGCCATAAAAAAGGATGAGTTCATGTCCATTGCAGGGATGTGGATGAAGTTGGAAATCATCATTCTCAGCAAACTAACACAAGAACAGAAAACCATACACTGCATGTTCTCACTCATAAATGGGAACTGAACAATGAGAACACATGGACACAGAGGGGAACATCACACAGTGGGGCCTGTCAGGGGGTTGGGGGCTAGGGGAGGGATAGCATTAGAAGAAATACCTAACATAGATGACAGGTTGCTGGGTGCAGCAAACCACCATGGCATGTGTATACTTATGTAACAAACCTGCACATTCTGCACATGTACCCCTGAACTTAAAGTATAATAAAAAATAAAAAAAGGATAGTCTGAATTTGTATTCATTAAGTCAACAAATGTTTATTTGGTACCTACTTTTCCAGAAGTCACACGGTTTTACTTATTATAAACTGGCAAAACAGTCATACATACTAGGAATATTAATAATTGTGAAAGATACAATTAAGTGATTTAATTTTGTTACTAACGCAAATATTTCCGTTTTGCTTTTCCTAGCAATGCAGGAAGAAAAAATTGAGTCATGAAAGATTTTGGCTGAGTCACTTTCAAGTTACATCCAGCCAACAGAGACTTTATCTCGCTAATTAGAAACAACAACCAAAAAAAATTTTATTTTGGATATTAAGGACTTATTCTGTTTTCAAATATTCAAATATTTAATTCTTTATTTACTTGTATTACATTACTTTTGCTTTTTGTAATTGTTTGTAATACACTTCTGGTTTTTTTTTTTTTTTTTTTTGGTATTACTGTAAGAAGTCAAGATATGACTCTTTCTATGCCTTTTTTTTTTTTTTTTTCTTACCACAAAAGTATGTTAGCAAAAATCAATCTCAGAATGGATGCATGCAGGCTCTGGTGGCTCTTGTTTGGCATTAGCTGAAACAGAAACTTTTTGTCAACATCTACTGTGTAGCTTGCCAATAAAGATATAAATATATAAATATCTGTTGTTCTTATAGAAGTACATAATAGAATAGCGGTTATCAGAGATGAGAGGAATGGTGAGAGACTGATCAATGGGTACAAAGCTAATGAGATAGGAAGAATAAATTCTGGTGTTCTATTGCACAGTAGTTTGCCTAGAGTTAGCAATATTATATTGCATATTTTGAAATAGTTAAAAGAGGCTTCTGAACACTCTCATTATAAAGAAATGACAAATGTTTAAGATAATGGATATGCTAATCACTCTGATTTGATCATTGCACAATGTATATATGTATTGAAATACCACATTGAAACCTATAAATACGTATGCTAATAATGTGTCAATTATTAATAAAAATAAATAAAAACTCAAATACCTACAAGCGTTCCCTTTTATACCAAGTCATTTAAGAAATCAAATACACAATCTATGTTAGAAAGGTTCATTATGTTGCCTGCACCTAACATAGCTCTCTATGCTGTCTGTGCAAACCAAGATCACTTCCTTACTTTGACCTTCTATATTGTCAGAGGCTGGAAACTGCATTTCTCAGAATCCTTCACTAATTGGATTCCAAATTATATTTTGCCAGTGAGAGGCATTTGTGAGATATTTGAAAGGTGGAAAAGGGAAAGCAGAAGTCATATTATTGCTCTTATGTCAGTGGTGAGCAGAAAGGTGTTCTTTAGCAGATTTCGGTTTTGCGTTGATATCCAGTAAATCACCACATTGGGCTGTTTTTGTGTTGCTATAAAGAAACACATGAGACTGGGTAATTTATAAAGAAAATAGATTGAATCAGCTCAGGGTTCTGCAGGATGTACAAGTATGGCACCAATATCTGCTTGGCTTCTGGTAAGGACCACCAGAAGCTTACAATCATGGTGGAAGATGAAGCAGGAGCAGGCACATCACATGGCAAGAACAAGAGCAAGGGAGAGAAGGAGGAGATGTCAAACATTTTTAAACAATTAGATCCCACTTGAACTAACTAGGCAAGAATTCACTTATCACCAAGGGATGATGCTAAACAATTCATGAGTGATCTACCCCCAGGATCCAACCACCTCCCACCAGGCCCCACTTCCAACATTGGTAATTACATTTCAACATGAGATTTGGAGGGAACAAACATCCAAATTATATCATTCCACCCTTGGCCCTAATATTTCATGTCTTTCTCACATTGCAAAATAAAATAATTCCTTCACAATAGTCCTTCAAATTCTTAAATTATTCTAACATCAACTCAATCAAAAGTCCCAAGTCCAAATCAAAAGTCTTATCTGGAGATGAGTTTGTTTCAACTATGAGCCTGTGAAACCAAAGGCAAATAATTTCCTTCCAAGATACAATGGTGGTACAGCATTAGAAAAACATTCCCATTCCAAAAGGGAAAAATTGGCTGAAAAAGTGGGTCAATAACCATGCAAGTCTTGAACTCAGTAGGGATGTCATTAAATCTTAAATGTCCAAAATAATCTCCATTGACTCCATGTCCCACATCCAGGGCACACTGGTGCAAGGGTGAGCTCCTAAGGCCTTGGGCAGCACACTCCTGGGGCTTTGCAGGGTGCAGGACCCATGGTTCCTCTCACAGGTTAGAGTTGAGTCTCTGTGGCTTTTCTACACTGATGTTGCAAGCTGCCAATTGTTCTATCATTCTTGGGTCTGGAGGGTGGTGGCCTCTTTCCCATAGCTCCTCTAGGCAGTGTCCCAGTGGAGACTCTGTGTGTGGTCTTCAATTCCACATGTCCCCTCAGCACTGCCCTAGTACAGTTTCTCTGTGGGGGCTGCACTCCTGTAGCAGGCTTCTGCCTGGGCACCCAGGCTTTTCCATACATCCTCTGAAATCTTGGGAGAAGTTGCCAAGCCTCCATCACTTTTGCACTGTGCACATCTTCATGCTGAACACCATATAGAAGCTACAAAAGCCTATAGCTTGTACCCTCTGGAGAGGCAGTCCAAGCTGTATCTGGGCTTCTTTGAGCCACAGCTGAAATTGGAGCAGCTGGAATGTGGGGAGCAATGTCTTCAGGCTGCACAGGGTAGTGGGGCCCTGAGCCTAGCCGATAAAACTATTCTTTCCTCCTACACTTCTGGGCCTGTGATGGGAGGGGCTGCCAAGGAGATCTTTGAAATGCCTTAAAGGCCTTTTTCGCATTGTCTTGGATATTAGCACCTGACCCCATTTTAGTCATGCAAATCTCTAGCAAGTGGCTGCTCTACAGCCTGCTTGTATTCCTCTCCTGTAACACCTTTTTTTTCTCTGCCATGTGGCTAGGGTGCAAATTTCCAAAACATTTACACTCTCCTTCCCTTTGAAATGTAAGTCCCAAACTTGTCACTTCTTTGCTTGCTTATCCCACCATAGGCTGTTTAAAGCACCCATGCCACTTCTTGAATTCTTTGCTGCTTAGAAATTTCTTCTGCCAGATACACCAACTGACCATTTTTAAGTTCAAACTTCCACAGATCATTAGAACATAAACACAATGTAGCCAAGTTCTTTGCTAAGGCATAACGAAGAGACATCATTGTCTGGGGTATATACCTGGGGTTTGTTGTCTCATGCCAAGAAGATTAAGGACATACACCCAGTTCCTATCACAGAAGCAGTATCCTGTCCCCCAAGCAGCTCTCGTAGGCCTAAAGCCTATCATTTCTCACCTCCTCGCCAGTCACCTACTCCGCCCAACAGACTCCCCTTTTAACACACCAATTCTGCCTGTCAAAAAGCCAGATGGAACTTATCACTTAGTCCAGGGCCTCAGGCTCATTAACCAAGCTGTCCAGTAATTCCTAACCCACATAATTTACTTTCCGCAGTTCCCTCCAATGCCACCCATTTTTCTGTCCTAGACCTAAAGGATGCTGTTTTTCACAATTCCTTTATACCCTGATTCCCAAAACCTCTTTGCCTTTATGTGGGAAAATGCCAACACCCACCTTTCACATCAGCTCATCTGGTGCATACTGCCTCAAGGTTTCAGAGACAGCCCCCACCTTTTTGAGCAGGCCCTTGCTCATGACCTCTGTACCTTATCCCTAAAACTGCCCACTCTCCTTTAATAGTTTACTGATCTACTCCTGTGTAGTCCTTCTCAAATAGACTTCAACGTCCATACTATCTCTCTCTTAAACCTCTTGGCAGAACGAGGGTACTGTGTCTCCCCTAAGAAAGCACAAATATGTACCCCCTCGTCACCTATCTAGGCCTAGTTCTTACCTTGTGAACATGAGGGCTCACAACAAACTGCACATCCCTCCTCCTGTATCTCCTGCCTCCGCAAACTACGAAAGAAATATTTCAGGCTCTGGGTTCCCTCCTTCGCTCTACTTGCCAAACCTTTATACCAAGGCACTAAAGACCTTCTCCATGAGCCTTTAAACCCTGCACAGCCTAGTACCCAACCTTTCTGTCTACTCCAGAAGGCTCCCACGTCAGCCCCCAACCTCATGCTCCCAGACTTCGCCAAACCATTTTCCCTCTATACCAATGAATGGCATAGAGTTAGGTGTTCTAATCCAGTGTAAGTGACCCACCTTCCAGGTTGTTGCCTACCTCTCTAAACAGCTTGAGCCACAGTTCTCGGATGACCTGCCTGCCTCTGAACATTGATGGCAGCTACTGTCCTCACCACTGAAAGCATAAAACTATCTCTCCATGCCAACCTAACAGTTTATTCAACCCATAACATCAAAGACATGCTAGCTCACCGCAGTGTACTAAGTCTCATGTCTGCCCCACGGCTCCTGCAACTGTATGCTCTATTCACAGAAACTCCCCCATATCACCATGCTAACCAGCTCCCATCTAAACCTGGCCATGCTCTTACCTGAGGCCAAGCCCACACATATTTCTGTGTGAACACTGTTCAAACCTGTCTTATACCTTTTCCAAACCTAACAGACCAATCCCTTCCAGACAATCACTATCCTCTTAAGTCTCCACAACTCTTTCCATGTCGGTTACAAACATCTCTTACAACTTCTCCATCCTGTTCTCACTTGTCCTCACCTTTCCAGCTGTGCTTGAGAAATCACCCAGTCCTGCTCTACCTGCCACTCAGTGTCATCCCAGGGCTCCCTCTGGCCACTGCCTTTTCCTACCCACCAAGCCTGGGGCCAGGTACCTGGGCAAGACTGGCAAGTAGACTTCAATCACATGCCACCCAATAAATGGCTCTGCTATCTTCTAGTCTTTGTCTGTACTTTCTCCAGGTGGGCAGAAGCATTCACAACAACTTCAGAAGGTGCAAATGTCATCACACAAATTCTCATCATGCATATAATTTCCCATTTCAGACTCCCAACATCCATCCAGTCCAATAACGGGCCTGCCTTCATCAGCCAAATTAATCACGGTGTCTACATCCTTAGGTATAAAATGGGTTCTCCACACACCCTACAGGCCTCAATCTTAGGCAAAGTTGAAAAAATTAACTCTGTTCTTAAAGCCCAACTCACCAAGCTTGCTCTAGAAACCCGCCAGTCGTGAACAAAATAAATCTCCTTTTTGCCCTCATAAGACTCCATGCAACACCAAACGCCTCCTTTTTTTTATAGTCCCTTTGAAATCATATATGGCTGAAATTTTGTCTTAGGGCCTCCACCGTTACCAGTCTCTGAGCCACTTGGGAATTACCTCCCCTCCTTAATCCAGACACAGTCTTTCATTAGTGAAGCAGCAAATGAGGCCATGCCCGTCCCCGTCAACACCTCCTTGTCCTCTCAACATAACCGTCTTGCAGACACAGACACGTTTATCTGCCAACTTGACCCTCACAAAAACCTACAACCAAAGCAAACAGGCCCCTACACTGTGATACTCAGCACGCCAACTGCAGTGAGAGTCCAAGGACTCCCCCACTGGATCCATTGCACCAGCGTCAAACTCACTCCCAAGGCTACTCCTTCCTCCAAAACATTAACAATGGGCAATACTCTCAGAGTCCCTGTATATAGTAACCTAAACAGCAACAAAAAAACAATCCTTAAAGGTAGGAAGAAGCCAAAGATGGCAACAGAACAAATGGCCTCTGCAATGGATCATCAAATATTACGGTCCTGCCACTTGGGCTGAGGATGGTTCATGGGGTTATCGCACTCCTATATATATGCTAAGTAGAATAATTAGGCTACAGGCGATTCTAGAGATAATCACTAACCAAACCGCCTCAGCCCTGGAAGTGCTCGCGCAATAATAAAACCAAATGTGCGCGGCAATTTATCAAAACAGGCTAGCACTAAACTACCTATTAGCAGAAGAAGGTGGGGTCTGTGGTAAGTGTAATATCTCTAATTGCTGTCTTAACATAGATGATAACGGAAACGTGGCTCTAGAAATTGCTTCAAACATGAGAAAAGTAGCCCATGTACCAGTCCAAACCTGGAAGGGATGGGACCCAACAAACCTTCTAGGAGGGTGGTTCTCTAATTTAGGAGGATTTAAAACGCTGGTAGGGACAGTGATTTTCATCACTGGGTTCCTCCTGTTTCTCCCGTGTATAATTTCACCAATAATAAAAGCCATTAAAATTCTTGTTGAAACTACAGTTAGCCACCAGACAATCGAGACGATGCTCCTGATACAATGACAGGATGAATACCAACCCATCTCTCAAGAATACCCCCAAAATTAAGTTTTTCTTTTTCCAGGGTGCCCACGCCACCCCCTATGTCATGCCTGAAGTAGTTATTGAGAAAGTCATCCCTTTTCCCTTTTTATAACCAAATAGACAGGAATGAAAGATTCTCCCCAGGGCCTGAAAGCTTAAGGGAATGAGTTACTCCTCCCTTCTCAGGCCCAGTCCCAAGATGCAAGACCACTTGCGCCAGCAGCGTGTGTCAGCAAGACAGCAGACGCAGGAAGAGAGCCGGCCGGAAGACACGTACCCCCTGAAGACCGAGAGAGAGGACATCTGGGTACTGCATAGCGGTACATCAGACTGAGACACTTTCTGTTTACAGGAGACTATAAAACCCCTGCCCCATTCTCATTTGGTGCTGATGCCATTTAGGTCCTCAGTCCACCTGCACCCAGGCGCTCTTTAAAACAGTGTGTTGCCCCACACCGCCTCGTGTTGTTTGTGGGTGCACTCTCTGGGTTCGAAGCGATATAAGAGCCTTGCAGGTACAATGGCCAGCATTTACCCATGCAAGCTTCCAGCTTGCTTGTCTGTCTGCAGCTTGATTTTACAGTCTGCTCTTTGTTAGAAAGCAAAATGATTTGGGGGCTGTTTTTCATTAAAAGGAAAACCTTACCGAGAACTTCCTTGCCCTCACTGTCTGCCTAAATGATTCCTTTTTAACTCCTATATCAATAACAAGAGTGACTTTTGCTCCAGTTCCCAATAACTTTCTCATTTCCACCTGAAATCTTGTTGGCCTGACCTTCACTGTCCTTATTTGTATCAGCATTTTGGTCTCAACCACTTAACAAGTCTCTAAGAATTTCCAAATCCCCCGTCTTCCTGTCTTCTTCTGAGACCTCCAACCTCTGCCTATTACTCAGTTCCAAAACCATTTCCACTTTTTCAGGTGTCTTGACAGCAATGTCCCCACTCCTCAGTACCAATTTTCTGCATTAGGTCATTTTTGTGTTGCTATAACGAAGTACCTGAGACTGGGTAGTGTATAAAGAAACAAGGTTTAATTGGTTCACAGTTCTGCAGTATGTACAAGCATGGCACCAACATGTTCTTGGCTTCTGGTAAGGGCCTCAGGAAGGTTACAATCATAGTGGAAGGCAAAGGAGAGCAGGCACTCTACATGGCGAGAGTGGGAGCCAGAGAGAGAGAGAGAGAAGGGGGAGGTCGTAGATTCTTTTAGACAACCAGATCTTGTATGAACTGAGCAAGAACTCACTCATCACCCACGGGATAGTACTAAGCCATTCATGAGGGATCTGCCCCATGATCTAATCACATCCCACCAGGCTCCATGTCCAACATTGGGAACCACATTTCAACATAATATTAAGAGGGGACAAATATCCAAACTATATCAATCACCTACTTTTGTTCTGTAGATAGTTGTGATCACTACCAGTAGTTTTCCGTGGCTTTAGAAATTCCCTGCCCTAAAGATAAGAAATAACAAAAATCAGAGCTGAGCTGAAGGAGACACACACACAAAAAAAAACACTCAAAAGATAAAAGAAATAGGAGTTTGCTTTTTGAAAGAATTAATAAAATAGACTGCTAGCTAGACTACTAAAGAAGAAAAGAGAGAAAATCCAAATAAACACAGTTAGAAACAATAAGGGGGATGTTACCACTCACCCACAGAGATACAAATAACCATCAGATAATATTATGAACACCTCTATGCCCACAAGCTAGAAAATCTAGAAGAAATAGACAAATTCCTGGACACATACACCCTACCAAGACTGATCCAGGAAGAAATTGAATCCTTGAACAGACCAATAGCAGCTCTAAAACTGAATCAGTAATAGCTTATCAACAACAACAACAACAACAACAAAAGACCATTACCAGATGGATTCACAGTCAAATTCTACCAGATGTACAAAGAACTGGTACTGTTCCTACTGAAACTACACCAAAAAGTTGAGGAAGAGGGACTCCTCTATAACTCATTCTATGAGGCCAGCAAGAATTTATAAACGAATATACAAGAAAAAAAAATAAACAACTTCATTAAAAAGTGGACGAAGGACATGAACAGACACTTTTCAAAAGAAGACACACATGGGGCCAACAATCATATGAAAAAAAGCTCAGCATCACTGATCATTAGAGAAATGCCAATCAAAACAATAATGAAATACCATCTCACACTGGTCAGAATGGCTATTATTAGCTATTACTAAAAAGTCAAAAAATAACATGCTGGTGAGGTTGCAGAGAAAAGGGAACACTTATACACTGTTGGTGGGAGTGTAAATTAGTTCAACTATTGTGGAAAACAGTGTGACAATTCCTCAAAGACCTTAAAGCAGAACTCCCATTCAACCTAGCAATCTCATTATGGGGTATATACCCAAAGAGATATATCATTCTTTCATAAAGACACATGCACGCATAAGTTCATTGGACCACTATTCAGAATAGCAAAGACATGGTATCAGCCTAAATGCCCATCAGTGGTAGACTGGATAAAGAAAATGTGGTACGTATATACCAAAGAATTCTATGCATCCATAAAAAATAATAAGATCCTGTCTTTTGCAGGAACATGGATGGAACTGGAGGCCATCATCTTTAATAAACAGGAACAGAAAATCAAATGCAACATGTTCTCACTTATAAGTGGGATCTAAATGATGAGAACACATGGACACAGAAAGGAGAACTACAGACACTGGGGCTTATCAGAAGGTGGAGGGTGGGAACAGGGAGAGGATTAGGAAAAGTAACCAGCGGATACTAGGCTTAATACCTAGGTGATGAAATTATCTGTACAGTACACGCCCATGACACAAGTTTAACAAACCTACACATGTACCTATGAACTTAAAATAAGTTTAAAAAAAAAGAAAAAGAGAGAGAGAGAAGAAAGAAGAAAGAAAGAAGGAAGGACAGAAGGAAGGAAGGAAGGAAGGAAGGAAAGAAAGAGAGAGAGAGAAAGAAAGAAAGAGAGAAAGAAAGAGAGAAAGAGAAAGAAAGAAAGAAAGAAAGAAAGAAAGAAAGAAAGAAAGAAAGAAAGAAAGAAAGAAAGAAAGAGAAAGGAAGAAAGAAAGAAAGAGAGAAAGGAAGAAAGGGAGAAGGAAGGAAAAGAAAGAAATTTCCTACCCCTCAGTAAGATAGTGGTAAATTTAAGAGTTAACAGAGATCTTCAATAAATGACTTTTGCTTCTTTGGGCATTCCAGAAATGAAGAAAGAATCTAATACCTTCTATTAAGTCATCTCCTATCTGATAAGCAGTTGTGCTTATCCAGGTAGGATTTTCTGAGAACGTTTTTGGCACTGAACATGGTCCTAAGAAACAGTTTTTGAAAATGAAGAGGATCTGGGGTAGCTTATCTGCTTAGTTAAGATTATAGATGGCTGGACACGGTGGCTCCCATCTGTAATCCCAGCACTTTGGGAGGCCAAGACAGGTGGATCACCTGAGGTCAGGAGTTTGAGACTAGCCTTGCCAACATGGTGAAACCCCATCTCTACTAAAAATACAAAAATTAACTGGGCACGATGGCAGGTGCCTGTAATTTCAGCTGCTTGGGAGGCTGAGGGAGAAGAACTGCTTGAACTTGGGAGGTGTAGGTGACAGCGAGCTAAGATCATGCCATTGCACTCCAGCCTGGGTGACAGAGCAAGACTCCATTTCAAAACAAAACAAAAAAAAGATTAGAGATAAAAGATTAATATCAGTGCCAGTAAAGAATGGAATATCTGTATATCTGTGATGTTCAAATATTTTTGTTTAAAATATTTAATTATTAATGTAAATACATAATGTAATACAATTATTAAATAAAGGACCTATTAAAGACAAGGATTTGGAAAATAAAGAGGTTGCTATAATAAAACATTCTATTATAGATAACCACGAGGACTTTGAGGTAGACTATTTCTAACTGCACCACTTCTTCCTAACAAAGACAACTTAAAGAGCTCAGGATTCTAAATGTTGAGCTCAAGACATGATAAGAAAGCAAAAGAGTTTCTTAAAATGTATCTTACTTTCATAGCCAAATATGAGACCAATGTATTTGAAAACTAGACTCAAAGTCTGATGCTTCATATTGCAGAATTATAAAACTTGGTATCTTATGTAAAAGTTGAGGCATTTGTTGAGAAAGAATGGGGACTTTTGGATGGATCCTGATGGATCCGAACCTCCAAATTTCACTGAACCTCCGTGTAAGTAGAAGAAACCTTTCCTAATCCATCTGAAGCAGCTGTAAGGGCCATACTTTAAGCATTTACCTTCCTTGGTGTTACTGATTCTCCACAAGATTTGCCCCATCACCTTGTCTTGCTTCCAGACCCATTCCTAGAATCAAATCACAGCAGGATAGATACAAAGGCTGACTTGGGAGGAGATAGTTTACACACACAAAGAATTGAAAGGTTTTGCTAATTTATATTGGCAGAAACTTGGCAAGGAATAGTAGGAATGGATTTTAGGGACCTAGACCAGGGAGGAAAAAAAGAGAGGCTTGTATCAAGCCACATTTATTAATGTAATTGCACTTTTCAGATACTCTGGATTCAAAATGTATGATACTTGAGTATACACTTGTGGCTCACCAGATTAGGTGTTCAGTAGACTGAAACCTGGACTCCATGTTGGTCAAGGCTAAATAAAATTGAGGTGTCAGAACTTCCAGGAAATAATGTAGAGGAAGGTACACAAAAAAAGACATAAGTTTACTGTTGATGTATCATACGTGACCTGCTTTACATCCCCTCACTGTGTTATTTGGGAAGGCCCAGAGGACCTCCCTTCACCAAAGCACTAGGAAATAACACTGAGGTGGCCAAAGTCAACCACAGGAAGTTACCCCCATTGAAATGGGCTTTCAAAATTCAGTGAGTATAATGGGATCATGGACAGTGGCAGAAACTAAGTGATTGCACTTTAGTGTGAAAGCCAGAAACAAGGTGGGCATCATTCCCAATGTGGGCAGCAGGTTAAAGCAGGGATCAAAAAGGCTTATGCCTCAGGAGTCATTGGTGATGGCTAATAGATCATAGCATCCCCTGTACTGAAAGGAACTGTGCCTATTAGCTACTTGGATTTCATAATTTAAAACATCATAGGTCTCATTATTAGAGTTTTGCTACAATAAAGAATTATGGCCTCTTACTAATCTCCAGATTCAGAGCCCTGGAATGAAAAGTATACTAGTTCCTTAGAGGAAGTGCCTTGTGTCTTTGCCAAAATAATAAATTCTAAACAATCCTAGAGATTCTGCAAAGGAACCTGCGGTCATTGACCAGGGTGACAGTGCATTTTATAAAATGAGGCGATTTTCTCACTTTTTGAATGTATACAGTGGGCAAAAATACACTCTACCAATGCCAGAATACCCATATTAGTTCTTTAACCCATGAGATATTAGGAAGGGATGCTTCTTAGCCCCTTGAACTGCCTTTTTCCTCCAAATGGTGAACTGAATTGGGAATGACACAAATTAGTGCCACCAAGAAATAGACTAGAGGTGTGCAGATGTAAGATTCTTGTCATATCCATATTTAACTAATTATTTGACCAGGCTGAAAATAGATGGCCTTAAAGAAAGATGGTGGTTTATTACAAACATAATCAGGAAGTAACTCTAATTGCAGCCACTTTGCAGATGTGGTCTCTCTTTTTGAAACTAGTCAACATATCACTGAGATCTGTTATATAGATATCGATCAGAGGCCGGGCTCAGTGGCTCACACCTGTAATTCCAGCACTTTGGGAGGCCAAACCAGGAGGATCACTTGAGGGTGGGAGTTCGAGACCAGCCTGACCAATATGGAGATACCCTGTCTCTATTAAAAATACGAAATTAGCCAGGCTTGGTGGAGCATGCCTGTAATCCCAGCTACTCGGGAGGCTGAGGCAGGAGAATCACTTGAACCCAGGAGGCGGAGGTTGTGGTGAGCCGAGTTTGTGCCATTGCACTCCAGCCTGGGTAACAAGAGTGAAACTCCATCTCAAAAAAAAAAAAAAAAAAAAGATATTGATCAGACAAATGTTTTTTCTATATGCTATTAGGGAAAAACATACAGTAAAGATCTTTGATTTCCCCTCATGAGGACAACAGTATATCTTCACTTTACTTCACCTCAGGACTGGGTCAACTGTCTGCCCCTCTGTCACAATCTAATCCACAGGGGTTGATTATTTAGCCATCTCACAGAATATTTTGCTAATCCGCTGCATTGGTGACTGTGGCAGATTTCATTTTCCAAGATGGATGATGGTCTGCGTAGGTTTCTTTTAATCTCTGATGAATCCTACCCAAGACATGTGTCTCTTTTGTTTGAGAAAACACTGAAATGGGACTTTTTGGTATGAAACATAACATGCTGGGTACTAAGAGGAGACAAAGTAAGCTAAATTATTTTGGCCCTTTAAAATCAATTTTCCATTTTATTTTGGTAGCTCAAGGGAGAAAAGCTGTAGAAAAGTCCCTGGACTTGGAGGAAAGAGATGCCAGAGAAAGACCTCAATAGAGACAGTGAGAGCAGGAGTCAATCTCAAGGCACAAGGCTAGGCCCTCAGAAGAAAGGCAGCCCCCATGAAGGGAATCCCTGTGGCTTAGAAATCATGACATCTGATACTGATAGGCAGGAGCAAGTGGCTTATTGCTTCCAGGTGCAACCCTAGTTCATTAGCTCCCTACATTTTAGAAAACCTCCATACACTGTAGAAATTACAACAGTAAACTAAGCTGATTTTTCAGTGTTTTTTTGTAAAACATCAGCTGCCACATATTAGTGCTCAATAGGAAAAAAATTGATAAATTGAAGGGTTAATGGTGGTTTTAAAAATGTCTACAAGATGTTCTGTCTGTGCTTTGGATAAAGTATGAGGAGTACAGAAGGTAGTGCACAGATAAAACAACAACATGTGTGCGTGGGGGCCATGATTTGGAGTTCAGAGTAAGAAGTGTGGACAATACCACGTATTAGGCACATACACTCTGCACCCATGGAAGAATCCCTAGAATAGTGAGGAAGCCATTGGTCTTCCATCAGTTACTCGGAATGGAGGCTCATGTATCAAAGAAACAGTTGACTTCAAGAGGCTGAAAGATGTGGGGACATTCGGTAACACATAATAGATTCATTTCAGCTAAATCTCATAAATGTGCACTCAGCTTTGGTGAGAGTTATAAATTACTGACATAGATCTTGTCAGCATAGGGAAAATGCAAAAAGCAAAGATGCACAATTCAATTTTGGGTCAAACCAGTGCGAAATTGAAGAGCCAAACCCTACCAGCTGTCTAAGTAAAGATGCCATCTGACGGGCTCTTACTTTTTACACTGGACCCTTGAAAAGAGAGGCTCCCACTTCACTGGAGACTGAACATTGTTATTTGCTGTGGGTGCGTGAGGCCCCTGAGCGAATCATAAAAGGGACACTAAGTCTGTTCGTGCAGGGGCCCAGATGGAGAACTGGGAATGTGGGAGTAGTGTTCCAAGCACACAGATGTTCTGCCTTCTCATAGTTCTCAGAAGGGCTATCCACTCAGACATAGCTCCTATTTTCTCTGTTCTTTGAAGAGGCCCAGAGGATGAGTAGTACAAGGATGGTGCTGGGGCTATAGAAACATCTTACTTCTAGGCAGTTTAAAAAGCACAATGCTGCCAGGTGCATTGGCTCACGTCTGTAATCACAGAACTTTGAGAGGCTGAGGTGGGAGGATCTCTTGAGGCCAGAAGTTCAAAACCAGTCTGAGCAACACAGCAGGACCCCGTCTCTACAAAAAACTAAAAACTGCAAAAGATTTAGAAGAAAGATTTAGTGTAACAAAGCACAAAAACATCCTTTAGGGATGTTTCCTTTCCTGGAGTCCTAAACTTGTATTTAACATTTAGTTCAGCATTTGTTCTAATATTTAGTACAAACTGTACTAAACTTAGTACAGACTGGATACTAATTTTCATAGTAATAAATAAGACTTAGGTGTGTACGTGGTCAATTTCTTTCTCAACTGGACTGAATTTAGCCCTCAAGCCCTAATTTCTGCTGTTGGTAAATTTTTGTGGCAGTCAAGTTTCCCTCACTCAAACTGGTGATTAGTTAGTACTTTTGGGTGTAAACACAGTCTATTTGGGGTGACTTCTCAATCTATCAGGATGTGTTTTCTCTTCCTCTCTCACTTCCCTCCAGGGGCCATTTAAGTTCTGGGTATGTGTGCAGAAGGGTGGCAAGCAGGGTGTGGGTACCATATTAGACTATCTGGTCTAGGACAGTGCTTTTCAAAGTGAGATCCTTGGCCAGCAATGTCAGAACTGCCTAAGAAATTGTTAGAAATGCAAATCCTCAGGCTCCACCCCAGACCCACTGAATCAGAAACTCTGGCCGAAGGGTCCAGCAATCTGCACTTCAACAAGGCCTCCAGGTGACTATGATGCCTTTTGAGAAGCACTGGTCTGAAAGCATCAGCATCCACCCACCTTGGTTTCTGAGGAGATGTACTGGCATTGCTGAGCTTCGGTTTTGTGCTCCCAGCTCATCCTCTCCACGGCTGGAATGTCCTCTCCTGCTCACCAGTCATCTCTGTGGTCATCCTGCTCCCTCCTTAGCCTGACCAGTGCCTGGTTTCCCACTGTCTTGTGCCTGCTCAGAGCTTGGGATACTTTGGATGCTCTTTTCCAGCCACTTGGACTTTACTGCCTACGTTCCATGGCCAACACAGTTTCCTTAAAGGCTTGGATTCTTTCTACTATTGACTGGAACCTGGGTAATGCATCTTTTTTCTCAGTTCCCCTCAACTGCATGGAGTTTCAATCATCTTTACTTACCAGAAATCGATCTTAGGAGTGGGCAGGGTGGTAGGTCAAGTTTTCAGGCCCCTGAGCCATTACTTATTACACATAGACTTTTTTTTTTTTTTTTTTTTGAGATGGAGTTTTTGCTCTTGCCCAGACTGGAGTGCGGTGGTACAACCTCAGCTCACTACCATCTCCGCCTCCCACGTTCAAGTGATTCTCCTGTCTCAGCCTCCCAAGTAGCTGGGATTACAGGTGCCTGCCACCATGCCCAGCTAATTTTTGTATTTTTAATGGAGATGGGGTTTCACCATGTTGATCAGGCTGGTCTCGAACTCCTGAACTCAAGTGATCCACCTGCCTCGGCCTCCCAAAGTTCTGGAATTACAGGCATGAGCCACCACACTCAGCCTACACATAGACTTCTAAACCTACTATTTTTGAAAAGACCCCTGCTTTTTTGTACAAATCTTTTTTTCTCTAAGAATGACCATGCTTGTCATTAAAACCCCCTTAGCTTGCAAGACTATTGACTGTTAACAAGTTTCAAAATCTGTTTTCCATCTCAAAAACTTAACATTGAAGGTTCTTTGCAACTCCGCCTTAGTCATCCTAATTTTCCTTAAAACCTCTGACGGAATAGAGGAAGATAAAATAGAAGGATGTGTAGAAAAGCCAACACAGTTAAAATTTCAAAATATTATCATGCCACACCTGAATGGAAACACTGTAACAGTCTCCTGAGTGTACTCCCTGATTATAATCACCAAAATCATTCTACTACTAAAGAATTCTCATAAAATGTCCCTCTAACGTGATTTTCCTCTTTGGGTTCTTTCAATAGGTGTCTCTTTTCAACTTCATGTGTAGATAATTCCTTACTCTAAAATTCACATTTCCATGCACAATGACAATGCTCGAAAATAAATGAATGAATTCCAAACTATTCCTGACCTGGTCTTGCCTCTTGTATTAAACCTCATTTCTAGCATATTACTTAATCACATTACACTCAGCCTAAGTGACATCATAAAGAGACACATATTAAAACTGTAGAACTTTTGTTATAGAATTCCATCTTCTGACAGTGCATCCCCACTGGATCACCATTTGTGGGCTCAGCCAGTCTCCAGGATCTAGCATCAATTTTCTCTTTGACAAGGAATATTTAAGCAATGTCAGACCAAATGTCTGGACTCAGAAACAAGTTACACTGTATCTCACCTGGTCGTGTTATAAATAAGGTTTTGACTTTACTCCCAGGAATTGCCCCTTGCCATATTCCCAGTTATTACTTGTTTAGTTTTCTTTTTAACTGAAATTTAACAGATACAGTACATATTTTAAACTGTTTTAATTCATTGAGTCGTTTTCATTTTCATGAGTACTATGAAAGGATTTCCATTGCCATTTGCAAAATCAAAACTTCCTTCCACTTACTGCAGTATTACTACTATGCTATGACTCAGAACGTGTTCCATTCATGAGGATTTCACAGGCCTGAAAGATTGAGCCCTCTTTAATAATTTATTCTGACACATTGGATTCAATTAAATAGTCATATCTAAATTCACAGTAACTAATCATAATGTATGCACTTGTATAATGTAATATTTGGCTGAAAGGTTTTTTCCATTAAATGTGATATATAAAAGTTGAAATGGCAGTTTCTACTTTATATTTCTAGTCTTATATTTCTAATATTTCATATTTTACTGTGATGTGAATATCTGAAAAATAATGAAGGGAGCTATAATAATTCTTTAAAAATTCCTCACCAGCAGACATAGTCATACTTCCTACAGTTTTGGTGTTCTGTTTGATGACAAAATCATTTCCAACTGTCTTCCCAGGTATTACAGAGTATTTTATTGCAACGATGTGTCCTCTCTGTTCCATATCACCACCTCTCAATGCACTTCTGTAAGGAGATTGTGGCAATACAGAAGTGCTTCGTGATTATTTTGTGGTTCTCTATGACTGCTTTTGAAACCCTCTTTTTCTCACTCCCTCTTTGTCCTGGCAGCCTTTCAGGTTGGAGAAAGATCCACTTGTTCAAAATTACCCATATAGCCATGCGTTGAATTAGTTATAGAGAAAGGATCTCTGTTAAAATCGAAGGGCTCCATGATAGCCACATTCTGGTCTCCCAGAGAGCTGCATAGAAAATGAAAGACACAGATTAGCCACGATTCTTTTAAAATAAAATTTATGAAATGCACATTCAACTATGCTTACCTAATATATTTCTATTATGGGCACCTAATTCTACTGAGTTGTTTTTTAGAATTTGAAATAAAAGTATTACAATATCTAAAATATAAACAACTCAGATTTCAAGTCACAGAATAACTATTTCGAGTGTACATACTATTTTCGAGTGTTTGTATCATTGGGTATGGAAAAGAATCAAGTCCTTTTTAAAGTATGTAAAATACTATACCTATAGGGAAGCTAATGTGAGTCCATTTTTAACCTATGTAAAAATCTATGATTTTTACAGCCAAATAATAGAGCTTTGAATAACAGAACTACTATAATTAACTCAGTTGCCAATGAAGGTAATTTTTCCAGGGCATCCATTCATAGTTTTAAATATTTCTAAATACTCTAGACTTTTGTCATTACTATACCATTATAGAAAAGAACACTTGCCTGGGCCTGAATCTTTTTGTTAATCCTCCATTTAAAAAACAATTAAAATTGTTTCTCTGATGGGTTTTAAGAAAATAGGAACATGTAACTAATATCGTGACAAGAACTTTTGGAGAAATTGGTGGCTTTTTATTTGCAAAATCAAAGCAAAATTACAACTCTTCTATGTCAACAAAAACCATTTCATTGTGTAGCTTAAATTGCTGTCTGAGTCTGAGCAGCGTCTGACCCAAAGGCCTTTATATTTATTCTTTCTGCTCTAAGAAAAAAAACACTACAGCAAAATATTTTACTTAAATTTAAAAGCAACAATCACCACATTTAGTAGATTCACCAGTTCTAGAAAAACTCATTTAATCTTGTTAACTATAAATTACACTATATATAGGATTATTTAGTAAGTCTTAGACTAATAAATTGATTTAATAAAAATGTCTTTATAAGGTAGGCAAATACATCTTTCCCTTTCTTAAATAGTTATTTTCTTTAATTGTCTTGAAAAACAAAATGAGGTATTTATAGAAGTAAAGGGAAATATAAAAGTACAAAAGTATACAGATGCTCCTTAATCTATGAAGGGGTTACATCCCAATAAACACATTGTGAGCAGAAAATATTGTAAGTCAGAAAAGGACTTAATACATCTAACCTATTAACATCGTAACTTATCCTAGCCTACCTTAAAAGTGTTCAGAACATTTACATTAGTGAGTGGTTGGGTAAAATCATCTAACACAAAGCTAATTTATTATAAAATAACATTGAATACTTTATGTAATTTATTACTGTACTGAAAGTGAATAACAGGATGATTGTGTGGATATTGGATGTATGGTTTCTACTAAATGCATACCACTTTTGCACCATTGTAAAGTCAAAAGACATCTAAGTCAAACTATCCTAAACCAGGCACTGTCTGTATTCTAAAAAGATTGTGATAATTTACATGAAAACTACCTAAGTCTTCAAGTCTTCTTTTTCTTCTTGCTATGTTGCCCAGGCTGGCCCTGAATTCTTGGGCTCAAGCGATCCTCCTGCCTGAGCCTCCCAAAGTGCTGGAATTACAGACATGAGCCACAGTGCTGGGCCTCAAGCCCTCAAAGAAAACAAACAAAACAAAACCTAGCAGGCCTTGATAAGATAAAGCCTTCTTCAGACTCTGCCAGCAAGACAAAGCTTGGTTGGTTTTAGCCTTACATTCCTCAGAAATGGAGCCGGAATGGATTAGGCAAGGGAGATCACAAAGTAAGAGTGTGCAGAGGGCAGAGCAGGAGCTTAGGACACTAGCGCTGTGCCTCCTGACATACCACAACTCCACCGCTAGACTCGCAATACTGCGGAAGAGACCTGGTGACCACAGAATTGGTGGAAACCCGGGACAGGTGAGGAGAGCTTTCCAGGGAGGCCTCAGCAGGAGCCAGGAAAGCAGGAATGCACTCCAGATATGGCAGAGAAGGTGGTGCTAAATGGAACAATACCATGGGCCTCTAGTGGGGAAATAAGCAAGCAGTTCAAAAAAAAGCAAGCAGTCCAGATTTCAAAAATAAATCTCTGCACACCAACTAAAAAGCATTTCTGTTAAGTGAATGCAAGAACGTTTCACTTCACCCCAAATATTTAGCATCTTGTGAAAATCTGTTGATCAAAGGTCATGATCAGAAAATAGCATGTAGTTTGGGTTCAGTATGTTCCTGAAAGAGAGAAAAGAGTCTGGCTCAAAGATTTGACCCTCAGAACTTTCCTGTTTCCTCTGATGTATGTGAATAGCAGGAAAAACAACAGTGGAAATAATTAGGTTGGTGGCAATTTTTCCATCTTTATGTTCTTAAAGGGCACATCAAATCTTTTTGATCATACTAGACTTAAAAATATATTATTATTTTCTAACCAAATTCAAGGGTCACTGATCCTCATTTAATCTTTAAAGGACATGCTTACCACCATGAGGCCTTGTCTTTACTGCAAAGAGATTTTATGAAAAAAGACTGCATGGGGAGATTAATATTACTCCCCTGACAATTTTGCTATACTGATTTCTACCACATTATGAAGTATATGTCTTCTGTGCAAGTTAGCTAGGTAGTAGAATTTCCCAGATATCAGATGGCAAATGAGTTCCCTTTGTTGCAAATTTTTACTAATTCACAAAATGTGCATTTCTGACAAAGGCTTTGGCCGAAATCAACCGGTGCAAACCTGCCACTGGCCCGAAAAGCCCTAGTGGTCATGCAATAAGATCCAGCTCTCTGTCACCAAGGACTCCGGTCTCTGCCCCTCCCCAGTACCACTCCCTCCCTCCTCAACAACCATTCTTCTTCCTGTCTGCCTAAGATATCCAGGTGCCTCATTCGACACGGATGGTCTAGTTTCTGTGCTTTAAGTTTATCCAACACTGGTCACAGGCTTATTCTGAGCCAGTTACTGCCCAAGGCACTAAGAGTCTCAAAGTAAGTAAGAAACCAGCTCTGCTCTCGAAGAACTTAGGATAAATTGAGGTAGTGAAACACTAACAGACGAGGGAAAGCTCTTCACAGGCAGGAAGGTGCCATGTAGCTCCAGAGCTTTTAGCTTCACCTAAGGACTCAAGGCTTCCTGGCAGGGATGACCCTTCAACTAGTCTTGACAGATGAAGGCAAGTTGTCTATTTAAGGAAAAGTGGGAAGGGCTTTTCGGCCTAGGTTATAGTATGAACGAAGTCTTCAAGGGTTATAGCACTGCAATGTATGCCTCCAAAATTCCCATGTTGAAGCCCTAATCCCAATGTGACTGTATTTGGAGATAGTGTTTTTAGGGGGTATGTATAAATTAGGTCATAAGGGTGGAGTCCTAATCCAATAGAATTGTAACTTTATAAGAAGAGACAGAGATCTACACCCCTTTATCATGTTAAGGCCATGGAAGAACACAGAAGAAAGGTCGCCATCTATAAGCCAGCAGGAGGGCCCTCACCAGAACTCCATTGTGCTGGCACTCCATTCTCAGACTTCTAGTCTCTGGAACTGTGAGAAAAGAAATTTCTGTTGTTTAAGTCACTTAGTCAATTGTATTTTGCTCTGGCAGCCCGTGAAGACTTAGATAAGTATCCTCCTGGATTTTGGGTTACTTTAAAAACTACACTTGTTAGACTTGTAAAGTTTGAGGCCTGCAGTGAGTAAAACAGTACTGGAGATTCAAGGAAGTAAGAGGGGAAAAGGAGGGAACAGGTAATAGAAACATACACTGCTCCCAACAGAAGCTTTGGATAAGGGGAAAAGAAAAGATTATTCCTAGGACTCTTGGAAGCATATTATGAATTTTGCATTTGCGGAGCCTGGGAGGTCAAGCCTGCAGTGAGCAGTGATCCTGCCACTGCACTTCAGCCCGGGCAACAGAAAGAGACCCTTTTACCCGTTCTTTTTCTTCATCTTTTTTTTTTTTTTTTTTGAGAGGGTGTCTCACTCTGTCGCCCAGGCTGGAGTGCGGAGTGCAGTGGTACAATCTCAGCTCACTGCAACCTCCACCTCACAGGCTCAAGGGATTCTCCTGTCTCAGCCTCCCAAGTAGCTGTGATTACAGGCATGTGCCACCACACCCAGCTAATTTTTGTATTTTTTAGTAGAGATGGGGTTTTGCCATGTTGGCCAGGCTGGTCTCAAACCCCTGACCTCAAGTGATCCACTGGCCTCGGCCTCCCAAAGTGCTGGGATTACAGACATGAGCCACTGCACTCAGCCCTCATCATTCTGCCTACTGTGTGCGGAGGGGTTAATTTTACTCCCTTTCGCTGGCTGCCCACATTCAGTGGAATTCTGATTCACTTCTACCTTAGCTCTAAAACACAAAGAAATGAGAATTTAGGAACAATTCTCTTGGCCTTCAACTTGTGACAGTACCGTTTCTACAGCCACTCCAAACGATGACTACAGAGAATAAAACTAATGCTGAAAAATCAAAATAATTGGCATTATTAGGGTAATACAAATACAACCACTTAAAAACTCCAATTTCTTGAAAAGAGAAATATGCATAGATGTATTAATGACAAAGTTTATGTAACCAGATTGATTATTAAAGACTGAGAAAAATACGGTAAAGGAAGTACAATTAATAAACAAAAGTCTTCTTGTTGCTATTTTGATTAATAAAAAAATAGTTATGAATATATCTTAACAATTATGAGATAACCACAAGCAGAATTAAACACCGGACGTCTGTGTTCTGAAGTAGTGAGAAGACAAAGTAAACAAACAGCCTACGGAAGAGAGGCCAAATGGTGAGGAAACAAGAAAGCAGACAACAGCCTGGGCACGGTGGCTCATGCTTGTAATCCCAGCACTTTGAGAGGCTGAGGTGGGTGGGTGAATAGATTGAGCTGAGTTCAAGCCTAGCTTCGGCACCATGGCAAAACCCTGTCTCTACAAAGAATACAAAAATTAGCTAGGCATGGTGGTGCCCACCTGTAGTCCCAGCAACTCAGGAGGCTGAGATGAAAGGATCGCTTGAGCCTGGGAGGTCAAGACTGCAGTGAGCAGTGATCCTGCCACTGCACTTCAGCCTGGGCAACAGAAAGAGACCCTGTCTCAAAAAAAAAAAAAAAAAAAAAAAAAAAAAGATATGTCAGGCCAACATAATTAATGAATATAGTTCATACTCTTCTGTTAAAAAGGTGAAATGGGCATGGTGGCTCACGCCTGTAATCCCAGCACTTTGGGAGGCCGAGTCGGGCAGATCATGAGGTCAGGAGTTCTAGACCAGCCTGACCAATATGGTGAAACCTCAAATCTACTAAAAATACAAAAATTAGCCAGGTGTGATTGTGTGCATCTATAGTCCCAGTTACTTGAGAGGCTGAGGCAGGAGAATCACTTGAACTCAGGAGGCAAAGGTTGCAGTGAGCTGAGATCACACCACTCCACTCCAGCCTGGGCAACAAAGCGAGACTCCATCTCAAAAAAAAAAAAAAAAAAGGTGAAATGTATCAGATTGAATGAAAATAATCCAATAATTTATTACTTTTAAGAAAGAGATTTAAATAACAATAAACAGATGGGACAATTTACACAAATGAGACTAAAAAGGGTTGTTATATATTGACAAAATTATATAATCAGTAAAAGAAATAATACTGAAATAGTTCAAAATATATATAATTATTAAGAACATAGGGAATATTTTAAACATATAACCTTACCATTTAGCGATCATCTATCATCTATGTATACTGTTAAACATAGCAACATTCTCTGTATCTAGATAGCTAGCTAGCTAGAGACAGAGATAGAGAGATAATTACACATGGCAAACATCTCTGTCTACATATCTATGTCTATACTGAGTTGACAAAAACAATTTTGAAGAATCTGATCAAGGTAGAACTAATATAGATAAAAATTTATCCTCTACTCATATCTCAAGAGAAAATAATCCATGGGTGTCTTGCATTTCTGCACATCTTGCAAACAGTCAATAGAAGCCTTTGTTCCAGAATGTCTTTTCTAGAATGTTTGTATAGACAATTACCTTGGAGTAAAGAGATAAAGTGTCCCTCTGGAGCAAAGAGCTGGTTTGCTTATAGTCCAGGAAGATGGAGAGAGTGTCTCCCTCCAAAGCAAAGGTCAGACATGCTTGCAGCCCAGCACAATGAAGATATCTCCTTCCAGGAAAAAAGGGAGGCACGCCTACTGCCTTTTATAAAAGAATCAGATGCCCTCAGTTTAGGATTCCTCTCTTGTAATGCATCCATTCTGTGTGGTGGTGTCATCTGGCCCTCTTCACCCATCCTGTGTGAATTGGGGCATGGGGAACCGACACAAAAATGATGATACTCTAGCTACTGCTATTACCGTGAATAATAAAATACACTGTCTCTGACAATGTATTGTTCGTCTTCCATACAACCATGAAAGCTAACTTGTTAAGTAGGGTAAAATCTCAATCTGTCATAGTTCTTGACATAACCAGTAACTTCCTTCATGTAAAATATGCAAGAAGCATGAATGAAAATTGGTATCAGACCCAAAACAGTAATCCAAAGAAACTGAAATCATACACCGTATTAACTGACAACAATTGAATGTAAAATATAAATTTTTCTGTTACTGGAAATAAGACTTCAGCACTTGAGAATGAAAACAAACCTTTTAAAGTGACTATTGGACTAAGGAAGAGATAAAAATAAACAAAAACATCAAAGCAGAATTGGTGCATAAAAGTGAATTCATAAGTACAAATATTTTTCTACATGTTTTAAAGAATGCAAACACACTAAATTTTAGAAAAAGAAAATAAGACCAACTTGGATTAAAAGAAGAATTAGATGACAAAATTAGTTAATAAGAAATTTTAAAAATTACCAAGTATTTTAAAAAGTAGAATAAAAGCAAATGTCTAATAACATTATTAACAAATATGAAATAAGATATGTGATAAACACAATTAACAATGCTTTTAGAGATAGATAAAATGACAAATTATTCCAAGGATATCAATTTTTTAAAAATGCCTTCTCATTTCAAAATGATTTTTTATATAGTGCTAAGCTCTATTTCAAAGATTTCATTTATGATTTTAAACATTTATATTAATCAAGTAGGATTTATTTCAGGAATGTAGAAAGAATCAATATTATATAGTTTATTAGTATAACACCTTAAATTATTAGGTTAATTAAGAAAACATGATCATAATTTTTGAAATAAAGCCATCAGATAAAATTCGACAGTCACAATTTTGGGAAATACCAGTGGGTACAGAATTAACATGATTAAATTATTATTAATAATCAGTTATTAATAATTAAAGCATTTATTATTGATAATCAAAGTATTTATTCATAATTAATCAACACGATTTTTAAAATTCCTAATGATAAAACCCATGAGACACTACCATTAAGTCTAGAAAAAGCAGTAATAGCATTTAACCTTTTTTTTGTTGTTTTTTTTGAGATGGGTTCTCACTCTTTCACCCAAGCTGGAGTGTAGTGGCACGATCTCGGCTCAACGCAACCTCTGCCTCCTGGGTTCAAGCAATTCTCCTGCCTCAGCCTCCCAAGTAGCTGGGATTACAGGCATGCGCCACACTAATTTTTGCATTTTTAGTTGAGATAGGGTTTCACCATATTGGCCAGGCTGGTCTCGATCTCCTGACCTCAAGTGATCCACCCACCTCAGCCTCCCAAAGTGATAGGATTACAGGCATAAGCCACCATACCCAGCCTCTAACATTCTTACTAGAAAGTTTTAGTCAATGTTTTAAGACATACAGAACTAACAGATATAAATATAAGATAAAAATAGTAACTCATTTAGAGAAAATGCAAAATGTCATCCTGTGGAAAATGCATACAATTATTTTATTTTTTATGAGAGGAAAATACAAAAGCAGTAGCGTACTCATATGCAGATACTATAGCAAATGTGAAAAATAATGTAAAAAACTCTTAGGGGTTTTATAATTTTGAAATAAATATAATTTTGAAATTTTGTCCACTGATTTCCTTTAATATGGAAAATTTTAAATTAAAATTTAATGTCAATATTTGTCACACTTGATAAATGACACCAGATTATGGAAGTCATCATCAAATCAGTTAAGTAATTCATGTATAGCATTCATACTTGTACTGTTTGTACAAACACCTATAACCCCTTAACAATAACTTCTACTATAAATAAGTAGGCTAACATTGTTTACTCTCCTCCAAACAGTGCTTTAGGAGCCAATGAAAACCCACAAAATACAACATTCCAAGGATAAATTTTTATAAAAACACATTAAATATGAATAAAATTACAAATATGTTGGAGAGATACAAAATACTTAGATGAGAAGACTCAGTATGTTATTATTAATTAACATAGAATTAATTTGTAGTTTCATGCCATTTAAATGAAATCAAATGTCATTTGTGGTAATTTAACAACATAATACTAAACTTTTCCTGGAAGAATAATCAGGTGAGAATTACAAAATTTTTTTAAAAACGTATCAGTAAGAGGAAGTAAGTGAAAGTCTTCTCAGACAGTAAATGTATCATGAAGCTGTAACAATTAAAATAGCTTGGAAGTGATGCAAATACAGAAAGACTGATCCATGACAGAAAAAGATGTCCCAAAATATAGAGTCTTTAATACATAACCACATCACAAATCAATGACTAAAGGGAGAAATATTCACTGACTCTCCTTGGGACTCTATGCTAGTAATTAACGGTGGGGTTGGAGGCAGAATTGACATTAAATCTTCCCTTCACATCTTTCATTATTAATAATCTGAGATTGACATGTAGTGTGTGTAAGAATGAAACCTTTGCCAGAGTTTTTTTGGCACAGCATAACTTAGCTTATATGAACTGATAATCACCTCCCAATAAGATTTTCAAGTGAAATTTAACTTAATTCATAATATAAAAGTACAGATTTCAAATATATTTATTTTAGATAGGTAACAAAGGGCTTCAGTGTCTTATGGAACTAGGGTGCAAAATCCTGTGCTGCCAGTAGGTGTCATCATCAACATTATGCAGTGCACGCCGAATGCCTCTCTTAAGGCCTGGCAAATGCTTGTACTTAAGACATTATGAGTTGGATGCCAAAGAAATGAAAAGAAATAAGACAACCGTTCCCATTTGCTACGAGTTGACTCCAAGTAATAATAATTGTTTTAAAGTTAGGCCAGGTGCAGTGGCTCACGCTGTAATCCCAGCACTGTGGGAGGCCGAGGCAGGTGGATCATTTGAGGTTAGGAGTTTGCGACCAGTCTGATCAACATGGTGAAACCCCGTCTCTACTAAAAATACAAAAACATTAGCCGAGCGTGATGGCGCATGCCTGTAGTCCCAGCTACTCGGGAGGCTGAGGCAGAAGACTGGTTTGAACCCAGGCGGCAGGGGTTGCAGTGAGCCGAGATTGCACCACTGCACTCCAGCCTTGGCGACAGAGCAAGACTGCATCTCAAAAAAGTAAATAAATAAATAAAAATAAATAAAATAAAGTTTCCTTCCTGTTTTCTCAGACATATAATTTTGAAATTTTGTCCATTGATTTCCTTTAATATGGAAAATTTTTAATTAAAATTTAATGCCAATATTTGTCACACTTAATAAATGACACAACATTATGGAAACCATCATCAAATAAGTTAAGTAATTCATGCATAGCATTCATACTTGTACTATTTGTACAAACACATACAACCCCTTAACAATAACTTCTATTATAAATTAGTAGGCTAACATTGTTTACTCTCCTCCAAACAGTGCTTTAAGAGCCAATGAAAACCCACCAAAAGATGGCGCATACTTGTCCTCCAGCCTTATTTGCTCCAAACATGTCCACACCTGTGCCAAAGGCTTGTCAAGTTGCCAGTCTGGGTCTGTTATAGCAAATAAAAAGCAATAATGGTAAAACAAAAATGAAAAATTAACAGCGTGAATGTGTCTATAATAAACAGCTGTGAGAGTGGGGCGTGGAGGCACGAGCCTGTAATCTCAGTTACTCAGGAGGCCTGAGGCAGGAGAATAGCTTGAACCTGGGAGGCAAAGGTTGCAGTGAGCCGAGATCCGAGATCGCACCACTGCACTCCAGCCTCGGTGACAGAGCAAGACTGCATCTCAAAAAAAAAAAAAAAAAAAAAAAAGAAAAGAAAGTACACTCTACCTGTAGGCATATTTCAGGATATGGATATGCCCTTTTAGTTTACAAAATCAGATATAGCCCTTGGAAACACTTCCTGAAGACCACCACCTTACACCAATTAATATCAACCATTTCTCTCTGAAAGCAAAATAGCCAAGAAGGTTTTCCTTCTCAAATACATGCTTTTCTTTTAACTTGATGTGTTTGTCTGAGGGCCTATTGGTGTTCTGTGGTGATAGATGCCACAAAACATTTGTTTTTTGGACTAATTGGATGACTTTGGTTCCCAGAGCTGTCAGCTAGATAATTTTTACAAGTGGTATGTTCAAGTGAAAGAAAATTTCTAAAATTAAAGATAAGTTCTACAGAACAGAAAAACTAGACAAGCCTTAAAGGTCTAAAGAGTTTGTTCTAAACTGTGAGCACCTCCTAATGGCTGGTTCAAAGAGCGGGATTCCACCATACCCTCTTTAAGATTAGACATTTAAACAAAGCATAGAAAAAGTCAACAGCTCATAACTGAATATTTCTTGTTTCTTCCTTCCCTCTACTCCCTCCTTACCTTTTCTTTCCTTGCTTATTTTTAAGACATTGTAAGCTGACTCAAAATAAATAGACCTTTTAAAAACTGCATCAAGCAAAGAGAACTAAGAAATTATATTAGCTAAGGGTTTCAAATCAAAGGAGGACAAATATGAAAAATGTTTAGTGAAGAAGATTGTGGTCAAAAGCAAGTATTTCTAAATGATAACAGAAGTTAAGAAAATAATAGCTAGGGATACAAAATATTTTTATGTTCAAAACTTTGCATAAAGATTTAAGAATTTTATTTCTGGAAAAAATATTAAGATATTGGTTATTTAAACACGTGTGGGGGCACATATGTATTTTATTACCTAGATGGTAAAGATGATTAAACCCAGATTTTTAAAATATTAGCTTTTAAAAACTAAAAAACAGCAAATATATTATTTTGCCTTTGGTAATAATCCAATTATGCTCTATTGATTACGGGAGATGCTGTCAGTAATCCAAACTGCAGGACTTAGAGGGTGCAAAGGGATCTCTCAGAGGTTTGCAACGTGCAAGGAACTGGATTGACTTTGTGATTCTTAAACATAAACAAACAAAAATATGTTCTACCAGGGAACATCTTTTAGTCAGCATCTAGGATCTTTTGAACCAAACGAAGGATTTTTTGTTTATTGAGATCCTAGGATGTTGCTTTTCTTCAAGGAGAAGATACATGACCTTAACATCTCTTCACTGCTAGCGTTTGCTGGACACACAGAGTTTAAGAATCTCATTGGAGCCTTCATGTGTCCATGCTCCTGCTCACTTTAGTGCTCCTTCCCTTCCACACGGTTGGTGGCCCCATCATTTTTTCTCATGCGCTCTGTAGTCTATGCCACAGCTGCCCTAAAGCCAGCTTGTCCTCCGTATGGCTAAGGGTAAAAGAAAAAGATAGGCAGTATTGGTCTTGTACTTTTTTGTTATTCTCAGGTAAGTTCTCCAATTTGGACACAATCTTTAAAACGTTTCCTCTTTTTAAGGGGAGGTATTTGCTATGTAAGTAAAAGTAGGTTTTTTCCTCTGGTTCATTTACAAATGTGTTACTAGTAGGTGGTAAACCTAACCAATTTTACTGTAAGGCAAAACTGGATATTCTAAGCAGTACAGATGCATTTAATAAGACTAAGTATTTGGATGTAACTTCGGGTGAAATGATAACTGATTTCTATGCAGCTGTTCAATGGACCCTAATATCCTAATCTATTGAATGAATCCTAGTATTTCAACTCCAAGCTTGAGAGCATCATGTGAATAAAATCTTCACAAATACCTATAAGGTGAAGTGATGATACACCGCTGAATAGCAAGATAACATTCAACCTCATAAGACTTCAAATGAATAACAGAAGATTTATACTAAATGAGAGTGAAGAGCAATTAAATATTAAATTGCGATTTTCAACAGGAAGAGTGTTAGCGGGGAAAGCAGCAATGACCGTCCCTAAGAGGAACATGTCACAATATTTGGGATAAAGTACAATAAAAGCACTTGTTGATCAACTTATATTTATAAAGTACACCTCCCAAATGAAAGATGTTATTTCTAGGACATGTTAGCAAATGCATTATGACAACAACAACAACAACAAAATTGAAGATAATTCTACTAAATACTTTAGTTACTGAAGTGTTTCTATCCCATCTACTATAAATAGTAGGGTTGGACTACCAATATTATAAATTTATATTTCTTATTATCTATTGAACACATAAAGTTTTTCATATTATGGAAATGGCTACTTCACTCTGGATGATTCCATTAGTGTGAATGGAGTGAACACATTAGGGTGAAGGTACCTCCATGGACTGCTTCCACATAAAACCTTGGAAATCTGATTTCATCTGTTTTTTTGTTTTTTTTTTTTGTTTTGTTTTTTTGAGATGGAGTCTTGTGGAGTGCAGTGGTGTGATCTCGATTCACTGCAACCTCTGCCTCTTGGGTTCAAGTGATTCTCATGCCTCAGCCTCCCGAGTAGCTGGCATTACAGCACGCACCACTACACCCAGCTAGTTTTTGTATTTTTAGTAGAGACGGGGTTTCACCATGTTGGCCAGGATGGTCTTGATCTCCTGACCTCGTGATCCACCCATCTCAGCCTCCCAAAGTGCTGGGATTACAGGCATGAGCCACCGCGCCCAGCCCATTTAACTGTTATTATGTTATGCTGAGGATAAAGCATTTAGAAGTTTTTTTTTAAGGTGAAAACTATAGGTGCCAAAACAAGTAATTTGGGGTGAAGTAATCGGTGGAGACGACACTATTTCTCACAGGACATGAAGCACGGGAGGCCCATCATTAACTTTTGTGACTCCCATGTCACAAAAAGAGTCCTAAACCGAAAGCCTCTGATGAAAGTGATGTGTATCTCTCGTCCTTGGGAAGAGGTAGATGACCAACTCAGACAAAAGAAAAGTGTCAGTCATCATCCAGAAAACCACTTAGGGCTCCTGCTTCCCTTTTTATCAAGGAATAAATCACAGGTGACATCTTGTCACAGATAAGTAAGGCCATGCCCCCAGCGGAGCACAGTGTGACTTGAGCCAGTCTCACCTGGGGAGGTTCTTTAAACACCTTTACAGGGCAGGAACAAGTCCCAGGGTGCAGATGGGAATGAGGTATCTGGTGTAAGTGAGGGAATAACAACCCGTTTCCTCAGAATGGGAGAAGGCAGTGGTTAGAAGAAGTTTGGAGGAGAAGGTTCCTGGGAAGAAGCCTTAGGGACAATCTGTGACCTCTTGCTTCAAGCAAAAACGAGGCAGGGTAGGGTGCCTCATTAAAACCTGGTAGGACTAAACGACATTCTGCATACTAAATAATCTCTTCCTCAAGAAAGCCTCAAACATGAGAAAAAAACAAACACTGCAAAAAAAAAAAAAAAAGAGAGAGAGAAGAAACACAGATAAAGCAGAAGCAGAAGAAAACTTTGAACAATATGTAGAGCTTGGAGAAGCTCTTACATTTATGAAATGAGAGCAAAGTTCTATAAAAAATAAATCAGAGAACACTAAAACCTCTTGGAAATCAAAAATATTATCATCTCAACAGAAAGGTAGGAAAAAAAGGTAAAGAAACTCCAATTTTTTTTTTTTAAATTTTAGAGAAAAAGGGAAAGAGAGGGAGAAAGGAAGAGAAGACGGGAAAGAGGGAGGAAGAGAGAAGAGAAAATGAGAGAGAACAAAAAATTAACAATCAATACTCTGGAAAGTTCTGCATCCAAAAAAAACAGGGGTTCATAAAAAGAGGTAATAAATTAAGACAGTCAACTTACATCTTCTTCAGTTAAAGCTTATACTATCCACTTATTTTCAGTCAAATCGTGCTTATTTTTGACTGGAAAAGACTGTAAAGTACAAAAACCATTTTACATCATCTCCATCTTTACAAAAACAACTTGAGAAGAAGTATAAATAGGTATTTCACATGTGTTGAAGCAGCAATTTTAGAACGGAGGATAACCCCACACATCCCCAGCAAGCATCTCATGAGAAGCTGCTCTCCCTCATCAAGAACTGTGCAAATCTAGGGCTAGGACAGGGTGAACTGGCCTGGATGAGCTGTTACATATCAGGTGCTCCCTTTGTGTGGAGCCTCCTATCAGTTCTGGATACCAAAAGGCTTGTCCCCACCCTCCCGTCCAAACCCCATGTCCTATTTCCTCTGTGACTCACTCCTAAATCTGGGCAAATATTTGTTGAGCAATTGCTATGATTATGACCTTCCCCAGATCCTATCATTTGACCATATAGTCCACACTGTATCCACATCATGAGCCCCTTCTGCTGAGACAGCACAAACCTCAAGCGCTTTAGTCCTTCCTGATGTCCACTTGTGACCTTTATCCCTGTTTCTCACCTCCTTTCCCTCACGGCACTGACCGGCAGGCTGCTCAAAGCCCTCTTCCCTCAATTTGAGACAGCCTGTGTCCTCGCCTGCAAGAGCTGGAAATTTCACATGGCTTGGATAAATTAGTCTTGGAATGCAAATGCACTTTTATTATTGGCTCTAGTAAATACTTTCGAAACGAGACTATCCCCATCCCTTGCAGACGTGTCTTTGAAAAACCTTTCTCAAGGAGGAGTCAAAATAATAGACTCCCAGAAAGATCATGCTTATCTGTGATAATCACTCAGCTCTTTCTAGTTACTATGTAAAAAATGGGTCAGAGTGACATACATTGTAAATTCTGTAATAAATAGGAATATCGCTGATATTTTACATTCCCTGTTTACAAGGAAACTCAGACCATATCTGCCCAGCTGGTACTGGAATATAAGAATGGGTAAGCATAATCTATGAATGTTTATGATGCATTTAACAATATAATTTTATCAAATATCTGTGAATGTTGCCTTTGTAATGGGAAAGATAACTGTTATTTTAAAAATTTACGAATAAGTGGGAAAAAGGAGAAAAATTTAATAAGCACTTAGTGGCTTGTTGATTATACCACATCATTAAAATGTAACTTAACATTAGACACCAATCATTCCTCTTATAGTTGAATCCACAGCCTTAAAGAATAACATGTACTTATGTAGAACCTCTCTCTCTATGAAGAACTAAGTAGATCTTACTGACATTGTTTTCTTAGTCCTCTCAGCATTCTTATGAGAATAGTGGCATTATTTCTGCTCTATGGATTAGAAAACATTTAAAGAAATTAAGTGTCACACGTAAGATTATTCAGCCAGCCATAGACCTGGGAAGAGAAAACTGGTCTCCTGAACCCAAGCCAATACTGTATCCACTGCATCAATTTTCATTGGAGGAAAGGGCACAATCAAATATAAGTTCAGATGGTAAATATGTTTTACTATCCTCTAAATACTGACAGTTGTGTTTCAGAACTTTCCTGAAGACAGATCTTTGCTTTTAAAAGGATATGAAGGCAAAAGTTTGGCACCACTAAGAGTTACCAAAGTCTTCAGCATGATTTGTTTTATTTTCTCAAAATTTGTTTATCTTGTGAAATAGGCTTTCTGTCTTTTAAGTGATCCAAAGTGCTGGTATTACCCTGTAAGTATCCATGCTTCTGGTGCAGAAGGTAGATTTCTTGGATATCGTGCAAATCTTATTTTCTCAAATATAGCTGATCTTTAAACAAGACTCATGAAATCAACTATGCAAGTATGCAAACCCGACTCTGCAACTATGCAACTATGCAAACCCGACTCTGGAAGCACACAGGCAAAAAGCAGTTCAAGAAACCGTAAGAGTCAGGTTAGCAAAAGAAAGGTCCTAAGCAAAATGCAGTTTTAGTCCTGATCTCAGTGTTTTCAATTTATGAGGTAATTCAAATATGAATTCATTCTCCTATACCAAATCAATACATTAATACTGATTATATTGTTTCCTGTGAGTACTTTCTTATGTCTAGACTTGTTTTTCTGAACATTACAGAGCCACCAAATTTTTCTCTTTTACCAGTCTGTAGATTATGTACCTAGCAATTACTTTTTACATTAGAGATTTTGTGTTGTTTTGTAAAATTTGAACCTCCCAAATAAAATTTTGATTGAAAGCACATTTTTTAATTGCAGACAGCAACTGGGAGAGGTGAAAGGGTGTTCACTCAGATTCTTAAGTAACTGTGCTCTTAACCCTCTGTGGAAATCAGCAGACCTAATACACTATAGATAAAATGCTAAGGCCCTACTGTGCTCTATTGTGTTCCTATCAGACTTTTTAAAGAAATACTGTAATTACCTGCATTTTTGAGATAAGAAAAAAGAGCCTTAGAAATGTCAAGAAATTTACTCAAGGTCATAGAGCTAGGTCTACTCGAATTTATAGCCGTATCTGTTTATTATACTATACCCCTCTACCTTCCAGAGTCAGAATGGGATTCTTTTTCTTTCTGTTGTTTGTTTGTTTGGTGGGGTTCCTTGTAATTCAGGGACTGCTTATGAATTACTCACTTCTGTTGAGTTGCTCATCTGGCAACTTTATAACTTACTTCAAGTTACTTTTTTGGTAATATTTTCCATGAAGATGTTGATTTTAATTTTCAAATACTGAAAAACAATAGGTAAATAATATCTTCAAACAAGAGCAGATTTTTTTTTAAGTAGCCAGGTTTTTTGCTAATATTGGATCAGATCACTACTTCTCCGAGCAACCGATGAACGGCTAGCTTGTGTTTAGCAGCCAGGTTGTATCAAAGATATGGATCTTTAAATACCAAAATCACAATAAATAAGACAAGATGATCACACTAAGAAAAGCATATGAAAACTGAGAGCAGTGAAAATAAATGTCCTCAATTTCACACATACTTTGAAGAAAAAACTTGAGAAAAATAGTAGACAAATTCCTAGCATCATTATATTTTCTTCTTTAAAAAGAAAAATCTCCCTCTCATCCCATATAGTTGAATTTTTCAATGTTAAAGGGACTTACCAGAATAAGATAAAGAGCATAGGTAAGAGTGGGAGTAAGGGAACCTGGGTCCCATTCTGCATTCCCTACTTGCCCGCTGGTGGCCTTGTGTACCTTTTTAAGTCTCAGGGTGTCCCATCTGTAAAATGAGGGGGTTGCAAAGACCACCTTTAATGTTTCGTTTAGAACATTCTATGACTCTATGAAAGGGATATTACCCGGGGAAAATCAGCTTTAATGTACACCAAAGCTAATTATGGAGAAAATGTAATTTGAGGGGTACTTTCTAACAGAGAGGGACAATCCTAGTTTGCTCTGAAGACGGGGAGAGGAGGAAGAGTGGAGAAGGGCGTCTTCATTCAACATTTGGGAAGGACACTGCACTAGGTGTCAGAGACAAAGACAAGTGTGGAGCCTGTCTTTGAGGTGTATATCTATAGGGGATAGGGAAGGGGAGGTGGGGGAGAGGAGGCTCCAGATTAGACTACTACTGTTGAGCATTTATGTCCAAAGGAAGAACCCTTGTACACAAACACCCACATGGTGAATTTGTACATTTAGCATCTCCTGTCTGACAAAACACACCAGAACAAAAATTATTACAATTTTCGAAATGAATGCTTAGAAAAAAACATCATGACCTCTACATACATATAAAAACTACACATATATAAAAATGAATGCTTAGAAATGAATCATCGCGACCTCTACATACATATAAAACCTGGCCACGTGTTCAGAGTACATCATTTAATCAGTCTTTCCATAATGCTCTGCAGACCTCTTGTAGTAAACAGGCATCACTCCATAGGTCAGAAATGAAGGATTAGGTTGATTTTTGATGTGTGAACGCAGTCATGTTTTATATTATTATATATTTGTTTCTTGTCTCCAACCATCCAACACCTAATACCTCCTGGTTGCTTCTCTGGGTCACTGACAATCCCCTACATCCCTGGAGTTCTATAGGCTGATGGAAAACCAGTCTTCAGACAAGTAATGCTTTGAGCAGGGGCTAAAAATCTGTGAGTTTGGTTATCCCTTGCCCAGGACAATGAATGGCCCCATTAGCTAATCTTAGGTATGGTATTACTGAGGTAAAGCTGTGTTTGGATATCATAGTCAACACTAGATCTACCTTCATTAACATCAAATGGATGCACAAAGTCTCCAACAGCATGATTTTAGACTAGACTATTCCTTCTTGTAATCAGAGGCCTATTATTATTAGCAAAATTTGGCTGACCAGGCGATCAACTTAAAATGAGGCAAGATTCTAAAATAATTCACAACCACTGAGGAGTGAGAGGCATGCAAATTGAACTTTTAAAAAATGCTGCAAGTGCTTACCTAAAGGATCAAAAATTGTTGGAATCAGAGAATTCCTTGACTGACAGCCATTCCAAAGGAGATTTTGAAATCATAAGCATTTAATTTATAAGGGACATGATGTTTAAAGCTTCAAGTAAATACTACCAACAAGAAAGAGTTACTCATGCTGAAATTTGTTCTACCTTTAAATTAATCACAATGGTAATAAACATCAATGGGTACTGCTAGGAGTGATGAGGATGCAATCAAAACCCCAGAGGGTCGAAGCTTAAATCTTAGCCATGGAGATAAGATCTCTACATCTCGCATTGGAATACAACAAACATATCCCCATATCTCAACTGAATTTTTACTATTATTTTGCATGACTCCCAGAAAGCATAATTTATAAACACTCTCTTGCAAAGGTAACTTTTAGGATGATTAGCAATAGTATGACAATAATATCTAGCAAAAAAAGAAGAGAAAGGGTAAGAACAAGCAGTTCTGATTACTATATTAGCTAAGTGTTTCATCTCATCTTTTAAATTTAATTAACATAACCTTTCTTATTCTTTTGAGAAGAAAGAAAATCCAGGAAAAATTTTGTTGCATAAAAAACTTACAATATTATGTTTTAATTAAAATTGAATAAGCCTCCCTATGAATATTAAATTTTTAAAAGCCTAGCCAGCAATAGTATATTATTAAAAGCTGCATCAGTTATGTCAAGAAATTAGTAGCTGATTTTTAAAGGTTCATCATCAAATTCTTAAATGATCGATATCTTGAAACTCAAATAATGTTAATACTTGTCACCCAAAGCAGAAAAACAAGCAATAAAGACAGAAAATATTCATCAACTGCAATGAACTTCACCGACCTCCCAAGTGTTGAAAAGCTTAGATAAAACGGGTATTTCTATTTACTTGTAAACCTTTTTTTTTTTTTTTTAAAACGTTCCGGACAATTTATTACCTCACCAGAATTAGAAAAAACAAACAAAAAACCCCCACAAAAACTGCTCCCCATCCCCCGCTCCATTCCACAAATGCTTGTGACTCAAACTTGTAAAGTCTCACTGTGTTGCACTCCAAGTTCATGCCTTAAAGGAAGCCAGCAGAAACCCTTTACACAGTGAGAATTCTGTATCAGTCATTTTATCTTTTAGATAATCCTGTTTTCACGAGTTCCGGCTTTTAGTTTCTCTCTTTTTTTTTTAATTGCTGTTGGGGGTGGTAGGAGGGGATAAAAGTACCCTGAAACTGTTGGCCCCAAATGTGAACAGTACCACTAATGGGTAGTTAACAGAAAACGCGAAATTTCAAATAAAATAACAAACATGCACTCTCAAACTCCCAGAGGGGACAAAAGAAAACAACCCAAGAACACAAAAACTTGGGCTGTTCCAGCACATCCGCAAGGGTGGGAGCTGGAGGTGCGAGCTCCAGAGAGAAGCCGCGGCCTCCGCCCTCCCCCGCCCGCAGGTGGCTCCGCGCGAGCGCCTCAGACAACAATAGCTAGGATGAGCTTGGCCTGCGTCCTTAGTTTGCTGTGTCTGCCCCTGCCAGGAAAGATTACCCATCTTTAAGAACGACAAAATAAAGAAGCGTGCGTTAGGCTCCCAAGGATGCACCCCCCCCCACCCCCGCTCACCATTCCTCATCTCCATTAGATTCCCCACCGCGGACCAAAGATGAACCTGCTACCAATCAAGTTCCTGCCCAAGTTATTTTATTTCCCGCAGCCCCTCCACCTGCCGGGGTGGTGCTCGGCGCACCCCAGGCTTCCCTCCGGCGACCCCCCGCGGGCTGCAGCAAAATACGGGGCGCTTCGGCGGGGCGGGGGCGGGCGGCTGCCGCGGATCCGGCCGGCTACAGCCGCAGCTTGGTGGCCTCCGATTGGCCACGACGCGGGCGGGGAAGCTCGGCGGAGGAGGGAGGCGGGGGCGAGGGCGGCGGCGGCGGCGGGAGGGATAGGAGAGGGGAGCGGGCCGCGCAGCCAGGCAGCGCGTGCGGCGAGCGCGGGGAGAGCGGCGGCGGCTCGCCCAGGTCGCGCAGCGGAGGCCGAGAGGGGTGCGCGGTCGGCGACGGAGGGCGGCGCGCGCGAGTGAGCGGCGCAGGGCGAGGACCGGCGGGCGGGTGCCGGTGCGCTGGCAGCAGGGGCGGCTGGGGGGGCAGCTGCGCGGGACGGAGCCGCGGCGGGAGCGGCCGCGCCGACCCTTCGCCTCACCCCCTTGCGGCCAAGGCCGGAGAACAGTCTCCAACTCGCCGGGGCACCGGAAAGAGAAGCCGAGAAGCGGCCCTCGGCCCCCACGCAGCTGAGGCGCCGGGTGGCGGGACTGCTGCTCTTTGTGGGTGCAGCGCGCACGGCCCGGAGCGCCCTCCCCGCGGCGCTGTCTCCGGCGTCTTCGTCGCGCCGAGCGGCCCTGGAGCGGGGACCCGGAGGAAGCAAAACCACGAGCCCGAAACCTCGCGTGGCGGAGCTCTTGGGGAACGCCATCCGCTCCACTTCCACCTCCGCATCCTCCACCGGCCAAGGTCCCCGCCACTGCATCCCTCGCGGCTTCCGCTGCGCTCCGGGCCGGAGCCGAGCCGCCTGCGCTGCCACAGCGGCCGCCTTCTCACACACACACACACTCTCACACACTCGCCCGCCCTGCTCCCCCGCCCCCCTCCCTCCCCAGCTCCTTGATCTCTGGGTCTGTTTTATTACTCCTGGTGCGAGTCCCGCGGACTCCGCGGCCCGCTATTTGTCATCAGCTCGCTCTCCATTGGCGGGGAGCGGAGAGCAGCGAAGAAGGGGGTGGGGAGGGGAGGGGAAGGGAAGGGGGTGGAAACTGCCTGGAGCCGTTTCTCCGCGCCGCTGTTGGTGCTGCCGCTGCCTCCGCTGCCGCCGCCTCCGGCTCCTCGCTCGGCCCCTCTCCGCCTCCATGTGCCGGATAGCGGGAGCGCTGCGGACCCTGCTGCCGCTGTTGGCGGCCCTGCTTCAGGTACGCGGCTGTCCCCGCGGGCCGGGCCACGGGCGGGGTGGGGCGGGCGGCGCCGGGTCCCTTTGTTCCCCGCGCCGTTGCGGGGCCGGGCTGCGCACCCGGGAAGGGAGGTGCCGCGCCGCGCCGCGCCGCGCGGCCGGGAGCTGCGCAGGCATCAGGCTCCGTCTGGGCGCCGGGGCAGGGTTGCCCGGGGCCAGCAGGTCTCTCGTGCCTTTCCTGACGGGGCTCTAGGGGCCTGATTGTGGGTCCCCTCTGCTCCTCCTCCGGGGCCGAGCAAGCTCGAGGGGGGTGTCCCCAGGAAGCAGAAGGGTGAGGCACGGTAACTCCCAGGTTTTGCAGTTTTCTGTGCCTTTCGCCCCTCACATGGTACTTTGCTCCATTTTTTTGTTGTTGTTGTTTATTTCTGCAGGGATGGGTCGCGAGTTTACAGTAGGAATTCTCACTCTGGTGTCTTAGTTACGGGACTTGCCTCCGCCTTACCCCACCCTGCACCCGTGCGCCTCCCGGTGCCCAAGGGCTCCACTGTCCTATTGTCTTTATCCCAGTCTGGAGTTGCCTCCTTTTCTTCTCTTGTCCTCACAATATTCTGTGTCGGTCCCACTTGGAAAGAAAATCTGGCCCTCTTTCCCGGAGGAGTCTCTGCCGGTCCGCGCCTGCCTCCAGACCCAGTCTGGCCTCTCGCACCCATTTCCCCCCCCCTCCCCCCCGGGCGAGAAGTTCCGTTACGCGGCTGCTCCTCTATCTGTCCGGCTGCCTGTGCCCTACATGCGCCCCGGGGGCGCCTTCGCCTGGAGCCTTTCGTACTTTTCATACCCTGGGGAGAGCGCCAGCGAGCCTTTTCATTTAATCTTTACTAAGAGGCTCCTCCGCTGCAGGAAGCACCTGCTCCAGTCCGGGCGCAGGTTCCCTCGCCGCTGCGCGCCGCGGGTCCCCAGCCCAGCGGCAGCCCAACTTTCCGCCGCCTCCAACCCGAGGATGCCCCTAGGCTCCTCCTGACCAGCCAGCCCAGGCCTGGAGGCCACTTCGCACAGCTTCGGCCGGGACCCTCCAGCTGGGCGGGCGCAGTGCCCTGGTCCCAAGTCAGTCTCCGCCTGCCGTGGGGTCCCTAGAAGGCTGCGAGAAAGGGGCGTGCCCGCCCTCGCCGCGGGGCAGGAAAATCCGCGGAGGGGCCCCCTGCTATCGCCCTCGGGGCAGGGGGAGGGGTGGTCTCCTGCCAGCTGGCAGCCCCGAAAAGTGCGAAAGCAGCTCGGAAGTGTCTGCTCCGGGGATGGGGACAGGTGGTGTGGATTGCCCCGCTCCGTGGTCTTCACGGGTCAGGGCCAGGTGCGCTCCGGCCCGCCGAGGGGTGAGTGCTGCTGGGGCGGGGGCGGGGGCGGGGCGGGACGGGGCTGGCGCCCGCAGTCTCTCGCGCTTTCTCCCGCCACCTCCTAGACGGGTGTGGGCCGCCGCCGCGCGGAGCCCTGTCCATGGTGCGCCATGGTGCGGCACGCCTGGCCCTGCCCTGCTCCACGCTTTCCTCTCGGGGTCGTGCTCTCTCACTTTCTGTCTCTCCCCACCCCTGCCTCCCAGGCCGCCAGGGTCTCGGCGTTCCTTTCCCCTTTCTTGGATTTCTTCTTTTGTTCTTTAGTCTCCTACAGGTCTTTCTCCCCTTCCCCCCTCGCCATCCCCCACTGGGCTCTCTCCTGTCTCGGGGATTTCAGAACTATTAGACTAGACATTTTTGGCCTTTGCAGTTTTGGAGAGTGCATGGAATTCCTTCTAACTTGGGGGAGGAGACCTGCCAGTCACTTGCTAACAAAAGTACCTCCTGTTATAAAACCGCCCTTTATTCTCCCAGCGCACACTCCTCATTCTTTCACCTCGTGTCATTTCATTTATTGTTTCTTCTTTAAAAATGGGGTTTATTAAAGAGGTTAGGCTGAAGGAGGAAGAAGGAAAAAAGTCCTGTTTCTAAAGTGTTTGAAGGTAAAAGGAAGGCAAGACAAACTTAAGACTCCTGTATTAGGATTTTTTTTTTTTTTTTTTTAAACGAAGGAGATGTGATACATTTTTTTAAAATCTTACTTTAAAAACCTGAATTTTTGGACAGTATTGGGTCGTCTTATTTACAGACAGTAAATCCTCAGTGTAAGTCCAGCAGCAGATGTTTATTTTCACAAACTTTTTCATCTAAAAGTGAGTTTTAATTGAATGCTGTTCAGTGAAGTTAGGACACGAAGAGACATTTGTTGGTCATGAATACTGTGGGAAATCTTTACTGTGTGTTACAAGTGGAGCAGTCTCATTTTCTGTTTTAGTCATCTGCCTTGAGGTCAGGTGTGAATTTTCTGTCATTTTTTTCTTAAGCATTTCTAAAAATATCGTTTATAAGCGTTAAATAATGTGCTTTTCTTTTCCGTTGTACGTTCTTTCTCAGTTTCTTCTATACCAATGTTGACTTTTTTAAACCTTCAGGAAAGGCGAAATTTTAACTTTGTCATCAAGTTATTTGGCAGTCCTCTAATTTATGAGTACAAGTCAAGCAGTAACGCTGAATGATTTGAAAGGTCATTAGGAGTGGAAGCAGAGCAGTTTATGCCACATGAGTTTTTTAGGGTTAAGTGCACCATGTGGATTGTACAACTGAGATTAGAAATGACTTTGTGCTAATGGTCTGCTTTACACGCCAGAACAACAAAGCTCTATCTCCAAGGTGAAAGTGGCTGCTCTGCAGTCAGCTGCTGTTAGCAATCTAGGGTTTTTTTTTTTCTTTTTTTTTTTAAAATTACAGACTAAGCAGCCCATAGTTTCAGAAAAGAGAATGCATAGGTTATTAGTGCAGATATGGAGCACCCTTTTTTTTTTTAATACAAGCTAAATATTCATAGGACTCTGTGCCTTTAATTGTTAACTGAAATGTCTACGTTATTTTACTTTGAGAAATTATTAGTTTAGTTAGTCTGTTACCTAGATTTACATAATTCTAGTCAATTTTGCATATTATGATGATCAACATCAATATTTTCTTTAGTCTTTCTCATTTTAAGATATTAGCGTTTTTTACATTAAAAAAATCCGAATTTGAGCATTCAGCCTACCTGATAAAAGGATAAAATATTATATCACAAAGTTATAACCAGCTTTCCCTTTAAATAATACAAGTGACTTTCAAATTCTTACATAGGTTTATGGTTAAGAAAAAAAAATTAATGTTGCTTTTACCATTGACCTAGTTAATTAATATATTAGAAACCTGTGTTGTTTTTCTGGTTCACATCTTAATTGCATAACCCCCATGTTCTAATTTAAATACGTTTGTATGGGTTATGGGGCATCTAGGACAGTATTTTAATGTTCATAGAAATTCAGAGTTCTAAGACTTAACACATAGATCCTGATTTCAACCCTACGTGAGGACCTTGGAAAAAAGATGCATAAACCTTATGTGTTTTTCACCTATTAGGTACAGATTTTAAAGAGATTAATATTCAACATATGAAGCATACATAAAAAGAAGCAGCTTTGTTCTAGAATGTGGCAAGGATTCAGTCATCTTAAGTGTAAAGCATGTGTTTATTCTCAGTATGTATTTGATTTTCATGTACTTTGAAACATGAGTTCTTGTGAAAATAAGAAGAGTTAACTTAGTTGGTGTTCAGTTTATTTTAGTTACTAGACAAAGTTATGTGTATTTCTGTGCTTTTCTTAACTTGAGGCATGGCGGTCATTACTAATAGGTAGTAGGTTGCAAACATACTAGGTGTAATGTGAAAAACAGTATTTTGTATATCTTTACTTGTTTTTAAAACACTATATATTAAGCCTTAGATACTTTCTGAGTTTTATACTTTCATGAAAGTCTGCCCTAACCTTCTAAAAGTTCAGACTGAGATTTTACGAGGAAATACTTTTTAGATATGTCTTGATTTTTACATGTAGAGTCTAAAGTCTTTCTGGAGCAGATTATTTTCATGATAGTATAGAGCAGCAAACTGTCCTTAATTTTCTTTTTCATTAAAAATTTCAATTCTTAAATCTGCTGTGCTTCATTAAGCTTTAGGGTTATTAATAGGGAAATGTCAAGACTTAAAGCAACAGTTAATCTTGCTTTAAATCCTTTTTTTTTTAATCCTAAGTGATTAAAATCCCCATCTTGTTTTCAAGGGGATATTATGAAGTTACAAGAGTGATTCTTAAAAATCAGAGCTGTTATTTAAGAAGTGTAGTGTTTGTATATACACTACCATTTTTCCCAGGTTAACATTCAGATTTGTTCTTTTGGCTCAAATACAAAAAAGTAATCAAGTTCAGGCAGCGCTTGGATTTGGTGGTGGATTTTGTCAGCCATTTAAAAACGTGATAGATTTTTAAATTTGGATAATCATCTGAATAAGTATTTCCCTCTGCAGCAGTATCCTTGCTAGAACCTAAGTATTTTCAAGTTGGGTTGAGAGTTTTAAGTTGAAACATAATTGGTACCAACAAATCACTGTGTCTCACATTTCTGTTTTTTCCCTACTAAAATTTCATTTTAATTTTTCAGAAAAAGACATCAGTTAATTTGAGCAGATGCTAGTCTTTGTATTTAACTAAATACATGTAAGTTTTAATTAAACAACCCTATCCATGCCAAGGAAGAGGTATATACAGATTAATGTTTTAGTAAGAGCTATATCTTCTGCGTATATGAAGTGATGGGTCTGAAGTAGGCAGAACAAGGTGAATTCACAAGCTAAATGAGACTTTTTGACAGATGTAGATTTAAAGATTATGATTTATGTTATAATAGAGTCTAAGGAAAATTTAGATTAATTTCTGCTTAAATTTTTATTCCTTGTTACTCTTTGGTATTCAGTGCACTTCCTTGTCTGCTTCCAACTGTACTTACAGCACTCAGGCCCTTGGATTGCATACACACACATGCACACACACACACACACACCCCAAATGTATGTTGAGGACTGCTATATACATATGAGTCTCCTGCAACACTTGAGTACAGTCTGATATGAAGTATCAATCAATAATTGATTGATTATGTCATGAAAGGTGGTTTAGGCACCAACAGTATAATAACTGATCTGTGCAAGTGAATGCCCCCTTGTGTAGTGTCAAGGGCAAGAGCTAGTGTCAAGGGAAGGAAGCATGGGGTTCTGACCTCGTCCAGATGTAGTCTATTCTCTTAACTCCTGAGACCTTATTTTCCTCAACAGTAAAATCTTGGGCCTAGTTGGATTAGTTGATGTCTAAGAGACTGTACAGTTGTATGATTTCTGTGGCTACTCAAAAAATATCTCAAACACATCTCCTTTTCGAAGGTTGTGGAAAGGCTTTTTTTCAGCCTAAAATATAAGAATTTTCAGATACTTGGAGTGATAGACTGTGAGTTTTGAAGATTTATTAACTATAGTTTATCATAAGTGATAGGTTTAAAGTCATCTGTATTTTTTTATATGCCTGAATTTTAAACTTAAAATTTTCTTCATTGGCTGTGCTACCTTTGCTAGTAAAAGTAAACGGTTTTGGGGAGGGGTTTAGGCTTAAAGGAAGGTAAGTGTAATATTACTGAGACTAACAATTATTTATTTTATTAGTTTTATGAGCTCATGTTTCTTTGAGAGAAGATAGCCTTCAGAAGAGCCATTGAATTGAGTGATGGGGTCAACATTAAAAATATAAGCGGGTCAGCATTAAAAATATGGCCCTTTGTCAAGTTCTCCTGTAGCTTTTTTTTTTTTTTCAGACAGTCTCGCTCTGTCAGACTGGAGTGCAGTGGCACAATCTTGGCTCACTACATCCTCCATCTCTCAGGCTCAAGCAGTTCTCCTGCCTCAGCCTCCCATGTAGCTGGGATTACATGTGCCACTACACCCAGCTAATTTTTGTATGTTAGTAGAGATGAGGGTTCACCATGTTGGCAAGGCTGATCTCGAACTCCTGACCTCAGGTAATCCGCCTGCCTCGGCCTCCCAAAGTGCTGGGATTACAGGCATGAGCCACTGCTCCTGGCATCCTCTAGTTTTTTTTTTTTTTTTTTTTTTGTACAGGTATGCATGTATTTATGACAAACACATGGTATAGATACATATATGAAGATATTCATTGAAGTATTGCTTATGATTACAAAAGATTGGATTATTTGATCTCTAAAAGTCGATGAGTAAGAAATGATTTAATAAATTATGGCGTAATGTGAAGCTAAATTTAATAACCTCTGCTGTAGGGAACAAAACATTTTCTACTAGTTCAGGTTCAAGAAAGCGATTGTTAAGCCACCTCATGTTTTGGAAATAGTCACCTAAAAAAGCTACAGAGGGCCAGGCGCGGTTGCTCATGCCTGTAATCCCAGCACTTTGGGAGGCCAAGGCGGATGCATCATGAGGTTAGGAGATCGAGACCATCCTGCCTAACACGGTGAAACCCAGTCTCTACTAAAAATACAAAAAATTAACCAGGCGTGACGGTGGATGCCTGTAGTCCCAAGTACTTGGAAGGCTGAGGCATGAGAATCACTTGAACCTGGGAGGCGGAGCTTGCAGTGAGCCGAGATCACACCACTGCACTCCAGCCTGGGCAACAGAGCCAGACTCCATCTCAAAGAAAAAAAAAAAGCTACGGAGAAGGACAACCAAAATAAATGGGGATTTCAGGCTTCTGAATGAGGGTTAATTTGACACAAACCACACTATAAGCTGCCACTGAGGAATATACAATCAAACAGTAGAATTAAGAATGAAGATAACCTAACACTAGGACAATCCAAGTTAGGTTTAGAACAACCTATAGCAGCCTGAGCTATAAGTAGAGGAAGATTGGCTGAATTAATGGATAGCTAAATAATGGGTAAGTTTCCATGCTGACATCTTGGAATAACCACTTTGTGCTGAGTTCTCAGTGCCTGAGATATTATACTAGTTAGGCAAACCGTGGTAATATTTCACATTCTCCTGACTGATTGAATGTTTAACTTTTCATCTGTTCCAGTGGTGGAAGTGTAATTGAAAGTAGACCTTACTAGTATCAGGTACCGGAGAGACAGAAGAACATTTAATATAGGAATCAGAGTTCTAGTGTACCCACTGCCTTGATTAAGGAAGCAGTTTAACTTGAGTTTTTCAAAGTAGCATTGGGAGAATTAGTTGTATAATGCTTTAAAGCAGCTTGAGTTACTTTTTTTTTTTTTTTTTTTTGAGATGGAGTCTCGCTCTGTCGCCCAGGCTGGAGTGCAGTGGCCGGATCTCAGCTCACTGCAAGCTCCGCCTCCCGGGTTTACGCCATTCTCCTGCCTCGGCCTCCCGAGTAGCTGGGACTACAGGTGCCCGCCACCTCGCCCGGCTAGTTTTTGTATTTTTTAGTAGAAATGGGGTTTCACCGTGTTAGCCGGGATGGTCTCAATCTCCTGAGCTTGTGATCCGCCCGTCTCGGCCTCCCAAAGTGCTGGGATTACAGGTTTGAGCCACCACGCCTGGCCAGCTTGAGCTATTTAAAAAGAGTTGCTATTATAAATATGATAGGGCAGTTATAATGGAGAGATATTTGATCCATGATCTGTTCTTAGATTTTCTTTCATAAAATATACCTACCTATAATTTAAAAATTAGATAGTGTACTTACATACTCCCATATGTTGTAGTTTTAATTTTAATACTGATTTTTGTGTAATTAAAACATTAATTGGCCATTATAATTTAAAACATGTATGCCCAGATTTTTTTCCATTCTGATATGTTATTTAATTTTGGATGGATTAAATAATTAGTTTTAAAAAGTAAATTAACAGGTGCATAGTTTGGAGTTTTTATTATTCCAGAAATCACTGGCACTAAAAATGTAAAAATGACTCTTTTCTCCCTTCATTACTAAAATACACTTTGAGTTTTCTTAACTTTCTTCTGTTGCACTAACTATCGGACTTTGATGTTACTGCTTTCATTAAGGGTTGTAAGGATTGTCCTTTTAGTTTTTTTCCCACATCTGCAGTTTTAGGACATTTCCCAATGTATTTTATATTTGGTAATTGCCAGTAGGTCATTCATAGAAGTCAGTAGAGCAAATACAGCAGAGAAAACCCTTGAAACTAGGTATTTGCTGCCTCTTCTAAAGAGTTTTTCAAGCCAATGTCTGGTAGTATTAAACCTCAGAAATTAAGTATTTTTAATTTCAGGGAAGGAAACTGTTATGTTTCAGTTCATTGTCTCTATAACTATGAGATAGGTGGTTTTATTCTCATCTTAGAGGTGATAAAACTGGAACTCAAACATTTTGAATATGATGAGAATCCAGAATAAAACCATATTTGTCATATTCAAGTTGGGTTTGACTACAAAGCATACGAGTTTCTCTCTTTATCAGACTGCAGCCCTTTTTGTATAATACCCAGAGAATGAATATCACAATAAAGAAGAGTTTCTCTCTACTTACTTGATTTTTTTTTTTCTTTAAATAATTAACTTTTGAATTACACTCTCTGTTTAACCTTGGCCTTAAATATTTTACTTTCTTTTGGCATCTGAGGCCAAAACATAATGCTTGATTAAGATTTTCATTCATTTTTCATATGGTCTCTAGGAGAGAGAAAACATTTTAGAAGCATTCATAATCAGTTTTTAAAAGTTCTTCTAATTGTTTTGATCAACAAATAATATGCTGGTAAGTACTCCAAAATAATATATGAATCTTAGAACATAAAATACTTTCTGAAAGCCTATAAACTCTCAGGCCACAGACTACACATTTTTTTTGAAACTCTTTTTTTCCGTATTCTTCAGTGTGAAAGTAAATGCAAGATATTCCACCACCAATTTTTGAGAAGTTTTAATGTTTAATGTTCAAATATTTTCCATATTTGAACTTTGCATTACTTTTTCCTCACACTATGATAAAGTTATTTGCCGTATTTTAATATACATGTCCACATCTCAAAATGACCCCCTACAGACAAGTTCCAGTGAATATTCTGTAGAGTAACTGAGTACAGATACTGATTTGTTTGCTGCTGGGAAAAACCTAGAACTATTTTACTTGTAACTTGACCTGTTGTTGGTGGGTGGATACACTTGGCTTGACTGTAATCTTGCACGAAATGTCTGTTTGTTGGGAAACTATTAAGTGGAACCTGAAATTAAGGACTAAAAAAATACATTTACTAAGTTTAAGGGGGATATAATCGCCCCACCCCCGCTTAACATAAATCTTTAATAAACTAGAAACTGTGACCACTTTGTTGTTATTTTTCCTTTTGTTGTCTTAATTGGTTAACACAGACATTCAAAGTCTGAAGTTCATTCTTTATGACTCTCAGGTTGAGTAAATAAAGAAAAGTCTGTTTTTGCAGTGAAAATATTAGCCTTTGGCACTCACTGTCTTGGTAAAGTCTGTTTGGTGTCAACACTTCCACAATTGGGTTCTAATATCCTGCTTCCTGATACGATATTTTAGGGAACTCAAAATTAAGATTAAATATGTATAATACACACATATATGTTTATGGAAGTGTCAAATGCATACAGGAAATTGTACATAGAAGTGGACAGTCTGCTAAATGTTTCTAAATGGAACATACTAGTTAATCACCACTGAATCAAGACAGAATTTTACCAGTACCCCCTTCCAATTTTAACATCCCTCAGTGGTAACTATTTATTTGACTACCACCAGCATGATTTGTTTGCTTATTTATACTTTATGAAACCATATTCTCTTTTGTGTTTGGCATCTTCCACTCAGTACACAGAATCTTTCTCATATTTATATCATATGTATTTGTAATTGTCACAAAATTAGGAAAGACTTATGGACACTATAGAGATATATTGGAGGTAAGGAGGTTGAAAATTGGTTTAAAATGGAAAGATTAATCGTTTTTTGCAGCTAAAGGGCACTTGCACATTTATGGTGTCAAGCCACTAAATACCTTTTGTGAGTTTTCTTACAATGTCTTTTGCCGTAGTTCTGGCAGTTTGGCAATATCACTTCAGCCAAATGCCAAAGACATTTGGAATTCTGTTAAGTTATAGTCTCTCTTGTCCTTCCTTTTATTAGAAGGAGAGTGGAGACAAAGAACTAAATTATCTTTCTGACCTGAAGTTTTTAATCAGAAGATTTAGGTGTTAACAGACTAATCTTTTCAGCGATGCTTCTTAATACGTTCTCTGAGCTTACTGGTGACCCAGTTTTCAACAAGGCTTTACCCAGTTTGTTTTTTGTTTTTAATTTTGGAAAGGCTACATTGAGGGGTTTCTAATTCTACACACTGTGTGTATCTGGGTTCCATTTACCTTTATGTTTGTGTATCTTTTTTAAAGATCTGAGAGTCTGCCAGGACGGATGCAGGTTGCCCACATTTGTCCCAGGATCGATCTATCTGGAGGCCTTTTCTGTTTATAATGGTTTAATAGCTCTAGATTGCTGGTAGAGGATTCCACGCATAATGATGAAGACTTGAGGAATCAAATTCCATAGGTAATTGCCCACCAAGGATTTGTTGGCTTCAAAGCTTCTCTAATTTATTTATCTTCTTACACTTGTGGACTTAATTTTACCGTAATTTAAAGATTGTGCTCTTGGTGTGGCCTTAGCTTATTGATAGGTAATTTGTATTTCACTTGCTTTTGCCTCCATACATTGGTTTTCTACCATAAAAGTAATTGTGTACATACAGTGTTTGTGTTTGAGGGCATTACGTCTTATTCACAGTGCTATCTTTACTGTTTGACAGATAAGAACATTTGGGGAGAATATTATAACCATTGATTTAATTTACAAATTGATTTAGAATTAAGTACCTTGTAAATGAAACCGAGTTAAATTCATGATTTGGTTTATGATCCTTCCCTTTATTTGAGGCCTTCTTGATGAAGCTGTGTTTTAAAGGGAGATAGCGGTGTACTCAAACGTAGATAACAGTGGATTATTTTGCAGATTGCTTATATCATTTTAGGGTGGAAAATAAAGCATTTTGAAAGGTTACTTTAAGTATTTATATATATAATAGACATCGTCAAGACTGTGATTCCTTATTTTCATGAATCTTGGTTCTTCGTAATTAAAATACAGACATACATATATATGTGAGTGTGTTTGAAATACTCCTCTTTGGTGGGTAAGCAGTCATATAAATTGAGGCCCGTCCATTTCCAAAGACAGCTTCCTCAAACCTCATACTATGTCAGATATTATCTGTTTGTGTTTTCACATATAGATATTTTACTTATCTGAAATTTACTTTTCTATGTGTTTTGTGGAAGGAGGTCTTGCTTTATTTTTTTGCCTAGATTTTGTATACATGGTGATATATATACACACAATAATACATTTAGCATTTGTTGAAGTTTCTGCTTTTCTGAACTGAAATGCTTATTTTATCAAATACATCATTTCTGTGGATTTCTAAATCTTTTTCTCTCTTTTCTCTTATGTTACACTGACTTAGTAGCCTGAAGAAGCAGTGTGACACAGTGGTTAAGATTGGGGACTCGAGCCAGATTTGCATTGGTTCCTTGGCTCTGACACTTGTTTTTGTGTGGACTTGGACAACACATTTGATATTTCTGTCTCAGTATGCCCATCTGTAAAATGGGGTAATAAATAATATCTATCATAAGGTTGTTATGAAGAATAAATGGGTGTGTGTGTGTGTGTGTGTGTGTGTGTGCATATATAAATCACTTAGAAAAGTGCTTTCAGGCTGAGTGTGGTGGCTCACAGTTGTAATTCCAGCACTTTGGGAGGCTGAGGCCGGAGGATAGCTTGACCCCAGGACGTTGAGAACAATCTGGGCAATATAGTGAGACCTCCCTCTCTACAAAAAATAACTAGCTGGGTGTGGTAGTGTACACCTATAGTCCCAGCTACTCCAGAGGCTGAGGCAGGAGGATCACTTGAGTTAGTAGTTCAAGGTTACGTTGAGCTGTGATCACACCACTGCACTCCAGCCTGGGCAACAGAGGAAGACTCTGTCTCTAATAATAGTAATAGTAATAGAAAGAGAAGTGCTTTCATATAGTGAGCAAGATGTTGTATATTTATTTAAAGATTTGGGGACCTGGTCATTACCATTGTTTTACACAAACACAATCAATGGATAATGTAATTGTTTAAATAAGTTTGAGCACTTAATGCATGCAAGACTTTGTTCTATGTTCAGTGTGACAACCAGATAAATTATAGCTCTGCAGGGACTACCTACTACCAGTGTTCCATCAACCACACTTGGAAACCACAATTGAAGGGCAAATATTTTAACAATCCTCCTTAAATTTTAACAGATGTTATCTAGGCTGATACAATTCCACTGTCTTTATAATTAGGGAAAGGCATTAGTGTATGTAGAGTGTTAATTCTGCCAGTGATTTGATTTGGAAACAACAGGTATATCAGATAGGAGCTTTTCTGGTGTCTCCTCCTAGATCTGTCTCTTGCTTCTGTAATTTAATTTTTTCGTATGCTAGTAAGGATCCATGTGTGCGCACGTGTGTGTGTATGTGTGTGTGTGTGTTTGTGTGTGTTTTGAGACTAGGCTAGAATCAAAGTTACTCAGCCTCTGAGTGCTTTTAACATGATGATGACAAGCCCGTAGAGGAGAGGGTTGAGTGTAATGGCACCGTATTGGTTGATGCCAGCACAGCATCTGGGAAAACAGGGAAGGTGGATTCATTGTTCTCATAGATGCCGATGGTTTATTGACAATTAGATGCAGGAAATGTTGCCTTTAACTTAGTATCTTTCTATCCTAATAATAGCTTTTCATTATTTTAGTAATTACTATGTACCAGACGTTATACAAAGCATTACATGTGTTAACCCATTAAATTCCTCCCCAATATACGCAATTTACATATTAGGATACCAAAGCATGGCAAGGTTATCTGAGCTATGCAAGGTTGTTTTGTTAAATGTTGGAGCTGGAGTTTAAATGCAAGTAGCCTCATGTCAGGGCCTGTGTTTCTAGGTTTGATACATATTTGAATCCAGGCAGAAAAAAAATGAAAGCAGATTGACATCTGTTTGTATTTTTTATATATATATATATATATATGAAGATCACTTTTTAAAAATAACTTTATTGTGAAGTGTGGTATGATAGAGGAGTCTATAAAGCGTATGTGTACAATTTAAAGAACAATTAAAGCATATAAAGTACATCCGTATAACTACCAGCCTGGTTAAGAAAACAGAATATTCCTACTACTTTGGACATCCCCAGAGTACTGCGTCCATTCCCCTCTCTCCTCCCGGAGATAACTACTGTCTGGATTTTTCTAACATTTATTCATTGCTTTCCTTTGTAGTTTTATCATCTGTGTATATATTCTTTATAGAGAGGAGACAGCTGGGCATGGTGGCTGACGCCTGTAATCCCAGCACTTTGGGAGGCCGAGGTGGGCGGATCACGAGGTCAGGAGATTGAGAACATCCTGGCTAACTCAGTGAAACCCCGTCTCTACTAAAAATACAGAAAAATTAGCTGGGCATGGTGGCGGGTGCCTGTAGTCCCAGCTACTTGGCAGGCTGGGAGGCTGAGGCAAGAGAATGGCATGAACCCAGGGGGCAGAGCTTGCAGTGAGCTGAGATTGCTTCACTGCACTCCAGCCTGGGTGACAGAGCAAGATTCCGTCTCAAAAAAAAAATATATATATATATATATATATATAGAGAGAGAGAGAGAGAGAGAGGAGACACGTTTTTATATATGTATATACATCATACATAGATGTATACATGTGTCATACATGTGTATATATAATGTATTTTTCTGTGATTTGCTTTTTCTACTCAGCATTATGTTACAAGATTCAGCTGAGTTGTGTAGGTGTAATTTGTTCATTTTCACTGCTGTAGAGCATTGCTTGCTATGAATATGGTACAGTTTACTTGGTTTATTGTTGATGGACTTGGGTGTGTGGTTTCAGTGTTTTGCTGCTGTCAACATCCTTAGGCATGCCACCTGGGTATAAATGCCAGGGATACTCTAGGGCTGTGTTCCCCAAACTTGAATGAGAATCACCAGAAAGGTTGTTAAAATACGGATTCCTGGCCCTAGTCCTGATCATCTGATTCAGTAAGCCTGCAGTAAAGCCTGAATATTTGCCTGTCTGGCAGACTCCCAGGTGATAGTACGGTGGTCTGCTCTTGGATATGTACCAAGGAGTAGAATTGCTAGATTGCAAGGTATTCATGTTTTCATCATTACTGGCTAATACAAGATTGTGTTTTCCATACTGGTCTGCCAGCACTATGTGCATAGTTTCCCCCTAATTTTAGGATACTTGTTGTAGTCAGACTTCAACATTTTAAAAAATCTGATGGACTGCATAATAGTGTCTCATTTTGCCTTAAATTTGAAATCTGGTTTCTGATGAGAGTTTTTGTATGTATTTTGACCTTTTGGTTTGCCTTGAAGTGTCTGTATGAACACTAACCTGTTGGATGAAGTTCATAATTTGTTTGTAGCTTGGCCTTGCTGTGTGTTGCTCATTCTCTTCACCTAACATTTTCAGTCATGGCTTGTATAGGTGTGTTTTGAAGCACTGAGAACCTTCTAGGTAGCCGACACAGGGGATTAATATTTACTGAGTGCTTACTATGAGCCAGGCCACACACTTGACCTGCATTTTCATATAATCCTCACATCAGTCCTCTGCAATAGGTAGACGTTATTGTCATTATCCATTTTAAAGATGTCTGAACAGAGATTGGCTTAAACCACTCACCTGAAGACACATTGCTGTGAGGTGGCCGGCCAGGGCTTTAACAGTGCTTTACTTTCCTGATAACAACTCGGCCAGTTCCCTGAAAGTCTGCAAAAGAATGGACGCAGTGGGAGCAAGATTAGTCTATTCTGGACTTTGAAGGATTGTTGCCTGAAGGAGGATTTGGACTTTAGAATGAGGATTTAAAGGATCTCAGTTTCATGGAGCAAACTCTGGGCTTAAGAATGGGAAAATCTAACAGATTGAGCCAGATTCAGGATAGGCTACCAAAGAAGCAGGCGGTTTCTGCTGCTCGCCATGCAGTTTCTTGGTGGTGACTTGGAGATGCAAGTATCTGATGAGCTGTTGATAGTTCTTTCTGTGAATCACTCTGTTTTCTCCTGACCTCACCCCACCTTGGCCCAGTTCTGTACTCACCCAGCAATCTAGGGGCACGAGTGGCTTTCTGTTGTGAGCACTTGTGCTCCCCTGAGTACTTGAGGGGTCTTGGTTGTGCTCCCCTAAGTACTTGAGGGGTCTTGGTTGTGTGCTTCAGACTCAGCACAGAGACATCCTAGTGGGCCTGAGGCCCTGCTGTCTGTTTAACAATGTTATTTGGACCTACTTCTTTTTGATCTAGTTTAGCCTTGGCCTTTGAGTGTTCAGTAAGATTGAGACTTTGTAGATAATTTTGTTGTCTTTGCAGGGAGCTAAGCAATAGTGCTCCTTATCCATTTCAATTCTGTACAAATAAGACCAAAGAATCGGTAGATAGAGAACCAAAATTACAACGTTTATTACTGATAAAGACAAGGTTAGAGAATGTGGCTTAAATCTTGCACATCTCATATTTAGTTACCCTTGGCCTCCCATCTTCGACAGTGCTCCCATCTGGGGATCCTGCCCCCCTCAGACCTATAGCTTAACAATATTTGCATGACATAGGTGGTATGGCTCTGACAGAAAAGTGATGAAGAGCCTGGGCTCCGTATGCCCACTTGCTTTATCTAAGTTGGCCAGAAGTCAAGAATATTATTATTAGTGCAGCTCCCACTACATGGAACTAGAGGATAAGGGTTACCCTCTGATGGTCCCCAAATTTTGGATTGACTGTTCAGCTCATGTTCTTAGTCATCAAGTAGTGTGTGCTTATTCCAAAATGTGACAACTCCCCTCAGAGGGTGAGATGGGCATCTGTCAGGACAGACTTATTCCCAACTTCTTGAAGTCTTGGAAGATCTGTAGCTTTGCTTTTTTTTTTTTTTTTTTTTTGAGACAGGGTCTCACTCTGTCGCTCAGGCTGGAGTGCAGTGATGCAGTCTTGGCTCACTGCATTCTCCTCCTCCCGGGGTCAAGCTATTTTCCTGTCTCAGCCTCCCAAGTAGCTGGGACTACAGGTGTGTGCCAACATGCCCAGCTAATTTTTGTATTTTTTGGTAGAGATGGGGTTTCACTGTGTTGGCCAGGCTGGTCTCGAACTCCTGACCTTAGGTGATCCACCTGCCTTGGCCTCCCAAAGTGCTGGGATTACAGGCGTGACCCGTGTGCCCGGCCAGCTTTACTTTTTATAGAGTTCCCAAACTAAAACCTAATGGGTCATGCAAGATGATCACAGCAATAGTCTTAACAGTTTTCAAAGTTAGAAAGCAAACCAGGCTCTGCTCCTGGAAGAATCATCCAGGCGAAATTGTTTCTCAGTGTTCCACAGTAGAGAGCTCGTGGTAGGTGAGGGATGGACTGATAGTGGGCGGAGAAAACATTCTTCATTTTAACCTTTCCTGGATGCTGGTCAGTCTAAGCCTCTTGTCTGTAATCTGCAACCTTTGAACTAAACGAAGTTGAAAGGGGGAAGTAGAAACATAAAGATACTGATTATGCTAGATGAGAAAAAAGGCACCTCAAGAAAGATGAGGACCATCGGACATTTCTGAACCTTGTGCTGGGTGACAGTATCTCAGATGCCAGCTTTCTGAAAGAAAACCTGGTATGCATGTGTTACCCCAAGTGGTAAATAGGAAGTGCTAAACAACCTCCCAGTGGGAGCCTCTCCTCAGTTGAGTTTTGGTTTACAGCCAGCCTGTTCAAAACTCCTTTCCCTTTGAGACTTTCCCTTCGTGTCCCTTGGATCTGACAGCTAAGTGTTATCAGCATGTTGAGTTCGATCTGGTGGTTGACTGGTGGAGCGGGTGTTTTCAGTCTCGGGCCCCACTGGCTCTTTTCTCTGCCATTTACTATGGAGTTGCTTTGGCCAAAGAAGGCCGCCTCAAGGAAAGATTTCTTGTTCACTTGTAAAGACCATCCAGACCACTTGGTGGGGTCTGACCCTTGAGCCGATTGTCAAGCTGTCAGAATCCACACTGTCCCCACCTTGCCCAAGTGAGAGCCTTGCTAGTGCTCTTGAACTCAGTGTTATTAAAAAATAACAAACATTGCTCATTGACTAGTCTTTAGGCAGTAGATGTTGAAATAATTCTCTTTTTATGCCCCTCGGCTTGTTCAGGCTGAGGCCCATGAGCACTTCCAGAGTCCTGAGCTACCTTAGACCATTGCCAAGGCCAAATTGTGGCAGCCTTTACCCAGATTGTGGCATCCCTCACCCAAATTGTTCACCATTGGGCTAAGATCACTGTGCATCCTGCCCCTTTTCTATCTAGGACTCTTGGTTTATAGTCTTTCCTGAGGTCCTGCTGTTTTTTTTCTTGAGTCACTACCTCTTAAACAGCTATCATTTTCCTGGAGATAAGCCACCCTAAGTGGTGGTCAAGCATCAAGGTCAAAATACTCTGTGGTTTAGGAATTTAAGCCTTTTGATGTTAAAAGCCACCTCTCCAACTATAAAAACCAGCCACCCTACAGAATCAAGGCTATAAACCACCAAGTTAAAAAAAAAAAAATGGTGTAGAGGACCGGGCGCGGTGGCTCATGCCTGTAATCCCAGCACTGTGGGAGGCTGAGGTGGGTGGATCACCTGAGGTCAGGAGTTTGAGACCAGCCTGGCCAACATGGCGAAAGCCTGTCTCTACTAAAAATACAAAAATTAGCCAGGCGTGGTGGAGGATACCTGTAGTCCTAGCTACTCAGGAGGCTGAGGCAGGAGAATTGCTTGAGCCGGGGAGGCGAAGGTTGCAGTGAGCTGAGATTACACAAGTGCACTCCAGCCTGGGTGACAGAGTGAGACTTCCTTTAAAAAAAAAAAAAAAAGTGCAAGCACCCTTTTCCCACTGCCAGAAGCCCAAGTTCCTCCACGAGTACTTTCTTCCCCTACATTGGACTCCTTTTTTGTTTCTCAAGATCCCCAGATAGGTCACCAAGTGCTGAAGTCTTTCAAAGGGCCCAGTAAATAGGACCCATCCTGCCTGTCTTGAATTCTGAACCAAGTGAAATGTAAGCCAGAAGAATCAGAAGATACGAAAGGAAAATATCACCGTAGTCCTGATGAGCACTAGGCTGGCAGGCATGGCCTTCCTCTGTTGGCATGTCCCCCTTACTAACACTGAATCCCAGAATTCCAAAGACATGCCCGCTTCCTTCCACTGCCAGATTGCTGCAGGGAATCTGTGAACTCCCAGCATGGAAAATGAGATCACCAAGCTTCTTTTCTGTGGACCTGTGACTCCCAGATGGGCGGAGTAGGGGACAGGGTTGGGCACCAGCTGCTCAGATTATTCTTTCAAATACAGCCTTCAGGTAAATTTGATCCATCCCTCTCTCTTTAGCATAACACTTTACAAACTTTTTAGTCTCAGGACTCTTTTACTTGCTTAAAAATTAGTGAGTTCTTCAATGAGCTTTTCTATTATAGATAATATCTATCAGTGTTTACCATAGAGAAATTACACTGAAAAAATTATATTTATTTAATTCATTTAAAATATTAAACCAGTTGTATGTGTAACATAAATAACATTTTTTATGAAAAATTCACGTATTTTCCAAAAGAGAAAAACAAGATTAGTGAGAAGAGTAGCATTGTGCATTACATTTTTGCAGTGTCTTTAATGTCGGGCTTAATAAGAAGATAGCTGGTTTTTCATATCTGCTTCTGAATTTTCTCTGTTAAGGTGTCACATATAACATAGCCTCTGGAAGACTTCACTTTACACTTGTGAGATAATGAGAGTGAAAAGGGAAAATATGTTGTAATATTTTGGAAGTGGCTTTGATTTTGTAGATCCCCTGAGAGGATCATGGGAACTCCTAGGAGTCCACTCCTCAGACCATACTTTAAGAATTGTCATTCAGGATAAGACTGACTGGGGCAGTGGAAATTACTGGGAGTTGAGAGCAGAGTGCCTTCCACATTGAAAGAAGCATCAGGAAGGGAAGAAGCATTTCTTCTATGGGTTACACTGTAAAACTATCCAGATGCCAAACTTCAGTCACCAAAGATATCCAAAGGACAATGCTTGTCCTTTGCCCTTGAGTTGAAACTGGAACAGACCATATTAGCTCTGCAACCTCTCAGCCTGCAGGGATTGAAGATGTACTTCTTTATTGCTTGATCTATTAGAACACCACTGGATGGGGTGCTGTTTCCAGAATAAGTTCAGGAAAGGCTTTGAACTCTGGCGTTATGCCTCCTTTCACTGCAGTGCATTTCTGGAAGCTATGTCTTGAATGTTGTTTTCTCACAAGAATAATGCTATAATTGGGTTGTGTTTATCTTATCAGGGACTCAGAATTACATAAATCATTACTGTGGCCAGCTACTCAAATTAAATCAGAGTTATGGGGACTATAAACATCTGTAACCATTTTTAAAAACTGAAACCATGCTCCAGGTTTTATGAAATGGGCCTAATTGTACATGAATACAGGGGACTCCAGAGTGAATAAAGTGTGTAAAGAGTTCATTATAGACTATAATTATTCCTTCATCAATATCATCTCTGAAAATTAACATACTAGCCATAGTAGCTATTTATTGATAATTTTCCATGTATACTTTTAGAAGAGTTTGGGCTGGGGGGTATGAGACTTTGATTTGGAGGACTTAAAATGTTTAAAAAAGTTTGACCTGATATCTTTTTTTTCTTAGTTTTTTTCCATAGTGAACAGAAACATTGAAATTGTTTTATTAGCATATATCACATATCATATGTGAGAATCATATTTTAGGAGAAAATTTATTATGGCAACAGGCAGATTATTCACTTAGTCTCAATTCATATAGGACAATTGCCAGCCCTTAGCCAGTTAGGTACTATGTGTCAATGTATGTAAATGCTTCCTAATAGGCATTGTAGTGGTTGGGTTAAGGGTTATCCCCAAGGCCTTTTGATGCCAGTTTGAATAGTGTCCCTAAATTGATTAGCTAAAAGACTTAGGGCAGTTTCCTTTAAGTTAGTTTCCTTGCCTGCAAAATGGCAGTACTAACAGCACCTACCTCATAGGGTTGTTGTGAGGACTATTTAAGATACACTGCATGGAAAGCATTGTAGTATGCTTTTTGGCACATATTAAGCACTCAGTAAATATTTGCAGTCACTGATACTGAGTGTATTTAGTTGAATGAATTTCCAAGTTCATTATAAACACAGTCTAATGCCAAGTGCTATACTATTTGATAACATTTTGAGTATTATATATAAGCGTGTTGCAGTCTCTGCTGAGTACAATGAGTTGACGGGACAGAATCAATCTGAGCCGTGATTGGCCATCTCTCCTGGAATGCCATAGGCACTTCTGGAACTTTTCCTGACAGTTTAATTGCACAGCTGCCTGGGCCATTATCATTGGATAGTATTAGCCTTTTACCTGCCAATTAAACCTGTAGGTACATTGTTACTACCTGTTACATTAAGCATCCACTTTGTGGTAAGCTCCTGTCTATCTTTTGAGACTGAAGAAAGCCTGGAAGCCTAGGAAGCCTAGGAAGCCTCTTCTGACTTGGGCAGAAGACATTTGGGATTGCACAAAGGTCTATGTGGATGTCACTGGATGTATATTTTCATATTGTCCTAAGCCTTGATAGTTTCTGCTCCTAGGAAGGTGACGTTCTAAACCACATTTTGTATGCAGACGCAGATTTTCATTCATCAAACTCTTGTATTGTGGTGCTGTCTTTCAGCTAAGAGTTCAATTTCAACAGTTTGCAGGTTCCTGTGCCAGCATCAATGCTATTTTTGACTATTCTGTTTATCCTTACTTGATTAAAAGAAATGACAATCAGAAAACGAAAATACTGATACTAGAGATACTCAAGGACACATCCTAATAAGATAATTAAAATAAAGATGGAAATTACTAGGTGGTCAGATGGGGCAAATGTGTGACCTCAGTGCAGTATTCATTGAACCTAAGCTGGTCTAGAGCACATCATGAGGGCAAGAAAGAGTTAAAAAAAACCCATGCAGGACAAGATAATCTCCTTCCAGAATGTTACTTGACAAAGCAAAAATATTGCAGCTGTTTAGGGTTAAACTTCTGCACGTTTTAAGCATTTTCGCAGGGATGTGAAATTCAAAGTGCCATCAGTGGCATAACTGACACAGAGAAAAATCTTTAAAGAGTGGCAGTAGCTCTTGAATAATCTTCTTAACATAGCCTCCAGCATCATGGATGGCATCCTGTGAGATGTCGAGAATCTGGCAAATGTAATTGTATGGTGAGAAATTGGATTAAAAAATTAAAAAATTTAGTCATGCCGAATGTTCTTGAACAGTTTCATTACTCTATCACCATGTAGTCAACTGACCACCTTAACATGTCTTCATTAACTGTTTATGTTTGCTTATGTCATTTATAAGACATAACCACATAATAAAAGTATTACCATAGTTGTCGCCTTCCCTGTACTGCGGCTTCATCCCCCAACCCACAAATCACATATCATGAAGGGAATTCCACTTGTGCATCTTTTATCCTTGTTTGTGAGTAAATTTCCATTTTTTTTTTCAAGCTTGGTTTCTTTATGGTATTCCTTCTTTACAAGATAATTTTAAAATATTTCTCAGTTACTTACAGAACAGAGATAAAAGTCTCCACAATAAAGGCCAGGCACGGTGACTCACGCCTGTAATCCCAGCACTTTGGGAGGCTGAGGCGAGTGGATCACGAGGTCAGGAGGTCCAGACCATCCTGGCCAACACAGTGAAACCCCGTCGCTACTAAAAGTACAAAAAAAAAATTAGCTGGGCGTGATGGCGGACTCATGTAGTCCCAGCTACTCAGGAGGCTGAGGCAGGAGAATGGCTGAATCCAGGTGGCGGAGCTTGCAGTGAGCCTAGACAGCACCACTGCATTCCAGCCTGGGCGACAGAGCGAGACTCTGTCAAAAAAAAAATAAAAATAAAAATAAAAAAAATTAATCTCCACAATCAAAACAATACCAGCATCATAATAGCTAACCCTTGTCCTGTAGTGATCACGTATTGTTTTTTAAGCCCTTTGTATTCTTCACAACAATCCTAAAGACCTGTACTTTAGCTATTATTGTTACTACTATTATTACAGAGGAGGAAACTGAAGCACAGATGAGGTTACACAGCTTGCCAAGGTCACACAGGTAGTAGATGGTGGAGGCTGGATTTAAATCTGAGCAGGTTTGCTGTGGAGTTCTCAGTCTTAACCCAGTCTTAACCAATCACAACCCATTATTGCCCTTATTTCCACAAGAAATCAGGGGAGCAAACATAATACAAAAGAAGGCCTCAGCTTTGTTGACTGCATTTGGTAATCTCCCAAACAATAATCTGATTGTTACAAGATTGTGACTGTGGAATCTCTGATAGGGAGAAAGTAAGAGATCAGTGTTTTAATCCGACATCCAATGGATTACATTTAAGAGTTTATGATAATTAACTTAGTCTAGGTTTTGGTTAGGCAGTCTTCAGAGCCAGAAAGAAAAGTTATGATTTCCTTAGGTTTAGGCTGCTTTCAGAGGTGAAATTTTTAGCCAATAATCATAAATGATCTTAATGAGGAAGAGGGTGAGGAGGCAAGGCAACTGAAGTCTGTCCATGGTGATTCCACATGGAATATTTAAGAGCCTTGATTTAGGAGTGACTTGGAGGAAATTGGAAAGCAGATCGAGTGACCAAGGATGACTATAAAAAAGAATAATGAGAATGGGAACCGAAAAGAGTAGTGGACTCAGAGCTTTAAAGCTCACAGCATTGAGACCGTGGAAAAATTTGAACAAGAACAAAAACGATGTCCCTGCGAGTGCAGAACCGGAACAGAGAGACCGATACTCACAGGCAAGCAGAACTCAGCTCCTATTACACTTCTGTCCTCTCTAGACAAGGAGGTCGATCTTCAGCCTGGGAAGAGTAGAGCAAATACTTGTAAGAGGAAATTGAAACTCAAGATAGGTGAGCTGATTGTGCGAGAGCACACAGCGGCACTAAATGAGTTCAGATCTTCTGACCAGCGTGAATTTTGCACTGGTGGGCCGAGAGGACTTGCTGACTGCTTGTCATCCTTGAGGAATTGTGCAGAAGAGGAGAATTGCTAAAGGACTTGGAGTAGGGTAATGCTCTGTACAAAGCAAAACAAAAAATTCAAAATCAAGAAGATGTAGTTTTCAGAATAAAGAGAAGAGAGCATGGGATTAACAACGGAAAAATCATGGTTTCTTTATTCCTTTTTGCTGTTGCTAAGCTATTGGATTTGAAGACTAGGGTCAAAAGGTAGCTGTGCTGTTTTGAGAACATTCAGAAAGCTTTCCAGAGGTGAAGATAAGGGCTGGATGTGTGGCCACCACATGCAGCACAGGCACTTGTTAAATACCGTGATTTATCCATCACACCTCTTGAGAGTCTGTTTTAATGAGTCTTGGGCTGGGACCCAAGAATCTGTATTTTAAACAAATGTCCCAGATTGCTTGCTGTGTTGAGTAAGTTTGAGAACTACCGGCCTGTATGGTAGATGCACCATGAGTTGGATTCATGTTGCCCCAATAGTATTAATACTGTGATGACAAACAGCTAAAACATTGAATAACCATGTGCCAGATACTATCCTAAGTGCTTTACACATATTAGCTCATTTAATTCTCTCATCTGCCCTATGAGTTGGTGCTATCTTTAGTACTCTTGTTGTACAGATGGGGAACTGTTTCTTCTGAGAGGTCTCGCAGATAGCAGTGGGACTGCGATTTAAAGCCAGGCAGTCTGACCTGTTGGAAGTTCGTGCTGCAATCACTGCTCTTCTTAAGAGCTCACTTAGGGCCCTGGGGGTTGAAGGGGTGTGCCCCTGGGCAGATTTCTCCAAACCATGTCTGGGCATGCGACATACCCTGTTTTTAGCATCTAAGTAGCATCTATATGAAGACTTTGGGGTATCTCAGACTTTCTTGATACGTAAAGCTGGAAGGAATTACTAAAGCCAGCTGAATTGTTAATTTATTGAGACCAAATTTTAGAGGGTTAAATATAAATTGCTCCCCGTAAGGACCCAAAATCGGCAGCAAAGATAACAGAGGAGGAAGCCATAACTTAACAGTTGCCTGGAAAAAAAAAGATCAGGGTGTTTTTGGTGGACTACAAGCTCAACGGAAATCACCAGGGGCTTTGTTGTGCTGTACCTGTTGCCTGGAGTTCCCTTTTCCACTTCCCCCTCTTTCCCCTGGCAAATTTTCAATCATCTTTAAAGTCAGAGCCTAAATGTCACTTCAGCTATGGAGTCTTCCTTGACTTCCACGGACAGATTTATCATCTCATTCTTTCTGCTTCTGTAGCACTTTGTTCCTGATGTTATAGTTTTGCGATTATTTTTCCTACTTCTGGCACCCATGTTCACAGCCACTCAGCTGGAAACAGGAGGGAAGGCATTGTTTCCTCCCTCCCTCCCTCAGTGAGTCCCTGCCCAGAAGGCCCTATCGATCTTAACTATCTGGGTATTGACAAAATCTGCCCCTTCTTCGTTCCTTGTAGCCCCTGCCCTGACTCAGGTCTGTGTCCTAGCTTGTCTGCCTGTTGTCACTTGTCATCCCCTATCACACACACATTTCCCACAAAGCTATCTGAGAATTCTCTGTCAGATGCATTCAGTCTGTGCTTAAAATCTGTCCCTGGCTCCCCCAGCCAACAGGATAACCCCAAGCCCCCAACCATTTATGATCTAACCCTGTCTAACTCTCCGGCCTCAACTTTTGACATCCTGCCTTGCTTCTTGGACTCCAGCGATACTGAACTCATTGTAATTCCACAGGCACTGTGCTGTTTCTTGCTGCCTTGTTTTAGTTCAAGCAATGACTGCCTAGGATGGCTTTCCTGACACCGTCTAGCAACTCGCTACTCCAGCTCTGCTTGGGAAGCCCCCAGATTCCCTGCCCTGGGCTTTGCTCATATCCTCTGCATATCTTAACCTCCCACATTAAGTCTTGAGCTCCTTAAGGGCAGGGGCTATATCTTGTGTTCTGTTTCCAGTGACAAATGAATACTCAGTACATGTTTCTTGAAAGATTGTATTATAATTTTTGTACTTGGAAAGGTTACAGAGTTTGAATCCTGCCTCTTTCTCTCTCCAATGTGAGGTCTTGGGTATTTCACTGTACCTCTGTGTGAGAATCTATTTGCTCATTAGCAAACTGCAGATAGTTTAACCCCCTCTTACCGGGCCTATTGTGAGAATTAAGTGAGATAACAATGTGATACGAAACTTAACACACTATTGCAGGGATCTGCAAACTACACTCTGCTGCCTTTTTTTTTTTTTTGTCTGGCCAAGAATATGTTTTACATTTTCAAATGCTTTTAAGCAAGAAAAAGAAGAAGAGCATCTTTCAAGACTTCAAAATGGAATGAAATTCAAATTTCAGGGTACATGAAGTTATATTAAAATGAACACAACCACGTTCATTCATATACTGATTGTCTATGGCTGCTTTTGCACAACGGCAGCAGATTGAGTAGTTTCAACAGAGATCCTATGGACCACAAAGCCTGAAATACTTAGTTTACCCTTTACAGAAAAAGCTTGCCAACCCATGCACCATTCAAATATTAGGAAAATGCACGTTATTCACCTCCTCCTCCTCATACCCACAGATAACTTGTTGAGGGTAGGATTCCTCTTTCTCCTCTTTGAAGTTCCAGAATTTCATCCTGGGCCTGGCAGAGTGATGACTTTATGTGGGAGTAAGCCTCAGGGACTGGGTTTTGGCTTTGAAGGATGCAGGGTGTTCCAAGAGTGATGAGGCTACTTGAGGAGACAGTGATCTTCATACTGATGGGAGTGTTAATGGGTAGGTAGATACCTCTTTTTCGTGTGCTGCTGTAGAACAGGTTTTCTCAACCTTGGCTCTGTTGACATTTTGAGCTTAGCACTCCTTTGTTAGGGATACTGTGCTGTGTGTTGTGTAATGGTTAGCGGCTTCCCTACTCTACATATTTTATAATGAAAAAGAGAAAATATCTGAAACCAACTGAGAGCCAATAGCCACTAGTAGCCAGTAGCACCCCCTCGCAGTTGTGACAGCTAAAAATGTGTCTGCACATTGACAGATGTCCCCTGGGGGGCAAAATTATCCTGGATTGAGAGCTACTATTGTAGAACATTCAGGCATTAGCTGTGTGTTAGATCAGAGAACCTCCAATGCCCAACAAGGATTACCACCACAGTACAGTCAGTCCCCTTGAGGGAATTCTGCCCATCAGCTCTTGGTCTCCCGCAATCTCAGACCTGGTATCAGGCACAACCTTGTAGGGTTGCAGGGAGAATTGAATGAGATACTGATTTACCAGCACAGTGCTTGGCACAAAGTAAGCCTCCACTATGTCCACTTGGGAGCCTGTATTCATTTGAGTGCTTCCTGTTTGTTTTTTGAACTTGTTAACTTTGTTATTTTTTGACTGAAAGTTAAGAGAGGAAATAAATAGGGAGAATATATATTTTAATAATTTTATGGAGATTATTTGTAAGAAAATACATTATAGATTATTATTATATTGTGGATCCAGGATAATATTATTTCGTGGATCCATTTTGTCTTGAGGAAGAAGAATTTAGAAAAGTTTCAACTATTTGAGATGAATATGAAATTATTCAAAGTGTGACATGACTTCCATGGATATTTAATATTACTAGTCAGTATTTGTTAGAGACGTGCTTTAAAAGCATTGTTTCAGTAATTCTGGTGGCCAGCCTGGCCAGTCGGTACCCTTTTTTACATGAGGAAAATGAGCATGGAGAGGTTTAGTAAGGGGCAGCACATTGAGGACAGAAGGTCCCTTTTCTGAAATAAGGCAGAGAACAAAACACGGAGGTGGACATTCACCATCTTCCTGTCAGCTTCGATGTGGCCCTGAAGTCCTATTTCTGTGGTTTTGGACCAGGAACTTGGTGCTGCTGATTCTCCTACCTTAGGGCAGATCCCCTGGGAAACAAGATACAGTCATGGAGTTGAATAAAAGCTTAACGGTTTTCCTCTAGTCTTGAGACTTCCTTGATCTCTGAGTGCTTACTCACAAACCCACATACTCTACTAACCCCGAATGCCCCTATTTGAAATGTGACCCTCATCTGCTCCGTGCCTTCCATCGCTGGCTTCTGGCCACTGCCTTTCTGGGCTCTGGCCTCACCTATCCTGGGCTAGCACCTGCCATGCCTCACTGCTCTGAGAAGCCTGGGCTAGAAGGGTGAAGAGGCAGACCCCTAACATGTTGGTGGGACACAGGTTTACAACACATTTGTCCATTTTATATGGCAAACTGAGGAGTTCCCTGTGTGTGTTTGGGTTAGCTAAAAGCAGAAGTTTTCCTTCACTCAGTTCCTGCACTGCGCCGGGCATGGACAGTACCTGGATGCTTACACGTGTCAGGTATCAGACTGTGTCCCTGTGTCCCAAACTTGGTGGGTATTGGAAGCCTCACTTCTTATTTCTCAATTGGTTTCTGATATTTTCTCTTTTTCGTTATGAAATATGTAGAGCAGATAGTTTGTGGGGTGCATACTGGAATTTGTACCTATGTGTCTATGCAGATCTTTACATTTTACCTGGTTTCCTTCAGAGTCTTTTTGAAAGAAATGAATTACTACAGATAAAATTGAAGCCACTCGTACAGTCTTTCTGATGCCTTTCCTAGTTTTCCTTCCCCTGGGTTAACCACTATCCTAAATTTCATGTTTATCACTATGCTGTTTTCCTTTTCTTCTTACATAAGTATGTGTTCAAAACATTATGTTATCTTTTGTGTTTATATAAGTGGAATCATCAGTCATGATTTCTACTTTTTTTGCAAGATTTCATACTGCAGCGAGCCTTGTCTTCAGTCTGAATTTGGGATGTCACACAAATGGGTTTCTGAACTTACTAGTCATCTTTAGGTTGATTTATAATTAAATTTATATCTTAATCATACCTGGAACTTAAACCGACTTTTTGTTTTGTTTTAGTTTGCCTCTGAGATGTAGCCCTTTGGATAAATGTAGTTCCAGTTCTTCCATTTTAATGTTTTTTTTTCTTTTGGCTTTGTGATAATGTATTAGACCATTCTCCTTTTAATGGACATGTACAGAATCTCTGCTATTACAGTCATGCTTCAGTGGACATTCCTGCACATGTCAACTGGAGCACTCATGTAGGGTAATATTTCCTTAGGAGTAGGGAGGATATATCCACATTCTTCTTTCCTAGAGTTTGCCAAAAGTATGCCAAGGTGACTGTACCAGCTTCCACTCACACCTTTTAAGGGGATTGGTACTTCTTTATTCTTCACTTGATACAGCCCTTTCTTGCACATAACAGACTTAAAACTGCTTATTCATTTGATGAGCCTGGACTAGTATCTCACTGTTGCTCCTAATAATTTTTTGAGAATAAATACTGTGATATTTAATACTGTTTAAATGTAATTTATTTTTTATTTTCTTGGATTTGAAAAGAACAGTTTATTAGATTGGTCTGGATTTTTGCAACATTAGTATTTGCAAAATTTCACATGCATAATTCAGGTAGTCATTTAATTATGAAGCTGCACTGCATTGCTTCATCCAGACAGTTGTTCTGAGATCTCTCTGTTTCTGGGACTTCCCTTCCTCTTCCTTTCAATTTCTGGTTCTCACTAGGGTGGACTGTCCCTAATGCTGTCCCTGTGGCCACTGAAATCCCTTCATTGGGTAGCCTCATTCTACTTGTCCTTCCTCTGTATTTGAATCCCCTTCAGTATATGGTAGAGTTTCCTATAATTAATGCAGATGCTACAGTAGCTCTGCTGAGGGCTAACTGTCCTCCAATTGTGTCAGTAGGGCTGAAAGAAGTAGGGAAACTAACTTGGAGGGTTAGCTAGACAGCAGTAGATATGACTGAGTTTTAAGCACACTGAGTAAATTAACTGTGCATATGATGATACAGAAAATGACAGATATTTGGTTACTTTCTAATTTTAAGTGGAAACACATAATTGTATTAATCTTTACTTACATTTTTAATGTATCACTGTCCTTCAAATTATAGAAATAAGCATATAGTTTTGATTGGTTTTACTTGGTATAAAATACTATCTGTCCCACTGTTGTAAGTATGATTTTATTTTTTAAATGAACATGGCATCTTGAAACCAACTTTATAGAGAATTAGCTAAGAATATAAAAATCTGTATACTTGAATGTATACATTTTTCATGAAAACTTAAGTTAGTGATGGTGACTTGTGGAGCCCAAAGACTATTTGGCTGTCCCCCAAACCCCACGCCCACTTGATAGTTCTTCAGTCACAATGAGCATTTTAATGGAAATGTTCAGTCCTTAGAAGAACCTAGAATGTGTATTATTTCGCTTTTACTGGACTAGACAAGTGGGATTTGTTTCTTCTACTCCAGTTATCAAAATGATTAACCCTTTGCCCTCTACATTCTAATTGTAAGCACTTGGAAACAAAGGGGTTGTTTGTACAAGATAGTTGAAAAAATGAGGCTTTATGCCAAGTGGAATGTTTCTCAGTTGAAGGAGGTAGCAATCATTGTACACACACTTTTTTTTTTTTTTCCTTGTGTTGCAGGCGTCTGTAGAGGCTTCTGGTGAAATCTCATTATGCAAGACTGGATTTCCTGAAGATGTTTACAGTGCAGTCTTATCGAAGGAGGTGCATGAAGGACAACCTCTTCTCAATGGTACTATCTTAAAAGATACATTTGTACATGCAGTGTCCATGCTCATGAAACAAATTAGCCATTAGAAAAGTCTAAATCATCTCTACTGTATAACAAGTATGAATTTTTCACAATCACTATGATGAGACTGTAGGGACTTTATTTTAGGATTACAGAGGAGCTCATGAATCTCTTATATACATAATTAGAAGCCTCCTGATCTCTTGAAATCTTCAGATTTCTTCCGTTTTTAATTTACAGGAGAAACCGTTATGTAACTGATTATTACCATTTTTGTGTATACATTTTACTTAAAGAATAATATTTTGAAGAATAATTATGAAATATCTGGTTCTAATGGCTTTAAAATTTATTTACAGGAAAAAATGACTTAGTATTTTGAATTAAAGGAAATTATGATATTATATTAGATAAAATGTGAAGCTTTAATATTTAGCTGAATTACAGTGAATGAATTTAACATGTAAAGTCTCAGTGCAGGAGTATGAAATTCATATTTTTGTTATGACATTGTTTATAGCAATTACTAGAAAGCTAATTTAGTTGTAGCATATGTGAATTTCAAATATAGTCTCATTTCCCATTTAAATATGGATCAAGTTCATTATAGTTATCATATGGAAACTCTTGCCAATAAGTCTAGATAAAATCTGAAATAAAACCTAAGTATCAAAAGGAAAATTGAAAGCCCTTTCCTTTAGCTCTAATTGAAAGCAAACAAAATGTTGGTTAGTAGTATTTTCATGGACTTATTTATTATTACGCAAAATGTCATTGAAATGTGAAAACAAGAAGAATTGATTAGTAAGTTGTATTTAAATTTTAATTCCCCACAAATCTTGCATATCTCTGAGGCTGTTTTAGAGAGCTGCTTTTAGAAAATCTGTGTAACCTCAACTAATTAATTTACACAGAACTCTACCACACAGCCTTAATTGAAGTGTCTCCACAGAACTGACAAACCTTAGTGGTATAGTACTTAAGAATACCATAGACAGAGGACTTTGAAATGTAAATGGCCTCTTCGCTACTAACATTCTTGGGTGCAGGTTATATTTTATTTTAATTTCTATTTAAATTAGGATTTGCTCACGCCTATGCTATCTTTCTGAAGTTGATTTTTAATTTTTTTAAGGCATGCTCTTGTCCCTGCCTCATTACATGGTATTTTAATGGGTGAATGTTTGAGTTAGTCTGTCTCAACACTGAATTGCTATCTCATCTGGTGGGTAATGGAGGTTTAATTTAAATCCGTGTACAGCCTTTCTTTAACTTAATATGGCTTTTGGAGTTCTGTGTGTGTGCCATTTTCTTTAAATCTTTAAATGATTACTTGGCACCCTAGAACTAGTATGACCTGTAAATGTGTATAAAATATATTGATATGATTCTGTAGAATAATTCAGAGAGATAACAAAAAGTGGAATTGGTTGCGTTTCTGCAGCATATTTTTGAGATTCATTTTTAAATGGGTAATTTCATTTTCTAAAAGCTTATAATTTGTTGTTTACAAGTAAACACATGGTGTGTCACTAGCAACCATTGATTTAAGATTAATTACTTTGGCACGTTGAATAGTTTTGAAAATGATAGCTTGTTTTCACATTATTAGATAATGCTGGTAACAGTAGAAATTGGACACAGCTTTTTGCCAGTGTCTTTTTAGGATAACGAGAAACAGGATTTTTGCTAAAGTTGTAAATGTGAAAGATTGAAAATATTTTTACTTTCTGCTCTAGCTATCACTGAGAAAAGTATGTATAATGGTCTGTGGTAGATTTTTACAGTTTTGCTATATCCACTTGTTCCCAATTTTAGGTTTTAGCCTTTTTTTTTTTTTTTTTTTTTTTTGACAGTTTCTCACATGACACCATTACTTTTTTCTTTATCATTCTCAGAATATGTTAAAGGATACCAGCATCTTAAAGCTCGAAACATACTGTTTAAAATATTGATTAGTAGAAAAAACAACTTTTTGGAAGGAAGAAAATTTACACAGGTTTTTGTGGAACATCAGCATTTCTATTCAACACAAACGTGTTATCTCCAGTTAATGTTTCTTCTGGAGAATTGCTACTTAGGATAATTCTAGGTTTTTACCTTTTATGTCTTTTTGGAGTTTTTAGTAGAAGGATAATCCATTGCTATAGCTATACACTGAAGCCAAATACCACACCATAATTATATCTGTGAATTCTGTGTACTGCAGTAAATCCATGTACTATATATTTGCCACAACTGAAAGGGATATATTGCCAGGCCAACCAGAGTGATGACTTTTGCCATGATTTTGTCGCCTATAAGTGTTGAAGGAAAGCAGTAATTGTAGATAAGAGGTATGTGACAGTTTCCCAAGGCATTTACGTCATAGCATCTTCTACCGTATATTGGTTGACTTTAGAGTCCAAGACCCTGTTGGAATCATAACTCCTAACTCTGGATGCTTCCTTTAATTTCCCATTGATGGCATATGGGGACAGGATGACAGTGGCTCACCAGTATGTACACTATACTTTCATAGGATACATCTGACACACTAGACTTTGTATAAAATTTAATATGTGCGTGTATTGGTGCCATGAACGCTGATTATTTTTCCAACAATTAACATAATCCTTGCAAAAATGCTTGAAGAACGTTGAATGTAAGGTAGAGACATAAGTTGATATTTGTCATGGTAGAAAATTATATAGAAGCAGCATGAAATGTACAAACTGGACTGTGGTTTAAAGAGCATCCTCTCCTCCCCATTTCCCTTCTATTTTTTGCTGGTGTAATGAATTTTACCAAAATAACAAACTCAAAGAACTAACTGTACCCCTTCCATTTATCTTCTAGTTTTTAACCGTGTGGTTTTTGCGAAATCATAAAAAGGGTGTTTTGTGATCAACCTTTACATTTTATGTAATATCACATGAATACATCCACTCTTTGAAGATAGTTCTGTATTTTAAAACATGGCTATATAGGCCTTTGTCCCATTTTGTTAGCAAAACCAGATTCTGCTTAACTGTGCCTCTATTTTTGAACATACAGGTTGTTTCTAATTTTCCTCTCTTATATATAGTGCTGCTATGGAGATTCTTTTTAGAGATCTTTGATTTTTCTTTAGGAATTTTTTTGGGGGGAATTTGTGTTCAAAAATAGAATTACTAGGTCAAAGGGAATGTAGAGTTTGACAGTATCTTTTTTATTTGCATTTTGTAGCATTCTTCATTACAAGGCTTGTATGTTAGTTCTTTTCAGCATCCTCATCACCATTTAATTTCTTAATGTATTGTCATTTTGCTCTTCCCCTCTGGTGAAAGTCATTCCTTTTTTATCCCGTGGCATATATATATTTGCTTTTATAAATTAGGATCAATTTTAGTGGTTTAGGTAGTCATTTTTACTTGCATTTTTATATTCTGTTTTAAAAGCATTTATGGCCAAACTCTTCATTTTAAAAATAAGCAAATTAGAGCTCAGAGATTATAGGCTTTTCCCATGATTATATAGCTCTTTTTTTTTTTTTTTTTTAATTTTACTTTAAGTTCCGGGACACGTGCAGGACGTACAGGTTTGTTACATAGGTATACATGTGCCATGCTGGTTTGCGGCATCTGTCAACCTGTCATCTATGTTTTCAGTGCTGTATGCATTAGGTATTTGTCCTAATACTCTCCCTCCCCTTGCCCTCCACCGCCCGACAGGTCCTGGTGTGTGGTGTTCCCCTCCCTGTGTCCATGTGTTCTCATTTTCAACTCCCATTTATGAGTGAAAACATTCAGTGTTTGGTTTTCTGTGTTAGTTTGCTGAGAGTAATGGCTTCCAGTTTCATCCATGTCCCTGCAAAGGACATGGTCTCATTCTTTTTTATGGCTGCATAGTATTCCATGGTGTATATGTGATTATGTAGTTCTTTAAATTGTCAGCAGCAGATCTGGAATTAGAACCCTGGTTTCCTGATTTCTAATTTAGTTCTGATGATGCTGATGATAAAAAACTATTATGATATAACACAGAGAAGGGATCCAGCCTAAATATCCGTTGTGTTATTGCCACTTTATTTTATAGCAGGTCTTTATTCCCCATTTACCACCATGACTTGTGTGTTAACTAGATGTGTTTGGGAATTGGGGAATCTGTTAAGCAACTCCTTATAATTAAAAAGCATCTTTCAGTTATTATCACTGTTAGTATTTTGTGCACACCTGTTTACAAGCAGAAGAACCTGGGGCTTTTGAAGATAATACGTAGTCCTTAATATTTAACTTACACTCCACTGACTAGGAAAAAAAAACCTCTTGTGGTAGCATATTTCTTGAAAATAAAATAACTGCAATCATACATTTTCATTTTGTCACTAGCAGTGTATCTAACACTATGAAATAACAACCACACTGTGACATTGCAGAGAGGATCCTGGGCTGTTTTTAGTGTAGATGTCAAGAGTGATATTCCTGTGTGTTTAGCATTGGTGGTCTGCATGCTTAGATATTTCTCTAAGTAAACTCCTCTGAATCTGGTCAACATAAATAGCAACCTGCAATTACCATGAATATTTTCAGTAATCCATTCATGCTCACCATCTCTGGGCAGCACATGATGATTATTTTCAACTAGATGGAATTTGATTTAGATTAGTGTGCTTACTGATTGAGGCTTGTCTACATTAACGTGGTCAGAGGAAGCTGCAGTATGGGATCTTAAGATAACAGAACTGAAGTACTTTTTATTAGTTTATTAGGACTATCCAACTGTACAACTCTTCTATTTTTTAATAATATGAATACTTTTGTATGATGTATTACTAAATTGGGAAAGAGACTTGAATTATCTGTTAATGAGCGCATGGCTTTTGTTTTTGTGTGTATATTTATTTTTATACATCTTTTTTGTTATCAAATGTGTAAATGTTTTAAAATATTTGAAAGGTAGGTTTATAAATATCTTGTTAATAAAGCCAGCCAGGTCCTTGCGCTTTACAATTTCCAGTTGGTTGTGGAAAATGGTACCGAGACAGAGATTGTTCTCTTGGATATTGATGATAAGCTCTAAGGAGGAAAAAATGAATTCTCGTCCTGCACATTCTCAGGGGCTTAGGACAGTTTTGTAAACCTTGGGGTATTTTTTGTTTGTTTGTTTTTTAAATAATTGAATGTATGATAAGATCAATAAAAGAACCAAGAACTTTCCATCCTTTTTTTTTTTTCAATCCTTATTTCAATCCTTATTTTCACTGTAATCATTTAGACTTATTTAATACTTGGAATTTTTTATATCCCTTTTGATGTATTTTAGGTCTAGTTTTCTTAATGCAGTGCAGCAAACTAAGATAAGCCAGTTTGGGTGGTCACTTTTCTATAAAGTCATTTTGTGGTTCTTCACAGCCTTCAGTAGTTTGGACTAGCTGAGATCATCTCCCTCACAAACTTGGAACGAGGAGATACATGTTTAAGAAAGCAAGTCACAGCTCCACATCTATCATTGCATGCATACAGACATATTAGCAAGCAGACACCCAAATGGTTTAAAACCTGTCCTTTTAAGATCACAGAGGCCATTACTGTTGGCTTTCTCTAGTAAACATCTAGTAGGAAGTAGAAAAGAAATTCAATTAAATAAGTAAAATGTACTGAATGATAGATGGTGATAAATGCTATGGAGAAAAATAAAGCAGAGAAGAGAAATAGGGAGAATGTGTGCCTTTGCATTTAAATATGATGGTCAGAGCAAATGTCATTGCATAGGATACCATTGAGTAAGAATTGATGTTGGTGATGGTTCAAGGATGTTGGTGATGGTTCAAGGGCCTTACATATTAAGGGGAGAAGCATTGCAAAGAGAGCTAACAGCAAATGCAAGAGTCCTGAGGCAGAAATGTGTCTGAGGTCAGGGGAGGTCAGATAAGTCACGGGCCACTTTGTGTGGGGCTTTGACTATGAGGAGCTAATGATCTATTGGAAGGCTTTCTGTAGCAGTAAAACATGATCTGACTTTCAAAACAGGATCATTCTGGCTGCTGTGTTGAGGAAAGAGCAAAATGACAAGAGAGGAGGGGAGACCAGGTATATTATTACTAGCCTAGTAATAATCTGATGGTAATAATAATCTGATGAGAGAAGGTGGTGTGGAAGGTGGTAGCAGTGGAATTAGAAGAAGGGATTAGATTCTGAACTTTAAAAAACAATGCTTTATTGAAGTGAAATTCATATAACATAAAATAACCATTTTAATGTGAACAGTATAGTGGCACTTAGTACATTCACAGTGTTGAGCAACCATACCTCTATCTAGTTCTAAAATGCTTCCATCACTTCAAAGTAAAAAAGAGAAAACACTCTAGTCATTAAGCATTTTCCTTCTGATTTCCCTTCCCTGCGGCGTCATAAACCTTTTGTGTTTGGCTTCTTTCATTTAGCATAGTATTTTGGAGTTCGTTCATATACTAGCTTGTATTAGTACCCTGTTCCTTTTTACTGCTGAATGTATTCCATTGTGTGTGTGTGTGTGTATATATATATATATATGTATACTTTTCTGAGTTCTTGTTTTCTGTTCTTTGGAGTATATACCTGGGAGTAGAATTGAGGAATTAAATATTAATGTTTTTCTTTAACTTTTTGAGAAACTTTCAAATTGTTTTTCACAGCATGTGAACCATTTTGCATTCCCACTAGCAGTGTACAAGGATTTCAATTTCTCCACATACTCATCAATACTTGTTATCTTATTTTACATTTATTTTGATTGTATCCTAGTAGGTGTGAAATGGTACCTCATTGTGGTTTGATTTGCATTTCTCTAATGACTAATGATGTTTCATACGTTTATTTATATATGTATGTATGTATATTATATATATGTATCTTGTTTGGAGAAATGTTTATTCAAATTATTTGTCAAGTTTTTAAATTGAGTTGCTTGCCTTTGTGTTTTTGAGTCTTAGGAATTCTTCGTATATTCTGGATACTAGATCCTTGTCAGATATATGATTTACAAATATTTTCTCCCATTTCACAGGTGGTTGTTTTAGTCTTTTTGGACTACAACAAAATCCATAAATTGGGTGGCTTATAAACGATAGAAACTTATTTCTCATAGTTCTACAGGCTGACGAGTCCAAGATCAAAGTGCTTGCAGATTCAGTGTCTGGTGAGGGCCTGCTTCCTTACAGATGGCCATGTTCACGTTGTAACCTCACATGGTAGAAGAGGCAAGGAATCTCTCTGGGTCCTATACTGTAAGGCCACTCATCTCATTCATCAGCGTAGACCATCATGACCTAATCACCTCCCAAAAATTCCACCTCCTAATACTATCACATTGTTAATGAGGATTTCAACATGTGAAATGTAGGGAGACACAACTATTCAGACCATAGTACTTGTCTCTTCACTTTCTTGGTAATTTCCTTTGATGCACAGATGTTTTTAATTTTGATGAAGTTCAACTTACTTGTTTTTTGTCTGGTTACTCTTGCTTTTGATATTGTATCTAAGAATCCATTGCAAAATCCAAAGTCATGACGAATTACCCCTATATTTTTTTCTAAGAGTTGTATTGTTGTAAAACACTCATATTTAGGTAAATGATCTATTTTTAAAATTGTTGTGTATAGTGTTAGGAAGAGGCCTAATTTCATTTTCTGAATATGTTTGAAGATAGTATTGACAGAATATGATGGATTGAATGTGTATGTGGGAGAGAGGGAGGATTCAGGGATGATTTCATGTGGTGTTTGAGCACTGGGAAGGATGTGACTGACTGATAGGGAAGATCAGGAGCTTGGTTTGAATCTGTTGAGATGAAGATCAGAGATGTCAAGAAGACATTTGGATATGAGTCTAGGGTTCTGTGGAAAGGGCTTGGCTGCAGAGTTGGGAGTACTCAATCTACAAACAGTAAGTAAAAACCTTGACACAGGGTAATAAAATCATTGTGGAGCTGAATGTGAGGAGGAAAAGCCTAAGAAAGAAAAGAAACAGTTTACATATCAAGACTTTGAGAACTCTAGTGTTAGGAAGTTAGAGTTAAGGTGAACAATAGAGACTCAGTAAGAGTGATCAGTGAGGTAGCAGAGGAATCAGAAGGGTGTGATGTCTTAGAAGGTAAGTGAGGGAGTGTTTTTCACAGGAAAGGAGTGATCATCTGTGCCAAATGCTATGGAAGGGTCCACTCAGATGAGGACTGAAAAGTCGCCATTGGATTTAGCAACATGGAGGCAGCCGGTGTTTTTGATAAAAACTGTTCAGGACAAGGATCAGAAGCTTGATTTGAGTGTATTCACCAGTCAGGTGGAGTCTGGAAACTCAGTCTGGATACAGATTGAATATTTCATTAAGAGAAAAAGAAGAAATTGGGTGGTAGTTGGTAAGAGAAGTAGGGTCAACTGAGGCTATTTGTTTTTGAAGGTGAGAGTTAATGTGTTTGTGTAATGAGGTCAAAGAATCCAGTGGGGAGGGAAAAAGTGATGGTGCAGAAGAGGGGAGACAGTTGTTAAGACAATATCATCGAGTAGGCTAGAGAATTAAGATCAAGGAGGTTTCAAAAATCTGCGTTTTTTAACACATCCCGCAGATGTTTTTATGTACCTGCATTTTTAGAACCACTCTAACACATTTTGTTGAGTCACTCCTAAAATAGTTAAAAACTCTTCATTTTATCTTGCTGATTTTATGTCAGCAGAAGGTTTTCTCTACAGAAATGGCAGAGAGGATAAAAATGAAAGCCTTGTGGTGTTCAATGATGTAAACAGCATTTTCATTGCTGTAGCCTCCTTGACAGATGGTTTTCCAGTTTCTACAAGAATACTACTGTCACTCCCTTCCCCCCAAAGAGGAGGAGATCGCTCTACCAAGTCTTCCCCATCTTTGGAGCGCCCTCACTGTTAAAAAGTGATTTCTTAAAAAGTTTAACTGAAGCATATGTTTCTAAAATTTTTACCCACTGGTGACTTTGGCATGACACAGAGCAAGTATATCCTTTTACTCTCGGAAGTCATTCATTTTTTTATTTCTTAATTCGACAAGTAATGTTGAACGGTGATCATGCACCAGGCCTTTCTCAAAGAACTGGGCAATAGTGGTCAACAGACAAGCAAAATCTCTGTAATAGGAACTTGTGTTCTAGAGATCCTTCAAATACCTGAACATAATCACCTTGGCTCCTTAAATCTGCCCTGCGCCAGGCTAAACATCAAACAATTTCTTCAGTGATATTTGAGCATTCTTCTTTAGTCTTCCCTTTCAAATAGAGGAAACTGAGGTTCCCTCCACAACTGAGCTCAATGCTTTGTGGGTCTCGATGCATGCTACAGAGGCATTCTTCTTGCCTTTGATGTAGATGCAGGACTTCTAGTGCAGCCCAGAATGGATTTGGCTTTGTTTATGGCTACATCATTCTGTTGGCTCCTGTTAAGTCTGTGGTTAACTAAAACTCTTGGGTGCTTTTTTCAGACAAACTGCTTACCATCTTACACTTGTAAAATTGATTTTTGAACATAAATGTTAGACCTTTCGGTTGATTTTTTTAAGGTCCTAGCTTCAACATTATCTGGAGACCCCACTGACAACCCAATCACGTAATAGCCCTAGGAATTAATGCCAGTACTTATTTTAAATCCTCATTTGAAGAAAGGGATATACAATAAAATCAACAAGTTTTAGATGACATAAGCTGTCAAATTGATGCTCTCTCTCTGTCTCTCTCTCTCTCACACACACATTCTTTAAATCATTAAATGAACAAAAATTAGTCCATGAATTTCAGCCTACAGCAACTTTAAGACACATGTTAAGACTATATTTTAATTCTTGGCCTATGATTTTCTTAAAATAGAATTCTTAATGCCAGGCAGTGGAGAAAAGGCCTACTGCAGATGTGTGAAGGTATAAGTAATGGGATTTAGATCATTCCAGTTATGACTGCTTTAGATCTCTCCTGAAAAATGCATCTTCTTCTTTTTAACAAAAAAAATAAAAATTACATATTTCTAGGAATGTATTTATCTTACTAAAGAATATCTATAGTTGTTAAAGAGTGTCCATTTCATCTTGAGGACTTTTATATCAATAGAGGGTTGTCTCCTAAACTTATAGAGCATAGAACAAAGATATACCCCTTATGGTGTTCGGACGTAATGAGCAAGTTTTTTTTTTTTTTTTCCTTTGGCCTTTAATACCTTTGTGTTTTGAACTGTGTCTCTGCAAGAGTCTGAAGTTTGCTTTTTTAATTGTTCGTTGTTAAATCTTTTGTAGATCACTCTGGTTGGGATTTGCTCACTTACAGGGAGAAAGTCACCAACAGCTCGATCTATTAATTTTCCCTCTTCAATGTGGATTAAGGTCTTTTTATGGATGCTTTCCTGTCATTTAAAAAAGATATCCTTTAGACTTCTTTCCAAATGGAATCATCTTTGATGCTAATATTCATACTCTGTTGTATGAAGAATGAAACTAAGAGCGCCAGCCACTTTTGAAGATGTGTGTCTTTATACCCGGGCCAGTCTCTGCTGCTCCTCCCTGAGAGCCAGTCATTCTTTGTAACAATGCATTATTTCACCTCAATTGAAGGTTTTCATAGTGTGAGGAAGTATCCCTTCAACATGTGCGCTCATCAGATTTTAATTGTACCAACTTTTAAATTGACTGCTACCTGATTTTATGCTGTTTATATGCCTTTATTTTTCCAGTTCAACTTTTTTTTTCTAGTGTTCTGTATTAAAAAGTGTAGGAAATAACTCAAAGTCCTCATGTTTTAATTCTTCTAACCCAATAGCATTGGTTTTCAAATTTTAGAGTGCTTAAGAGTTATTCAGGGGAAGCTTGTTAAAATGCAGATTCCTGGGCCCCCATCCAGAGTTTGAGATCTGGGTCCTAAGAAATGTATTTTCTCAAGTGAATTCCAAGTGATTCTGGTAGATTATTTCCTACTATACTTAGATATTTGACCTTAGTGTGCATTTCCACGACAGAAATACAGATTATCTTCAGTTATGTTCACTCTGTTTTTAGTCAACCATATTAGTCTAGATGGATTTTTGGAGGTGTTGTACTTTGGAGGTTATAAATTAAGTCATCTTTCTTGTCTGTTTATAGAAGTCTACTTTCTGTCCTTCGGTAGACATTACCATAATCTAAAACAGATACTGAAGAAACCTTTATTCATGTTAACAATTGATCAGAACATGTCTGTATACATTATTGGTACATGTTTGTTTTTAAATATTTGAATATTTATTTCACCAGATGCTCAAATAAGGAGGCGAGTAAACTCTGATAAACGTGTTTAATGACAAATCGCGATGAAGATTCTTCACTTTACTTGATGGTTAAAAAAAATAAAAAATTTACAGCAAAGAACATGGCCCATAAGCTGTACTTCTCAGTTCATTCCTAGACCTGAAAGCTCCTCCTTCCTGGCCACTTCATTAAACTGCTGATGTTATCATCTGACCATGGACATTTTTGACAAAGACAAATACTGCCTTTGATTTTCTTCTGACATCAGATGGCCTTCCTGATGTTCTCGACTTTAGTTAGCACTTGTTGGATTGTATTTCGAAACCCTGTAAGTCAGGGCCAGTTCATTATTACTTTGTCTTTCCTTTCAGAAGTTAACTTTAAATTAAGTATTCTCAGATTTGGTGTGTATTGTGCATTTGAGAAAATGTTGATAAGGAAATTCTCAGGTTCTGGGAAGTCTTTATATTCTGTACATTCATTCATTCAACAGATACTTGTTTTATGTTTTGTGTAAATAAGTCACTGTGTATTACCTTAGAAAATGCCAGTGCCCAGCTAACAATTACTAGTTGTGGTAGTGGGGAAAATATGCATAATTTGTGGCAATCATTTAAATTTAAATGTCTCTTTGTAGAATTTCTGCATGGTTTTCAAGGCTTAAAAAATAATGGGCCACCTTAATGAAATGACCAGAGAAAAATCTCAACACAGATGAATATTTGTCCTCCTCATTTCTTTGTGAGTTTAAATCTTTCAGATTTTCACCTTATGCATGTATGCAATTATTCCTTCAGTTCAGTCACTTAGATCTGGTATGGCATCTTTGTTGACTTGTCATCTATGTTGATGCAAAAGACAAATTTATTAAAGCATCTCATTGCATTTATATTGTAGGAAAATGATCCCTTATGGGATAATCTCACACTAACTACTCAAACTGATAAACCTAACATATGGTATTCTCACTCACTAATGATTAACAGATTAGTAGAGAGTATGAATTCTCAACTCATATTGGTACCCCATTGTCCAAGTTTTAGTAGTTTTATATGTAAATGTCCTAAGGGTTTAACCCATCTCAAACAAGAATTATAATTTATTACTTCTTTTTTTTTTTTTTTTTTTTTTGAGACGGAGTCTTGCTCTGTGCCCCAGGCTGGAGTGCAGTGGCGCGATATCGGCTCACTGCAAGCTCCGCCCCCCGGGTTCACGCCATTCTCCTGCCTCAGCCTCCCGAGTAGCTGGGACTACAGGCGCCTGCCACCACGCCCGGCTAGTTTTTTGTATTTTTTAGTAGAGACGGGGTTTCACTGTGTTAGCCAGGATGGTCTCGATCTCCTGACCTTGTGATCTGCCCGCCTCGGCCTCCCAAAGTGCTGGGATTACAGGCTTGAGCCACCGCGCCCGGCCAATTTATTACTTCTAAGCAATGATTAAAAAATAGGAAATGAAGAGCAGATCCATTCTTCATTTGGCTGTCTGTTGATAGATCATCTGTCTGGTCGCACGTGGACATTTCAGCAGTGATACTTTGGTATTTCTAAGAGATGCTTTACCTTTGCCATTTAGATTAGTTATTTTTAAATGTATTACATTTGCATAGAATGTTACACTTCTTGAGCAATTTCATAAATTTTATTTAGCTGCCCCACACCCTATGAGTCAGGTAGAACAGGGGGCATTTCTATTTTCACATAATGCTGAGTCCACGGAGCTGAAGTGATTCACTTAGAATCATGAGATGAATACGTAGCCGAACGTGGTCTGGATTATTGTGTTCTCACTTCTGTCCACTGTGGAGGGCCCTTTCCCTCCAGCCCATGACGTCAGCGCTTCTCAGAACAGCTGCTTCTGATCGAGCCTTTTGGGTACCTTCCACTTTCCCATCCTCTGCACGCCAGTACTCACTTGCTTATCTGGGTTTTGAAAGTCCATGTTGCTAGTCAGGGCACACATTCATTTTCCCATCCTCTTTTCAAGAATGATCACAAAGCTTTGCTTGGTTTCTCTGAGATGTCAGTAAGTGCACACTTACTCAAGTTTTGGTCCTGCTGCTGAACCCTTTTTTTTTTTTTTTTTTTTGAGACCGGATTTTGCTTTGTCCCCTGATCTGCAGTGCAGTGGTGCAAACATGGCTTACTGCAACCCGAACCTCTTGGACTCATTCCGTTCTCTCATCTCAGCCTCCCAAGTTTGCTGGGACTACAGGCATGCACCACCATGTGCAGCTAATTTTTTAATTTCTTTGTAGAGACAGAGTTTATGCCATGTTGCCCAGATTGGTCTTGAACTCCTGAGCTGAGCAGTCCTGCCACCTTGGCCTCCCAAAGTGCTGGGATTACAGGTGGGAGACACCTTGTCTGGCTGCTCAATCTTTTTTAACCCTCATGGGTTCTGAGCAATTTTTAGTTCTTTTTTGTGGGGGAAAGGTTGGGGGAAGGGGACAGGTAGTTAGTATCATCAACCATCTACCCAATATACTTTAAGCCATGAATGTTTTCTATTTAAGAAATATTATCATTATTATTATTATTGAGACAGAGTCTCGCTCTGTCGCTGCTGGAGTACAGTGGCACAGTCTTGGCTCACTGAAACCTCTGCCTCCTGGGTTCAACTGATTCTTCCACCTCAGCCTCCTGAGTCTTTTTTTTTTTTTTTTTAATTTAGTCAGGACTGTAGTAACACCATTATTGTTCATGGCAGCCTCAAGCTGAAGGGATTCTTTTACTTTAGCTGCCTGAGTAGCTGACACTGCAGGCGTGACTCACCATGCCTTGCCAATTTTTAAATTTTTATTTTAGAGATGAGGTCTTGCTACATTGCCCAGGCTGGTCTCAAAGTGCTGGGCTCCAGCCATCCTCCTGCTTCGGCCTCCCAGAGTGTTGGGATTACAGACGTGAACCGCTGCGCCTGACCCAGAAATACATTCCTAAGGATGATGATAGAAGACAAAGGTAGCCCTCATGAAGCAGCATCACGGTTTTGCAGTTTACAGGGGCCAGCAGTTGAATAGACACAAATAAAAGTATAAAGATATAAATCCTGTTGTTTGCCCCAGAATACTTGTTGTTAAGAGCTAGCATATGAGAGCACTAGAAAGCAACAAAAATTCCATGAAAAACAAATGAGATTTCATGGCTCTGTAATGATAATAGATTTTATTTATTAAGCAACTTGTATATGCCAAGGTCTTTTTTTTTCCTTTTTTTTTGAGACAGAGTCTCGTTCTGTCACCCAGGCTGGAGTGCAGTGGCGCAGTCTCAGCTCACTGCAACCTCCGTCTCCCAGGTTCAAGCGATTCTCCTGCCTCAGCCTCCTGAGTAGCTGGGACCACAGGTGCCCGCCATCACACCTGGCTAATTTTTTGTATTTTTAGTAGAGATAGAGTTTCACTGTGTTTGCCAGGATGGTCTCAATCTCCTGACCTCGTGATCCACCCACCTCGGCCTTCCAAAGTGCTCGGATTACAGGTGTGAGCCATCATGCCCGGCTTGCCAAGATCTTATTATAAATTTTCTTTAGTTTTTAGCTCTGCAAAAGTGGTAATCCTGTGTTACAGGTAAGGAAATTCAGATGTAAACAGTTTTAAAGTAATTTACTGAAAGCATATCATTAGCAAATGTTCTGTGGGATTTCCTCTCTTGTTCTTTTTGTAACATAACATGCTGTCTCCATAGGATTTGCCTGAAAAGTCAAAGTAAGTGAGGAACCAGATCAGACAGGTATTGCTGATTTCAAGAAGGGCAGTTTGGATGGATAAGGAAGAGAGATAGATAAGGAGAATGTGTGTGAAATTGTTTGACATGGGAGGAAGATTTTAATTGGAGAGTACGCTCCCCAAATCTGAACTATTTGGTGAGACCAAGTCTTGAGGATGCTTGAGTGCCAGAGGGAGAATTAGAATTGGCTGATAGGGTGTGAGTTATCTAGACGTATGAAGGAGAATTAAGCAGTTGGACTTGGGAGAGGACAGTAAGGATGAAGTTGACTTTAAAGGCCATAAGCAGTCGGTGAATAACATTTTGTGTGAAATCAGTTGCATAGTGGACACTATGGTGGTCTCCCCTGAGATTCATTTTTTAAATTAATATTTGGGTATCTGCTCCCTGCTGCTCCTGTGCCATCCATAGCTTTAGGATGGGCTAAGTCCATCTCTGGTTGTAGGGGTGAGGCATCAAAGTCCTGTTCCTCTGACTAGCGTAACCCCTTTGGATCAGGGAGATGACATTTAGGGAATTGTTGCTCCCTCCCACCCTTTGCCTTTGTCTTTTGACCCCTTCTGTCCTTCCCTCCTCACCTCCTTCCCTTTCTCTCAGTGATTCTCTCCCTTCTTGACTGGAGACAGGAAAGCAAGTAATCTCAAGAATCCTTGTCAATCATCCACTTCCAGGCAGAGTGGAGAAAAGGAAGGAAACTGGCCCTTAATGAAATTATTGAGCTGCTGAATTAATATAATCCAGAAGCTTTTCCTATCCCTGGGCCTCCAGTCATGTTAGCTGATAAGCACCATCGATTGTGTAAGGCAGCGTGAGATGAGTTTCTGTTCCATGCAGTGAGTTGCATCCTAACTGACAGTGGGTCTCACTGAAGGTCTCAGTGAGGATGTGAGCACAGACTGCATAACTTCGGGGGAATGAGAGGCTAGTGTACATGGCTAAGGCCAGAAAGGGGAAGTATCATGTTAGAGAGAAATAAAAGGTGTTTCTTTTTGATCAAGGGGTCCATACTCCTGTGCTTTTCCGCTGAGCCTGAGATGAGGTCACCTTTGTAAGGCAGGGACGGTGTCACATTTGCCTGGTATTGCCAGTGCCTAGCACAATGCCTGACGAATCCTGGCCTTTTGATACTCATTGATAGATTGAATGAGTGTGAACACAAGTTTGGATGTTTATTAAGAAATAAGATGAAGGAGAGTAATATCTATTGCAGAGAATAGTATGGAAATGTTTTTAATGACATGGTTAAGTAATTTAGAAAGATGGGAATGGGATGCTAGCTTGCGAATTAGTGGAAAACAGTAGGTAAGATGAAATTTTAACTGAGCTGTAGGATCACACTATTTCAGGCCACACACACACACACACACACACACACACACCACAAATGCTTTTTGAACAGTATCTTCTCTCTTTTATCCTTAATTTTCTCCCTCTCTCAAAATGGACCAATTTTCTTCTAAATGTCCTCCATAATATTTTGGTTTTCTCATAAAAATACAAGATGGAGAGTACAGGGAAAAGAAATCAAGGGCTTTTTCTAGGTCAGATCTTAATATAAAATCACCACCACAGTGATTGATGTTCTGTGTGAAGATTCTGTCAAATGTTCTGTAACTTGCCCAGATGTGAGGGAAGGTGGTGTCAATAAAAACCCATGGTGAGCTTGCACAGAGACCTTGCTACCTCTTTACTCCTGTGGCCTCTTTCTCACAAAGTTGGGGTATAACAATTACTCACAGTGTTAGATTATTAAAAACTGACGCAATATTTACTATCTGAGAATTGTTTTTTAGTTCCTAGCAGTTGTATTCGTATTTCTGAAAAAAAAATCAAGATGATGTAATTCTAGATTTGTGAATAGACCAGATTAAACTTCTAAGGGAATTATAACTTTCAAATACTGAAGATCTTAAAATATCTTTTTTTGCCCTTTTTGGTGTAAATTATTTTACCAACAAATTATGTGGTATTTATTGGTCCTACATGGCATTTGCTCTCTCGGATTTTTGGAACTGTTTATTGGTTATGTCTGGTTAGCCGAGGAAATGGTGTAAGGATCTGTTTTCATTAATAAAAATAAAGATTCCATTGAATGGATGAGTGTGTGTGTGTCCATGCATGTGGTGTCTGATTCTAAATTTCTAATTAACTCTTGCTGTTTCAAGGGTACCTCATCAAAACTTGGGATTATCAAAACTTAAGTCTCACCCTCCGATAGAAATTTAATCCTTTTACTATTCTAGACCACTTTGAAAGAGGGGTGATTGCTCTCACAGTCTAATTCCACTTCAGAAAGTCTTGGCAGCATTACAGCCCTCTGTGCCCCTAAGGAGGTAACACAGTTTTCAACTTCAGTCACTGGGGACAGAGCCCAAATCCTCTCCCGCAGGGCTCCCTGGAAGAGGCCTGCTCAGCAGCCATGCGCGCCTCTGGATGTGCTCCATTTTCTCAGGACTTATGCCAGTGAATTCTGGCTTCTGCATCCCAGCTAGGCTTGGTACGATGGTTTCGCAGGTGCCTCTGATTTGGAGTGGATATATGCCCATGTCTTTCAGAGCAGTAGTTGTCAGAATGTTATGTCAGAAATACATTTTACATCCTGATACTACACTTACATAGCGAGACTTACTTTTGACTGTGATACACTCCATTTTCCATCCCATTCCTTTCTAAATTATAGCAATAATGTGTTGCTGTCTGCACTTTGAAAAGCATTGCCTCCTCCTTGCTTTCTTGGGTGGAGGGAGTACTTAGCCCCTGAGTCTCTCAGAAGCGTTTCTGTCTTTCCTGTGGCAGTGTGGACCTCTGATGACCAGCCAGGACTTGCTCATGCCCAGAGTCCTTCTGTTAGTCCTGAGCCAACTATAAAATGATCACGATGCTTCTGACTAATATTTATGAAAACTGTATCCTAGATATGAAAATGTTTTATGTAAATTCGTTTCTTTATGCTCTACAATCATCTGTGAGGTATAGGCATGGTGATTGTGTTACCTGTTTTACAAATGGAAACAGAAGACAAGAGAGGTTCATTCTTCTGCTAAGGAAGTAGCAGAGCAGGGACACTGTGCTTAATGTCACATTATTGCAACAATTTTGCTTTGCTGGCCCAATAACACTTTTCTTATATAGTTCTAGATGTCCAAAAAATGAATAATAAGATGTATAAATTATGTTTTCTGGGACATAGACAGTAGAGTCATTCAGTCTTTTAACATTTAATTAACTAATTAAGTAATTTTTGGAGATAAATGTATGATCACAGATCACTGCAGCTGCAGCCTCCTGAGCTCAAGTGATCTTCTTGTCTCAGCCTCCTGAGTGGCTGAGAATATAGACTTGCAACCACCACACCCAACTAATTTTTTAATTTTTTGTCAAGACAGAGGCTCACTGTGTTGCCCAGGCTGTTCTCGAACTCCTGGCCTCAAGCAATCCTCCCACCTTGGCCTCCCAGAGTTCTTGGATTACCAGTATGAGCCACGCAGGCCCAATTTTTATAAGTTATTTATTTGTATTTTCCAAGTTGTAGCTAGACCTAGAGTCTAACTGATATTCATCTGTTTTGGAAATCATAAGCTGGACTTTCATCAAGGAAAATAAAGTTTTGATATTTTGGTTCATGTTTACCTAATATATCAAGGCAAACTCCTTTCAAATATTTTTTGACAGTTACCACAATTAAAGTGTGATGGCTTATATTATAGATAGGTTTTTATTTGCAGGTGGTTATGTTTTATTTGCGAATTTAAAATTTTACAGCTGTGATTTAAAAATATCAGACTGATGGAAGTAAGTTTTTTCAGAGAAAAATAATTTAGCATTAGCAATGCATCACCTTTCGACTCAATGATATTTTGAAAGACAGATTATAATTTTCAATGGAGTAGCTGTTAACCAGAAGATCACACAAAGCAATTCCAAGGCCTGTTTGCATGTATCAGGGGTAAAAATTACTTAGCATAAATGCCTAATTCTTTTGAGTGAACTGGGATATATCTGAAAACTACATAGGAAGGGTTGATGTACTTAGATCTTATGGGTGTGGTCTGTTGTTGGTTGCATCTGAAAGTAGTTTACATATTGACTTTCAAATGTAAGCAAAAAAGCAATTCAAATAGGCCTTTGGTTTGTACCACTGGCATATCTACCAGAAAAAAATAAATAGGGTGCCTGTTGCATGTGTGGCCGAGGGCATCCTGTTTGTGTTTTTGTGTCCTGTGGAAAGTAGCCTTATTAATCATGGGGTTAATGCTAAACCCAGCATTCACTTAGCTCCTTAATTCATGAATGCTACTGAGGCACATGAAAACAAAACTTTAGGTATTACAGTTGAACAGTCAAACTTTTTTTTTTTTTGAGACGGCATCTTGCCCTGTTTCCTAGGCTGGAGTGCAATGACGTGATCAAGGCTGTCTGCAGCCTTGACCTTCTGAGCTCAATCTACTCTCCCATCTCAGCCTCCCAAGTAGCTGGGACTACAGGCATGTCCAGCTAATTGTTTGTTTACTATTTATGTTTTTGTAGAGACAGGGTTTTGCCATGTTGCGCAGGTTGGTCTTGAACTTCTGGGATCCGCCTGCTGAGGCTTCCCAAGTGCTGGGATTAAGGCGTGAGTCACTGTGCCCTGTCAACAGTCACTAGTTTTTGAACAGTAGCCACGTCATTAGAAATACATATACATATATCTGATATTTTAGGTGCACAGACAATATTGTACACTTAGAGTTATTGATGCAGAATCTATGACTTTATATAAGTGATGAGATTATGAGACCTAGCCAAATTCAAAAAGTTTTTCAGAACATAATTATGTATTCTGATGTGACCTATTTCACTTTCACTACACATTTGAGAAACTGACAAGGAATTTTATGATACACTTTTAAAAAGTGTGATCACGAGTTGCCATAGACTTCATTTTGTTGTTAGTGGTATACTAACCATATTTTAACCTCTTCCTTTAGTCAAATGTCCTGGGAATGTGGGAGGTGTCCCAGGATGACAGCCAACCTGTCATTGATCATCCCTTTATCTTTTTATTTGTTATCTAAACTGTTTGCCACTGAGCATTCTTTTAGGATTTCTGGTTAATATTTGATAGGTTAACTTTGCAAAATATTTGACCACTGTCATTCTTGGTCAGTATTACCCATGTACTTTGATGCCTGTGCACATAAAGCTTCACAATATGTTAACCATACAATTAGCTGAGTTTATGTATATATATAAAAAATGCAAGAAGAAATGTCACACATTTGTGTCCCTTTATGAAAGAGTTTTCTATTTGAATTCGTTTTGAAATAGCCTTGAAGGACTTGGAGACCTTTGGGCATCCCTACCTCCAGCCGTAATAAACTGTGTGTTTTTCTGATGTAGTTGTATTCATAAGTATTTGCAGTTTTTTTGGTCATGGCTTAAATTGCTATATTGTAATCAGCCTTGGTGTTCAGTTAATAGATTTTCTTGTTAAAAAGTGAAATGAGCATTATTTTAGGAACATTAAATGCAATCTTAAATGTATTTTTGCATAGGAAAATTGACTTAACCATTACACCACGATAAGGAAAGTATTTTCTCTTTGCAGCAGGGCCTCGTGCTGATGGCTGCGTCCCAGTTTCAGATAGGGCTGGAACAACCTGTCACTATGGCTAACAGAATTTGAATTTGCTGTTATTGGGGAAAGCTTATACATTCCCAAGCCACTCAGAAGTTGAATCCATCCGCTAAATCCGTAACTGCTTCTGTGGGAACTAGGAGAAAAGCCACGTAGATTTTAGTATTACTTCCCCTAAATCAGGTTGGTGGATAGGATGATTTGACAATTAGGTTTTTTTCTACAAAATAAAGTGATTTCATAAATAACAGTACTCATCATTTTTTAAAATTAATACAAGTTTTCTCCAAGCTGTCTTCCATTTGGTTTCTTTATACACGGCAGATAGCATGTCTTTCTCCTGCTTAAGAACTCATGCATGGTTCCACAGTGCTTAAGGAGGAAGTCCAGCTGCCTGGCCAAATGGGACTTTTGGGTCTGCCTCTGGAGCACCCCTCCAGCATCTCTGCCTCACCGTCCCTCTGGACATTCTAGGGTCACAAGGAACCCTTCCTTATTGATGCGTCCCCACTGCACATGTGATCACGTTGTCATGTCTTTCCATGTTCCGATCGGTTTCTCTGGAGATTACTTGTCCCTTCTGTCCACCTTTCAATTTTAGGAAGTCACTTTTCCCCACCAGACTGCTAGTTCTGCCTGGATGGCCTGTATCTCAGTCACATCTCTATCTTCTGTGTCAAGCACAGCACCCTCAATGAATGTTTGGAACAAATGATGGATAGCGGGCACTCCTTCTCTTTATTTAATGGAAAATTGGAGCAATTTACCCCAAATTATTACTGTTTTTCAAAGTTAATTATTTGTAGATGAGAGATTGGAAACCCCCTGACCTTATTTTATTATACTTATGTAAGTATATCAAATTTGCATGAATTCCAGATAATGTCTCGGGGTTTTAGATGTATTACTTAGCTTAATTATCATCACAGCCAGTTGGAGTGGATTTTATATATATTTTAAAGGGATTCAGTAAACAGATTGAGTAAAGCTAGGGTGTTTGAACAAGCACCCAATGAGTAAATAGAAGATTATGTATTTTTTCAAAGGCCATATGCCATCTTTCTTAAGCTAGGATATGTTATGTGCTATGTTCTAAATAAATAGTTCACTTTGGTTTTTGCAAGTTTTATCATGTAGCCATATTAACCGTCCCCCACCTCACCCCATTAATCTATTTAAGTGTTATTCCATATATCTATTTGGTAATAATATATAGCGAACAGTCATGCATATCTATAGTTTATTTTTCTTATAATGATAACAATCTTCAAATTAAGAACATTTGTTCAGTTTTAAAGCATATACATCTGGATATTTCCTCTAGAATAAATAATCTATAAACTTTTAACAGTCTCATTTTTATTCAGTATCACCTGTTTTTCTTTAAATGTGAACCCTTGTCCAGCAGTTCAAAGTGTTAGATAATGCAATTGACCATAGACTCTTTTCCTGTAAAAATACTGTACTTAAGGTAAGCTTTCATATTTCTAAATTTTTATACTATTTTCAGTTCCAAATTGAGGAAAATGATAAAATCACATTGTGTATTTTCTACATCCTAAAATATTTCTTTTTAATTTTTTTTAATTTTTTTTTTTTTTTTTTTTTTAAAGACAGAATCTCGCTGGTGGCCCAGGCTGGAGTGCAGTGGCGCGATCTGAGCTCACTGCAAGCTCTGCCTCCCGGGCTCACGCCATTCTCCTGCCTCAGCCTCCCAAGTAGCTGGGACTACAGGCGCCCACCACCTTGCCTGGCTAGTTTTTTGTAGTTTTTAGTAGAGATAGGGTTTCACCGTGTTAGCCAGAATGGTCTCGATCTCCTGACCTCGTGATCCACCCGTCTCGGCCTCTCAAAGTGCTGGGATTACAGGCTTGAGCCACCGTGCCCGGCCAAAATATTTCTTAAATGTAAACTTATATATGATGTATTTTGTAATCAGGAGGAGTGATCTCTGGATTGTAAATGAAACCTGAGATTAACCCATTCAGTTTCTTTATTGAAAACTGAGGATACTATTCGTGACTGTCTCACATGCCTGTTAAGGTGCATACATGAGTTAATATTATAAAGTGCTTAGAACAAGCTCAGCACTAGTAAATGCTAAGTAAATGCTCATTATGATGATTTAGGGGTTTTTAACCCAGTTTTTTCAAAATGAAGCATTTTCTTAAATCAAGTGAATTTGCACTTAATGTTTACTGTAAAACATGAATGTGTTAGGGTGGATAAGTCCATTCTTATAAAACACATGTTTGGATTAGGTTCGCCATTTTTTCCCTCTCCAATACATTTCCACTTCATCCTGGCCTCCTTTTTTTAAAAGAAAGTGAATTTTGAAAAAAAATTTTTTTTTTTTACTCCATTCCATCTCTTTTCTGCCTTTGGAATCACTGCCAGCAGATATTAGTTTTTACATTAGTTCTTGCTGTATTAAGCAGCAACATTGCTTAATGTATTATTCATCCTAGGTACTTTGTAAATATTGGTTAAGTGAATTAATGACTGTGTAATAATGTATAGGCAGTCCCGGCTTACAATGGTTCAATTTACAGTTCTTGACTTTACAGTGAGTTTCATTGGAATGCAATCACATCAGAAGTCGAGGATCATCTGTAGTGAGTTTCTGTCTTCTTGACCTTTAGAGGAAGGAACTTAAAAATATTCTAATGCCTCACATACTGGAACGTAAACTGTAAAGTAGAAGTCTCTCCCCTTTCCCTCCTCAACTAAAAAGTACATAAGGTCTTTGTGACAGCTGTAGTCTTCTCTGATAAAGTGGACATAAAGATGTTAGCATTTAAATCCCACGCAATTTAAAAAATAACTCATATTTGTGTCTAATGCTGTTTTCAAATAATTATCGTAAAATGTCAGAACCAACCCAGTGAACAGGCAGCATGTACTCCGTATCTTGCAACTGAGAGGCATAGCAACTTGCTTGAAGATACCACACCGTATAGCTATTTAGTGGCCAAACCCGTATTTGGATTGCATTCAAGCTTAAATTCAGTTCCTGGGCTAGAGTTTTCTCCCTCTTGACTGAAACCAATTACTTTATGTGTTTTAAGTTGAAAAGAGTTAAGAAATAGAAAAATTAATGCGATGGTTGAATACAGAATAGTTGTCTTCTTCTCTTTTAAATATCAAGATACCGAAGTCGTAGGATCAGAGTATGTAAGTCCTTGAATGTGAAAGACTAGGTGGAAAGCCTTTTGGGAGATGTTCCAGTGGCCAATATTTGGAAAAAACAGCTAGGCTTTCTTGTTTGTTTTAAAATTGAGAACGCTTTGAATGTGTAAAGATGGGTGCTAACAGAAATTGGGAAACACATGCTTGGCCTGTGTTCTGAAAACTAGGAGAAAGGGGTGTGGTTTTCCTTTTTCTGAGATAAAAGCCTGCTGTAAATTTTGGCAGCAATATTTTATTGTAATAAGATCAATTCGCAGCACATTCAGGCTTATTTTGAATGAGAATTGAGTTTGACTAAAGAAAATAATGTCCTTCCAAATGAAAATGAAAATGAGCAGATGTACAAAATGAACCTTAAAATTAATCTTGGATTTACCCCTCCCTGTATGCATCATTTAGCAGTCAGTGAAAGTGACGAGGGTGAGGAAGAAACTGCTGTGTAGACTTAAAAAAAAATCACTACAGGCATATTTTCAGGGTTTGAAGGAAACAACTGTATTAGAGACAAAATTGCTTTTCTGCTTAGAAACATGAAAAGAAAATATTCCTCTTTTAAAGGTAGTATTACCTTTCACTTTTTACTACATCATTCTTAAAATTGAGAAATCCTTGAATTTGACGTAAGTTTTATCTCCCCCACCTCCCGCCATTCTGTAACTGAATGCTGTCTATTATTTAATCATGTTAATCTACTACTTAGTGTAAATTGCTGCTCTGTGGCTGCCTGAGAACAAAAGTGCTTTCTGTTCTTCCTTCTTCAGTGAACCAGGGCTTCACATCATGCATGGTCTTGCAAACAGTTAGGGGTTTAGTCTGAGCTGATCAATAAATTCAGAACCCTTTATTTAGTGAGATCGATATAGTGTAATGAAGTCTGTGCTTCAATTCCCTTCCAAGCATCACTGCCAGGGTAGGAAGGTGTCTGTTTTTCTTTCTAAAGCACAATCAAAATTATGTTTGAGGTTTTTTCTTATTAGCCAGGATGGAGCAATGCATTTGAACCCCCTCCAAACAAACCTGAAAAGAGCTTGCTCCTGGGTTCATCCAAAAACCTGTCCTCTCTCTAGTAATGAAGAATGAGTGAACAGAAATCATTTGATTCAAGAAAGAAAAATTGAGTATTAGCAAAATACTGCTTCAGTTAATATCCGTGACTTAATCACATGAGATGATTGCTGCTAAATGGTTTTGAATAAAATTCTTCATTTTATGAAAATATGCCTGCAGGTTAGCAGCATGCTTATCAAAAGTATATGGATAATCATAGCATCTGAGAGGTGATTTGTCAACTCTTATTTTACTACAGATACATTTGTATGCAGCATGAATAAAACACTTTGGAATATATTGTACTTTCTGAATTGTTATGCTTAGTTCAGGATTTGCTCTTAGTGAGACTTTTAAGCAGTTTTTATCTTTAAAAATATTTGTATATTTACAGTAGTATTTTAGAGTATTTGGGATATCAGCTTTCTAACACTTGTATCCAGATAAGCAGAACTGAGGCCTGAAAATTGATCTCTTACATAAAAAGTGTTAAAACACAATTTGTCACCTTGTTGGCTACCGTATCTTAATACATCTTTCACAAACTTTCATCATGATCTGAAATTGTCTTGAGATTGTTTTTTACTAGAAAAATCTATCTTGATAAAGGTTGTCCTATTAATTAAAAATTACTCATTTTTAATACAAGACTGTTTCATATGAGGCCCACTGGAGAATTTCTTTTAGTTACTAAATGTTTTAAGAAAATGTTTATAGTCATAGGCAATCAGTGTTTATATTCTTAAGCATTAAGAGTGAAGTACCTCTACTCTGCTAAAAGAGTTATGTTTAAGAAAGTTTGATGGAATCACCTTATACGGTCGTGATTTAAAGAGTTTGTTTCTTAGTGTTTTATAATTAGAAATCTTCACACTAACTTGTTTTTCCATTAACCATATTTTGTATGATCAAAGACTAATAGAATTCTAGACTTAGAAGGAATTTTTCCATTTACGTAGCACCACCCCACCCTTTACCATGGAGTCCAATAATTAATAAAATGAAAAACCTAATTTAGCTAACTTAATTTATGTTGACTTTGCTAATAGTGTAAAAGAAGATTTTTGAAATACCAAACATTACAAAAGCCAGTTTGTAATAATGAGTAGGGACAACCAAAAGAAAACTCCTAGGAGAAAAATTTTAGGCAGCACCTGCTGTGTACAAATACCATAGTACGACACTGAATAGAAATAGTCTTGCTTTCCATAAGTTTTTCATTAAAAAGGGGAGTTGTTTGATACAAATACAGACAATATTAGTGGATCCTTGAAAGAGTGATTATTTTTTGCTGTGGTGGAGGTTGAAAAAGGTTTCCTGGAGACATGGCATCTGAGCTAAGCCCTAAAACATAGGTATAAATTAGATGAAGCCAATTGAGATGTTTTGCTTGGCATTGTTTTTGCCATATGGTACCAGGAGGAGAAAGAAGCCTAAAACTTTCAAGATTTTGAATATAAGTAATTACAAGAATGCTAGTACCACCAACTGAAATCCAGAGGCACCACCAGCACGTGTCAAGAGGGAGAAGGGAAGACCACCCTCATTTTCTATCACCTTTAGTTCTTTCTATACCGAGGGAAATCATTGCAGTTCCCAAACTCTCTCAGCTGTACAGCTTTGTATGGATCACTTACTCATCTCACCTCCACCCTCCTATTCTGCCCTGCTCACTTCGCTGCTTGGGATTTTTACAAAACCCAGCCGAAGTATCACAGCTTTGTGCACAGCCACTGAGATAGGTGCTTCTATGCTACTGGTTCAGACTTTTATCATCTGTCACACCAATGTCAATGTGGTTTTGTTTTATGGGTCTACAGTGTCTGTTTGTTTGTTTGTTTTGTTTTGTTTTTGTTTTTTTTTTTGGTAACTTTAATCCCTGGCACACAGTCAATACTTAGTAGATGAGAGTTGAATTGATGAAAGTGATAAAGAATTTGAATTGCTGGAAAGGTAGCTACAGGGAGGACATCCAGAGCTGGAGATTGGGTCTAGCTTTGTGGAAGAAGTTAGGGAATCTAATGCATGAGAGTTGGTGCAGAATATAGAGAAGAGTAAAGAAAGCTGAGGCCTGAATTGTGGGACCCACATGTAGAGGTTAGGGTAGTGGTCAGTACCACATAAGCTAAAGACAAAGAAAATTCCAAGAATTAAGGAATGACCAAGGGGTTAGAATACTGCAGGGAGGCCAAGAAAAATGAGACATAATGAAAAGGTTGCATTCAGTGAATGGGCGTCTTTCAGTCCCTTTGAGAGTAGTTTAAATAGAGTGGTTATGATGAAAGTATGTGTTCCTTTAAGAAAACAATCACATGTTTTCTCATGTCATTTGTAATGATCTGTTGGACAATTTAGTTTATTTAGGTGTTTTCTATTGATCCTAAACCTCTGTGTAACCAGAAGGCTAAGGATTTCTTGTGGTCATTTTTAGTTGATGGAAAACTGGTTACTGGGTAAAACATATTCTAAGCACTGGATACTTATGTGAAACAGCACAGAATAACATTAGCGTTTCACTGTGGTTTCCATGGATTTCTGTATTTGTCCTTGGCTTGGAGGGAGCCTATCAAATATAAGCTATTACAGTGCCTGTGAGTGGTCAGATTCCCTAAGTAAAATCTTACACCTATGGCCAAAGGGGCTTTCTCTTGGGTTGGGCCAAAACCCTTACCTAAGAGTTTAAGATCATTTTCACAGGAAATAAAAACAACAACAAACAACTTAATAGTATGGGTGATATCTGTGTCTAGGGGTGACCCATGTGTGTTGTGACTGAGTATTTCTTCAGTACTGTTCCTTCATTCGTAGGTTTGTAATATAGAATAGGATAGATGGGGTCGATGAAGTTCCATAGGTTTTCTCTCCGACTTGGGCATAAATCATGCCTCCCTTTTATATCTGTGTGTTTGATAGTACTGCTCATCTGTCTTCTTTATGATAGGTATGACATATCTTCTGAATACAAACAGCCTGTTTGCCCATGTACCATTACATGAAATATCAATTCTGGTCATGTATAGACATATATTTGTTTTATATCTATGACTGTGTAATAGCAAAGTTTTTGGAGAAAACTAAGTGATGTATATATTTTATATATCAAAATATATATCTTCTGTTATTGAACATCCTATGATTTCTTTGGTCACATTCTCAATTGGTCATATTTTAAAACATCTAGTTGAATGACTTGAGGAGAGGAAGTTTAGGAAATATCTTGGACCTATTAGCATGATAAATGATACTCCATCTGAAAATGGGGCCTATACACATACATATAAAATACATATATGACACACATTATGACCCATATGAGTGTGCCTGTGTGTATAGTTTCAATCATGATGTGTGTGTGTATGACAGAATTTAGTCATAGTACTTAGAAATAATTTAAAAATGGTGGTTTTTGTTCACTTGGTTTATTATGAATTAGGCAAAATACAGTTTTGGCTGTGTGAAACAGGAAATAGGAAAAACAATAACTTAAATAAGGAAGATGTTTATTTCTCTAACATGTAACCATTTGGAAGCTGGCATTCCAGGAAAGATATGATGACTTTGTTCCATGGAGTCATCCAGGGGATCCAGGCTCCTTCGTTGTCGTTTGGTCCTCCTATAGTATTACCCTCATTTGCAGTCTGAGATGGCCAGCAGTCAAGTTCACTGTCCAAGCAGCAGGCAGGCAGAGAATGCCCTCTTCGTTTTCAAGGCATGACCTGGAAGGTACACATGTCACTTACCCATGTATCTCATTGGTCAGAGGTTTCTTAAAAGGCACAGCAACCTCGTGGGAGACAAAGTTGTGAGTGGCAGTATGCCCAGCTAAAACATCTATTACTGTGGAAGAAGAAGAGAATGAATATTGGTTACAGTTTCAGTCCTAGGGCACAATAGAGGTGGTGTATATAAATAGCAGATATATATTTTCTATATTTACATTATTATTGATCAGTTGTAGAATGTCCACTCAATATTGCTCAATATTAAGGCATTAGTGAATGCTTCATAAATTATGCATAAAACATCTTCTAAATTTGCAAAACCTGATGATCTCAAATTCTAGAATTTTAATCTTTAAGGATCTGATTGTGTGTGGATGACAATTACTGATGGAGATCTGTTTGTTTTCTAGCAGGTTGGGGTGGTCTGTTTCTGATTGCTTCTTGAACATTATTCTATTCGCACATTCATTTTGACTCTTTATTAAGCTCCCCATATGGTGGTCCTTTGCCAGGCTGTGCATGGGATATACCTGAATGGGACACAGGCCTAGCATTAAGGCATTTACAGTTATGTGTACAGGCCTATGAAAAGCAGTCCTGACAGTAGCAGCTGTACCTGGTCCAAGTCACAGGAAAAGTTTCCCAAAGGATTCTTCCTCTTTGTTCAAGAGTCTGCTTTGCACAACATTCCCTGAACATAACCCACTTTGGATGTGGTTGCTGCTGTGGGGAGTATTTTTTGAAGCTTCAAGTTCTTTATGTTCCCTGGATATTTTGGTTTTGAACTTTCCAGTGGATTATATAGTAACCTTTTCTGTGGTATATAGGACATGTCAGAGAGCAAGGAAAATAACTTTAAATATGTCTAATTAGAGATTTTTCAGGATCTGGAAAGTTATTTTTTAACATAACAAAGTATACTTTTAACTAGTAATTATATACATTGTTTCCTTTTGTAAGCAATTCAGAGTTCATACTTTCCCATTTAATTAGACTGTAATTTTGGGACTTTTTAGAACGAGCAATCTTGATAAAAGGCTGGTTTTGATACAAAATTAGTGGAATATATCAATAACTACTAAGGTATACGGCCTAAATATTCCTTAGGTGCACTGTTTGGTTTTTATTCTTAAAATCCAAAACAGTAAATTTTGTTATGATTCCCATACTGCTCACAACCTAAAGTCAGCACACACACACACACACACGCGCACGCACACACACACACACACACACACACACTGAACTAAATTTAAAAGCAGACTACTAATTAAACTGTAAATGCATTGTAAAACAGCAACAACAAAGAACACTTGGCTCACCCAGTTTTATCTTGCTTTGTGTCATTCTTTTTAATGAGAACTGTGAAATTTGTTCTTTTTAACAGGATTCTTTGAAAATAGGTTGATTATTTTCTTTGACTATCTAATTACATTAAAATAGTAAGGACCAATATTGATGTCACTAAAAGCCATGCGTAATAGAAGATGGAGCACTTTGGCTATAAATGTGCAGCAGTGCATTTGTGGCAAAATCAGCATTTGTTCCTGATTCCTTTTTTCCTATTGCATTTCTGTCCCCTCGCTTCTTACTCTTCTTTCTGTCTCAAACTGCTCTGTTCTTTAACATAGTTGTATGTGAATATTAATTATCATAGAGACAACTTTTGAAGAATTCAGTTTTATTGTATGGATAGAACATCATTGGGGATATATTTAAAAAACAAAAAACAAAACTCAGTAGAAAAAAAAGGAAAAGGAAATTGTATGTGTTGCCCTAAACTTGATGGGAGGGTAGATAATATTTAAATAAGGATGCAGATGGAACATCACTATTCTTTGCTTTTATTTTTAATAAATTAAGTCAGATGAAGCCCTTAAGTTCTGATATATGAAAACTCTGAATATTTTTCCCAGGATGGTGCCTGTCATTTAGATGACAGGTGGCCTAACATACTAGAAAGAGTAATAGTCTAGGAGTCAGGCAACTTGGGATTGGGGTTTGGCTCAGCTACTAACTTTATTATAAACTTACCTAGTGTGTAGGACCTCTGGGTGCCATTTTCTCATCTGTAAAATGCAGGCTTTGCACTACGTGGTTACTGAAATTACTCTTAGATCTGTGATTATCATTTTACTGTCCACTTTTGTCTTAAAACCAATACAAAATAAAACAAAAAACGAGCAGTTTTTAAAAGCCGCCTTCTGCAAAGCGGGATTTGTGCACACATCTGTGTAATTCATCTTCCTTTGAGGCTATGAACATTTCTTGATAGCTTAAATTCTTCATGAATCTATTTGGTGATCCAGTGATGTTAGGCTCTCGTCCCTGTGTTATAGCATGGAGCCTCTTTCTACTCTATTGTAGGAGCACTTAAAATCTCTGAACCAGCTCACAGGTGAAGCTGTTGGTGTGCACTTGGTGTAAGCAGCCCTAACCCTAGTGTACATGCCACGGTGTGGGCCAGGTGGCCAGTCTGGAGGGGATACCTGTGTCCTGCTGGTTGTGAACATTTGTCCAAGTCATGTATTTTTCCTTTAGCCATATTCCCTTGTAATCACATGTCTGGCCATATGGATTTAGTTTATTTAATTTGAGATTAGTATATCCAGTCTCAGTTAATCTTATTTAGAACCATTTGTTTTTTTACAAGTATGTGAGTGGATTCCTTTTTGTGTGTCATTGCATCCCCTTTTTGTGGCAGCAATTTTAATTTAAAGAGAATATTAAATAGCAGCATAAAAAGGAGTAAGGTAAGCAAGCCACTTCTCAAACTTCAAAAATTAGAAGATTTATCTCAAATACATTGTAATTTGTGAGAGAGGAAGAGTACAAAAATCAGATTGCGGGCACATTTGTAGGAGATGAGGCTACTTAATGAACCCTACGCCGCCTACAATTTGATTAATGTAGTTTTTTAAAAGATGAAATACTGATTCTTCTCCCTTTATTTCTGAGACAGGTACTTACTACGTAAAACAAGCAGCTATTCCCTTAGAGTATGCCAGTGTTAAATCTTTCAGGTAGCACGGGTATCTTTAGTAAGCCTGGTTCAGTTTTCTAAGTCAGGAGTTCATACTTGGAGGCACCCAGACCTTGAGCATTCATTGTGTTACACTGATTCTGTGCTCCAGATCAAAGACAAACAGGGAAATGACAATCATTAACTGGTTTTATATAAAAATCTTGAATGTCAGTGACCTTTGGTATCATCTGGCTTAGTCTGCCCTTTTGGGAGTTGTTTCTAAAATAGGCACATCCATGGACATTCACTCTCCACTGAAAATCTTACAGTGATAACTGACTTCTTATTGAAATAGTGATTTCCTCAAGAAACTTGGCTTTGTTCTAAGTTGAATTCATGTGGCTTGACTCAACATAGTCTATAAAAGGACATTCAAAATAATACATAGAGTCTGATGAGAAAATGTGCTAAAACAGTAAAATTTAAAATACTATTCAAAAATATCACATTATTATTTTGATTGTTATAGATGCTTGGGTTTCAAAGCCCAGAAATTGTTTGATTATTAAACTAGCTTACCTAGTGGTCTCTCCCTAACAAGTTGTCTTTTTTATATGCCAGGCCAGATGGATTAAAAAGTAAAATTTCAAAAAAAAAAAAAAAAATACACCTACCGAAGACATTAAGCCAGGGTTTTTAAACATCGGCACTATTGGCATTTTGAACCAGATAATTCTTTGATATAGAGGGCTGTTCTGTGAATTATAGGTTGTTTAGCAGCATTCCTGACCTCTACCCATTAGAATCCACAGTTGTGACAACTACAGTATCTCCAAAGATTGCCAGATTTTCAGAAGCCAAGATCACCCCTGGTTGAGAACCACTTCATTAAATAAACAAACGATTATTGTCACTATTTAACATAAAAAATGTTTGAATGAATGCTTTTCCAAGAAAGAATAATGTGGCAAACTTCAGGTGACCTAATAAAAATGCAATATAAAAACTTCATGAGATTTACTGAATTTTCCCTGTTTTCTTGATACATGTTTGAAAAATTCAGAACAGATAGTACGAGATGAAGTAGAGTGCAGATAGATATCCTACTTGTTCTGTCACTTAAAAAAAAAGTGTTGTAAAATTCACACAGACATGTTTGTATAAATGGAAGTCATCATTTTAATTTAGTTCCCTGACTTTGGAATAATCTTGGAAAATTGGAAAGCTGGCCCACAGTAAATTGGTTGTGATGGTTCCTGTGTGGTTCTGGATGAGGGCCGCAGCCATCTTCCTGTCTATCCTCAGGATTGTGTAGCTGGGGGCCCTGGTGTCAGGAATTTCTCTGAGCAAGATACCAGGAACCAGTGGAAGCTTTGTCACCAGTCAGTAGGAGACAGCTGCCCTGGCCCATGTTTGAGAATCCTTAGGGTTGACTGGTTTCACTTCTGCCAAGTCACTGGTGGATGTTGCAGTGGTCAGCACCAGGACAGCACAGTGATTCACACTGGGGATATTCCTGCATCTTCCTGTTTGGAGGGTCTGGAGAACAGGGGAGTAACTAAAACAGGATGACTCATGCCCCCCTTCCCATAAGGCATTTTTTGTGGAAGTAGTAGCTATGCGCAATCACCTGTGAGCAGAGGAATCTTTGTTAGGAATCTCTTTCATAAAAAGCTTCAGCCTCAATACCTACCTCAGGAGCTAGCGCTCTGAGTAACCCCAGGTCTTTCCAGGATATCAGTTTGTTTCCCAGGCTTTAAGGATAGGTTGAAGACTCCCGGCACTCCAAGGTTCTCAGCACAGTGAATTTCTGTAGGCAAGAAACGTTCTTCTCCCCGTTGGAAATCACTGGAACATGACTTAGGAGCTGCTTGTTACACTTAGCTGGACTGGGCAAGAAAACGATTGAGAACAACAAGGAGCCTAACAACTTTTGACAAACAGAATTTAAACCTTAAAGCTATTCATTGTAAGACTTTTTTTTTTTTCAGTTTTTTTTTTTCCATTCTGTAGGCAGCCTACAATTTAGATGGAGAAGAATAGATTCATTTTTTTAAAGAAGATGGACAGGTTGAGTCTAAGGTTGCAGTGTGCCTAAGGTCATGGCATATTAATAACAGATTCTGGGTGTGAAAATCTAGAAGCCCTATAACTAAAAGCTCTCATGACTTAGTAACTTAAGTATTTTACTGACACCAGGTCCAGACAATGTCAACTTTGAACTACAGCTTGATATGTGAGTCATTATTAAAAACCACCTTTGACAGCTCCATGGCAAAGGAATTTAAAGGAGAAGAACATAATTTAAATGAAACTAAAGCCCATTTTTTAGCTCACCACTTGTCAGGCCAATTTAGGAAAAATTCAAATACAAGTTTAATCCAGATATAAAATATTCAATCACTTTTTTTCCGATTGGACAGTTGTTTCTGTACTGTTTATATGAGGACCAATAGAAAAAAATACAGTGTAATAATGTGAGCATAGAGGCTTGGAGTCAACTGGAAGTACTCTAAGATCCAGTTCTCTTGCCCCATCTAACATCTTTTCTTTTAATTTTATTTTTTCTTTGACCAATAATGATTGTACATATTCATAGGTTGCATGATGATATTTCTATACATATAATGTATATTGATCAGATCAAAGTAATTAGCATATTCATTATCACAAACATTTTTCATTTATTTTGTTGGGAATGTTCAGTATCTTCCTTCTAGCTATTTGAAACTATGGAATATTGTTAGTGTCATCCTACAGTGCTATAGAACACTAGAATTTATTCCTCCTATCTAGTGATAATTTTGTATCCTTTAACAAATCTCTCTCTATCCCTCCCTCCCCAGCCTATAGTATCCTCTCCCGCCTAACATCTTACTTGTTGGAGGATGCCACTACTAAATACTATAAAATCTGATTTCAATCCAAATGACTGCTCTTGTTTTAGATAGTCTTTTTCCTTTTTCTTTCTCCAGATACTGTCATTTTTCCTTCGCGATTTTTAAAAGGAAAATGCATATTTTCATTATGCCTCTTGGGAGTTTGTATAAATTACTCAGTCTTTTATAAATTACTCAGCCTTTTATGGAGTGTAACTTTATATACATTAAGAGTCATCTTTAAAAGCTTGAAGGAATTTATAGCAGTATTGAATATTCGCTGTCTTTTTTTCAGAGCGAATTCTGTCATTTTTTTAAACTATGTGTATTTTATACAGTATTCCAAAGAAGAGGATTCCATAAAAATGCCCACAGTAGTAGAAATGTTTTGGTCCCATCCCATCAGCTATGAAGCTGTCTAAATCCAAATCATTCTTATTTCAGTTACGCTAAATCTACCTTGCCTTCCCTTCTTAGGCAGTGGAGAATATTTATGCCACATCTTTGGTGAATATATTTCTTTTTTTCATCATCTTTTTTTTTGTTTGTTTTTTTACCTTTTCCTGGCTTACCTCAGTATGTTGACACTTCTGCATTCCAGACCAGTAGCCATATGTAACTATTGATCATTTTTAATGTGGTTGCTCTGGATTTCGAAGACCATGTACCCAAAAAGAATATAAAATGTCTCCTTTAAAAATATTGATTATATATTGAAATGATAATATTTTGGATATACTGGGTTAAATAAAATATGATATTAAAATCCATTCACCTCTTTCTTTTTACCTTTTTAATCTGACTGCTGGAAATTTTTAAATTACACATGCAGCTCACCTCATACTTCCACTGCCTTAGTTCCTATATAGTTGCTTTGCACTGTAGCACCCAGGTTCAGTGTTTTATTCAAGGTCTGATAAATATCAGTTGTATTGAAAGGAGATTTACTATCATCATAGTCCACACATACTTCCCAGTACATTTACCTACCTCCCTGGCATTCTTAAATTTTAGCAAAGTTGATTTATTTTTTCTTATTGTTTTCAGTCCGCAGATTTGGCTTCTTTGATTCCTTTTTCTGTCTTGTCTGTGCTGTTGACTTTTCTTCAGTAGGAGAATTAGGATACACTCTTGCAAAGCCTGTATGCCTTGTTTGCTTGCCAGCCTGTGGAAATAAGGGGCCTTGGAGTGTGGCTTTGATCTCCGCTTTGAAGTAGGTAAATCTGCTACTCTGAATGTGGGCAAGGATCCTCGGGAAGTTGTTGTTGTTTTGTTTCTTTCTTTTCTTGTAAAAAAAGGTTCGAATGACTAATTAGAAGATATTTATAAGAGCCTACATACTTCATGGTAGTGAAAGGTTATTGGCTTATTAAAAAGATCATGAGCACTATAATGTGGTTTTAAGAAATTATCTTTTGGAAAACCTGCCTGTTAACTTCTTTTAAGCGTTTTTGAAGTTATAAGTGGAATTTTACATAAACTTCACAGCCTGTTGCTGAATCCATCACCTCAGTGCCTCCTTCAAAGGAATTTGAGTCAGCCTCTTTACTGGCCATTTGGTATCATCTGTGCTGTGAGCCGGACAGAGTCTTTTCCGCTCATTCAGACCATAGTGTGGAATTCTGTGGGCAAGACATCACTAACCCATTTTAGGACAGTGAAAACAGAAAGTCAGAAGGTTTTATTTTGGTTCAGTGAATTTGCCTGTGACCCTGGAGCTAAAATATGAAACAAACCAGCTCTGGAGACACAGAGTCTTGCATTTATAGTGGGGGTGATTAGATAAGTGGTCTGCTGGTGACATGGACGTGATTCATGCTCTATCTACTGATGACTAAACTTTCCAAATACTTTCAGTGTACTGATAGTACATTTCTTAAATGCTAAATATATCTAACTGTTAACAGCTAATTGTCTGTCAGGCTCATTGTCTGTTACCCTTAAATGCTAAGGTCAGACTGTCCTTCTAGTTTTGTAGATAGAAGAATATGTGTGGCAGAGGCCAGCGAAGAAAATCTATAAAAAATGAGGGTATACTTGTAAAAGTTTGTTAGTTTAAAATTTTGAAAGTAATTATTTTAACTGCAGTTTAAACTGTTTACATTTTTTTTTCTTGTTATTCTTATTCAGTTCAGAACAGAATCAAAGAACTTTACATTTGGGGAAAAAAAAAAAAACTTGAAAGATCATGTGTTTCAAGCTCTTAATCTTTCCCTGTTGCATATTAGTATACTGGGTTTAAACAGGTGAATGACATTTTCAGTCTTTATGCTAATTGATAGCATGGGTTAACCCAAAATTTGGAACTCTGACATTTAGGTTTAGTGTTCTTTTTGCCGGGGTTTGGCTTCACTGAAAAAGTTTCAGGTTGATCAAGACATCTGGGAACTCAGTGTTTTTAATTTCAGAGAGCCAACACCTACCTCTCTGATGCTCAGTTTATTTATAAAATGCTAGGTCTTGGATAGATAATTTCTAAGATTATCTTTTTGCTCCCATAAATTACAGTACAGAGTTCTTTCCCTTTTTTTTCTGTGATGTGAACAACATTCTTACCTCGAATACACTTTTTCAGTCTTTTAAAAAGCCACTTCTGCTCCAGAGTTATGCTAGCTAACATTGAAAATCCAGATGAAATTTCACTGCTTGGGTGTTTAGGGTTGGGGGTCATGTATGCATGTGCTACACCCATGCTCTGTCTAGCTCAGCAAGTGGGCTCCAGGACGGAGGAGGAGGCTGAGGCTAAGCTGCGGAGGCTTTGAGGTTTGATAATAGAAGTCCTTCTCTGTTGTTTTCTTCCCTGGCAGTATTTGGTTTGCCTCTTTCCAATACCTGTACGTAGGCCGGGGTGCCACTGCAGATTGGGCTTGGGAGTTAATAGGAGAGCTGGTAAGAACTCTCTTTTTGCAACACTAAGCAAGAAGGTCCACCTTCCATGACTCTGCACAGACCGGTGGCTGGATGGGCATTTTCTTTTTAAGCCTCTTTCGTTTCTCATGCTAACCTCATTTAGCTTGATGCACTCCTAGTGCTGCTTATCTAGAAGTGGACCCCGGAGAGAGTGTGGCTTGGCGAAGAGAACCCACAATTTAGAGAATAGTGGTTTGGGTTCTACAGCCATCTTTGTCCTGTGCAGCTGGACACCTTTAGCCACATGTTACCACCTCTCTTTGGCCTCCACTGCAGCCTATATAGAAATAGACGTCTTTTTCATTTGAATTCTTGCTACAGTAAATAACATATTCACTTTAGCAGTTACAGTATGCATTGATTTCACCATCATTAATTTCTTTATTTTAGTGTCAAAAAGAAATCCGCAGTCTACTTTTAGTTTCCCAAGAGCATGTATATTTATGATCCCACCTCTCTTGACTCCTACTATTGCTTAGGTGGATTGGCCCAGTGGCTTGCAGAACAGATTCATTATTTCAGGCATAAGGGACAAAAACAAAGGCTTTTGCAATGAGAATTGACCGTTGCTGTGCACATTTGGCCGCAGTCAACTGACTTCTTTTCTTGGTTCTGTCTTCATTATTCCCTTTTTCCTAAGTTTGATTCTGACTGACTTCCTGGTTGAAGCGGCTGCAGCAATCTCTTACTCCTGGCCTTAACTTAGCATTTCACAAAGGGCCCAGGTTTATTCTCAAGAAATAATTAATGCAGCGAAAGCATGTGGCTGACAGAGGGTCCCATGTAGGGAAACACTATTTTGTTATGTTAGTCTTTGGCTGCAACTAAAGCAAAGCGGAATTAACCATGGGATAATGCTAAACAGCGGAGATAACAGCAGAGGTCCCTGTGTGTAATTAGTACAGCATGAGTGTGCTCTCATTTCATGTGTTTACATGGGCAACACCAACTTCTTAATTCAGAAAGGGAATAAACTCCTAAGTGTGTTGGGTTATTGCCTCTTATCTCAGGAAAGGACACCATATGGCCTTGTAGTTGTATGCTTTTGCCATGACAATTCCTTCTGTCAGAAGTGATTTTCTCCAAAAGTATGGTATGTACATTCTTGGGCAGTCATTCAAAAAAGAAAGGGAATAGCCTTTGTTAGCCAGCATTTTTGAAAGTATTATTTTGGCATATGAAAGAGGAATTAATAACACTTTATAAATGCTGACACTGTGTGCTTTTTGTTGTAATAAGAATCCATCATTTCATAAACAGTAAGAAAAGCTTTCTTATGATCTTCAGATTACCTAGACATGGAATTTTTTAAAAAGAGTTTCATATACTTAAGTATTAGAGAAAAGTGTCAAGAGATTTTTGGCACCAGTTATTTGTGAATTCACCTGGAAGCTAAGACTTGGTTTTGTCTTGACACCAGTTATTTGTGAATTCACCTGAAAGCTAAGACTTGATTTTTGTCTCGAATGATATTGAAATGTTGCAATCATAAATAATTCTCCAGGTTTTGAGATTAACAGTGCGAAATTTCTTATTTGTATGGTTATTCTCTATCCAGCTCCTCCTATTGTCTTGTTTCTATGTATTACTGTAACTAACAGAGATGTGGCCAAAAAATTCAGCTGTAAGTTTTCATTATGTTCAGTCAATCTTCCTCTTTAAATACCGCATGAACTGTGTAAGGAGGAGAAAATCTTTACTGTTTACTTCCAACAGTGTAGAGATATAGGAATTCCTCAACTTAACATTGGAGGGCATTTCATGTGTTGCCACTTCTTTGCAAATTAGTAAACATTTTCTGACATAACTGTGTTAAACATTTGTTTTAAACAGTAAAAGGTTACTTGTGGTCACAGGCCAGTCTACCAAAATATATTTATTTTGCAGCATAGATATCTTGTTTCTATGGAAAATATTGTTAATTTGATTGGCCATTTTAAGCATGAATATTCTCTCTTATTTCTTATTAGCTCCAGTAATAGGAATTTGTAGATACAGTATTTAGGTCATTAGCAGCCTAATTATTCTCCAATGGCATGGTGGCCATGGTTCAGATGCTGGTTTAATAAGATTAATCATGCTGCTTTTAGCACTGGAGAAGGCGCTGTTGTGTTGTCAGAGTATTTAATGTTCAACAGGAACACAGCCTGTTGAGGTCTGACTAAACTTGAGTTTTATGATTCTGCCTTTCATGATTTGCCAGGTAAATGGAATTCTGCTGAGTAGTAGGGAAGAGAGGGGAAGTTTTTTATTTATTTAGACACCCTTGCTTCTATGTAAGGTTAAGAAAATTTGGGGAAAGCTGTTTCTGCCTTTTTTTTTTTTTTTTTTTTAAGTACATCTAATGTTTTTTGCAAAGCAGAGTTTACATCTTTAGGAAATGGCTAGTAACACCTGATAAAGCTCTGCTTAATGCAAAATAGTATCACAGAATAAACTTGAATTTGTAATTTTGTACTTGAAATTTACATATATTGTATTTAGCATGCGCAAATGCATTTTGGAGACTTAGAATAAACTTGATTTTATGAAATTCCTCGTTGGATGGGTTCTGTTACAGGGACACAAATGTGTCTTTGAGCAGCTGCTTGATTAAAAGCTGATCCCCGGTCTGTCAGGGTGAGTTGGACTTGGCCAGAACTCAAGTGTATGTGATTGCATTTCATCTGTTTGTTATCTCAACAAATGGATCTATTTCCTTGAGTATTTGTAGTTTGTCCTTCAGCAATGACTAGATATACCAATGACTATAGATTCCAATGACCAGAAAGAGTTAATGCTTTTCTGTAGAATGTTTCTCATAGTAGTCTAAACATTTATAGATCCAATAAGCAATTGAGAGTTTTCCGTACTTTTTCAGATCTTTGGAGGTTGTCTCCAAAGTCTGATCCAAAGAAAATGAGGCCATTTATCTTTCCAGGGGTTTCCATGCCCTCTCAATACCTATCTGTTAATGGGATAAGTAAGAGTAGTTTTCACTTCTTGAATCCTAAAGGGTATCAAATAGAGAGGGAAAAAAATGGGAAGGTTACTGTTTCCTCTGTCTACCAGGTTTTATTATGGAAACTGTTCGCCAGATAATTGGGTTTAATTTGTTACAGAGGGGAAGATTTGTATTGTAAACAAGAAAGTTCTTTGAAGATAAATCTTGTCAGTAGCTGTTGGAAGGATACTGGAGGAAACTGTGAATGTTTTTTAATGGCCTAGAATGGGAGGGTGTTTTTCTTTTTTCTTTCGTTTTTTTTTTTTCCTTTTCTTTTCCGCTAGACTACAAAGTGTTAGTGGGGCTAGAAGGTGATAATTAGTAGTCCTCTCCTGATTTCTTTTTTTTTTTTTTTTTGCAAGATGGCTAATTAAAATGCATAAAAACCTTTCACGTTTTTGTCCCCAAAGGAAAACATACCTTTTTTTGACATCTGCCTTTTTTGCCCTGCTGCACTCTTCCCGGCTTTGCTCTGTGTTGTATTGACTGCTTCTTTATACAGTTGAGAAGAGCTCTAATATGCTTATTTGGAACTTTTAAATATTAGGAGAATAAGTCCTACTTGTCGATGTAAGCTGTGTACCAGTGTTTATCAGGGTTATGGCATACATATTGTACTCCTATTAAGTCATTTATTTGGTTCTCATATTTTCTACATTGGACTTTTTATTATTTAGTTTTGCATCATTTTAAGTGTCCTTAGGTATACAGCCTTCTTTATTACAATATATCACAGATTCAACAGTTTCCATTTTAATATGCATACCATCGAACACTGCATATTCTGTGGTCACACCAATTAATTTTTTTCAACATTTTAAACACAGTATTGGTAGGTATTGAGTTTGGAGTATTTTAGTTTCACTACAATATTACAGGCTTCACTTTAAAGCTTGTAGGTGTCTTCTTTACATAATAATATTTTTTATATTATACGTATATTGTTTTGTAAGGAAAAAAATTATTAGATCTTTGAAATGATTAACTTTGATTTTGTAGTCTGAAATGGTGCAAGAATTTTCTGAAATATTACTGCAGTAAATGGACTATAGTAGTATATTTTAGTTTTGCCTGATTTTAATTGTCAAACTTGTGGAGTTTTTCAGCTTTACTGTTTTCAAGTTTTTCATCATCTCACAAAATATTCACGGAATTGGTAATGAATGCCCAGCTGTGTGTGTGAGTATGTATTTAATCAGTGCCAGATTAGGTTGCCCCTTTGTATGTAATTTTGACTTTTCTTGCTTATATCCATGATAATTTTCACTAAACGTTTGTGTAACTGGGTAAACTAAAATAATTATCTCATGATATCTGTGATATAAATAATACAATTAGAGATGCTAAACTGAAATTATAAATTATACATTATTTTAAAGACTTGAATTTGATTTCTTTTAAATGCTCATATGTATTAACCATCGTATAGTAAAAAGGTTTTAAAGAATAGTTAAGACAGAAACAAAGTCTATTAAATGGGACAGACGTGCTGAAACTCACAAACAGAAAAGTAGCTCATCTTGTGGTCTTCCTCACTGTTCAGTAGTTATATGTGACATCATATTTTTAAATCATACCTAGAAATTTTTAACTGTAGTAGATAATTTTTGTCTTCTTTGATGATAAAGACAAACCATCTATCTGGGAAGAAACAAACAAAAAACTCTGGTAAGTTGATGTCCATAACATAGATATAAGACTTTTTTTTTTTTTTTCTTTCTTAAGATGGGATCTTACTCTGTCACCCAGGCTGAAGTGCAGTGGCACCATCTTGGCTCACTATACCCGCCGCCTCCCAGGTTCAAGCGATTCTCCTTCCTCAGTCTCCTGAGTAGCTGGGACTACAGGTGCACACCACCATGCCCAGCTAATTTTTGTATTTTTAGTAGAGATAGGTTTTTGCCATGTTGGCCAGGCTTGTCTCGAACTCCTGACCTCAGATGATCCACCAGCCTTGGCCTCCCAAAGTCCTGGGATTATAGGTGTGAGCCACCATGCCCGGCCAGATATAATACTTTCTTATTCCACGTTTGCTAATGGTGACTGACTGCTGGCAGGATATTAAAATTTTCAAGAATCTCACACGAACTGCCGGAGCAGAGAACTTGTGAATAAGCACTGTGAGTTAAGTAACATCTTGAGGATATTAAAGAGAATGAATTCTACTCACTTCGCATCTATTACAACTTCTGGTTACTGCTTTTACAATAAATCCTCAATTAACTAATATGCATAGAAAAGAGGTTTTTGTCTGGTAAATTAAGTCATGTAGGAGTTTACCAGAAACCCATTTTTAATGTGAAGCTTTAATTTCAAACATCTTTGTAAGACATATTAGGATACTTTGGTTATTAAGATTCTATTGCTGAATGTAATTATATTTTCAATTTTCTGTACATTGATCTGGGTGGATATTTTTCTGAATTTGAATTTTTATTTTTGAGTTTAAGGTCCATGACTCAGAAGTTAAAGGTGTGTGAAAAAGGTTTACTGAATGACTGATACAAATTTGTTGTCAGTTTGAACTTTCCTTCTAGGTTTAGAGAAAATAATAATAATAATTTTTTAAATTTATGTATAATTGATATGTTCTGTTTAATTGAGACTGTATTTTTTTTTCCTCATGAAAAACTTATTTTGAAAATGATAGCAGGAATTTGGAAGTATTCCAGAACTCTGTAAAATTCACAGTTAATAATTTGCTTCATTCAGATTTATTTTGATTGGCATGTGATCTCTATGTTGTGTTCTGAATTATCTGAAATCACAACATCTTGATGGAGTTTGCTCTATTTTTGAATTGTTTTAAATAGTAACTTTAAAATTTGCATTAATTGAAAGGTACCTTGTCACAACATTTGCTTTGTGTCATGGAAGGTTATCTATATTTGGAAGTAACATTTTGGTAAAAGGAGGATTATGGAATATTTATGAACTTTCTCTCTCACAGATTCATAGATTTTTTAGAACAGGATGGAACTTTAGAGCTTTTCAACCACAACCTTCTCAATTTACATTTGAAGGAAATGAGTTCCAGAAAGATTAAATGACTTGCCCAAGGACACACAGCTAGAATAGTATAAGAAGGGTTGTGACCCAAGAAATCTGGCTCCAGATCAAGTATTTTACCATTGAAAATTTTCTTCAATAAACATAATATAACATTTCTAAAAAAAATCATGGTACGAAGCTAGACAGGAGTGAACTATAACATGTATTTTACATGTATTTCATTATGGTGAATGTCTGTCTACAAGTAATATTATCATCTAAAATAACCATCTTCATTCACATAATTAATTCACAAACAGGAGTAAACATCATTCAATAGGCAAAAAGGCATTTGATTACCTAAATATACATATGGATGCAACATATATCTATCTAGATAGAAGATAGATATGTATTACAGATAGATAGATAGATAGATAGATATGTATTTGCATCTATATGAGTGTTTAGGTAATCAGATGCTTTTTGCCTATTGAATTACATTTAATTCTGTTTGTGAATTAATTATGAGAATGAAAATGATTATCTTGGATAAAGATAATTTTACTTATACTTCTCACCCATTTATAGGACTACTACTCCTTAATAACAATACCGCCATAAGATAATAGAAAGGTATAAGAATTCTATGTAAAACATTTAGTTTGAATTCTTGGATTACTTCGTGGTTTTTAAAAAATATTTGAAAAAGGAGAAAAATTAAATATTATCTGTTTGTTATCCTTGATTTCAAGATATCAACAGTTATAATCTCCATTTTCCTGTTATGAAATTTTATGATAAAGAACAAATACCTTTGCACTTTTAAATCATTTTGCTTTAGTCAGTTTCTTCAGAAGAAAAGTCTTTATGGTTCTTTTAATGAATATATATGGTAAATATTTTTATGATCATAATATATGGTAGAGAACCTAAAGACATTTTTGATAAGATTGTTTATAGTAGTTCTTAATCATAAGTCTGTTTTAGTAACAAAAATCAATGATACAACCAGCTGGAATTAACACTGATTGTTTTCTTGGATAGGCAGACAGGAAAAAGTCATAGCCAGCTGGCATCAGGAATTACCGCAAGAGCTCAATGCTACTGGCCACAGCTGGTACACTTTGCCAGAAAAAGTGGCGCCCCAACTTCTCCTGGGCCAGTGGTATTCATACTGTGTCACTCATTTTTCTATTATAGAACCAAAAAAAATTAACAGCATTTAAAATTTCTAGTGAGTTTTTTTGTATGTGTATATAAATATATAATACACCATGGAATACTATGCAGCCGTATAAAACTATGAGTTAATGTCCTCTGCAGGAACATGATAAAGCTGGAAACCATCATTCTCAGCAAACTAACACAAGAACAGAAAACCAGCTACCGCATGTTCTCACTCATAAGTGGGAATCGAACAATGAGAACACGTGGACACAGGGAGGGGAACATCACACACTGAGGCCCCTCAGAGGATGAGTGCTAGGGGAAGGGGTAGCATTAGGAGAAATACCTAATGTAGATGACAGGTTGATGAGTGCAGCAAACCACCATGACACATGTATACCTATGTAGCAAACCTGGATGTTCTGCACATGTATCCCAGAACTTAAAGTATATATATTATATATATGTGCAATAAATTGCACATAGGTATTAAATAATGTAGGTAGAAACTGTAGGTAGAAACTGTAGCCTATATTTATTTATATTTATATATATTTATATATAATATATATTATGTATAAATATAAATATATATTATATATAAATGTATAAATATATATAAAGGAGTTCATATATAAAAGGAGTTTATTAGTTGGGCTTAAGTGTTTTATTTACATTACTTCATTTGTTTCTTCACTGACAGTTTACTGAGTATCTGCCTACTATGAGTACTTAGTATTAGGTAACTAGTGATAACAGAGTGTCTTTTTGTAGGCAAATAGTAGATTTTGATTATTTAAATCAGCACGGATGTATGTAAGAAGTACTTCACCTGACTTCAAATTTACCCCCTAATTTTTTTTCATAATCTGAAAACCAGTTTTAATTGCAGTGTTAGGGATTCCTAGATATTTAGCATTGCTCACCATAAACTGTAGCCTATTTTTATTCTTTATATTTTCTTCCAATTTTCCTATCAGTTTCTCAGATAAGTATTTTGAACCACTACTGTCCACCCCTTGCCACCTCTCCTCCCACAAATAAGTCAAGTAAATAAGGCCTCTCAATAGCAATAATTTACTCCAAGCCACAAAATAAGTTTTAGGATTTTCTATATTTAATTTACATTAAGTGCCTAAACTCTTGACTTAAAAAGGCAAGGGAATAATTTGCATATTCATTATAAAATAAATAATCTGCTCTGCAATTGCTCTTTCCCAAGGCACCAACTACTGTCACTCACTATTGGATAGTCAATGTGAAAATAGACCTCTTTTCTTGCACATGGTCCACAGCTTTGCTCACATGGCTGGATATATAGAACCAGAAAGCAAGGATGTGGATAAGGATTGCCTTCTGTGTTTCCAGTTAAAAAACACCAAAACATTTCAAGAAGTGATTCTATAGAGATGGATCAGAATACCCTGACTGTGCTTGAAATTTTCATTTCTTATTAATAATTCTTTAGGCGGTTTGTAGTGAATCAATTCCAAACACTTGGGATTTCATTTCTCCATTTAATATAATGATAAAAAATAAGATATTTTTTCTACTAAAATTAACTCATGATTTTTGGATTTATGGAGAACATAATACTTTCTCCCAAAGAGAGGGAGGAACCAGTTATTTTTGCTCTGTCTTCTAACTGGAAAAGTAGGACACAGGCAGATTTCATAGGAGACAAGGTTTCTACTCCATGATTAAGGAGAGTAAATACAACTTGGGCATTTCTTTATGGATGACTGTGGAAAACAGGAACATGCTTTAACTTCTCAACCAGCACATTCATCATTTTTTTCTGTTGAGCAATTTGAGAAATAGGAAGAGATGTAGGTAGAAATGGAGAGGGCAGAGAAAAACTGAATCAGGTGCACAAGTGGCTAATTTTGCCTTTGGTAGGATATTCACTGTGACAAAAGTGGGGTGTGGTTGTAGGGTAAAGTGGCTTTTTTCTTCTTATATTTGGAATTCTTAAGCAATCAAGGGAATTAGAAACCCTTTCATGCTTAGGGTAGATTCTTTCTAATCTATTGTGTGCCTCAAACTATGCAACTTAGTTTCCTAGATTGCAGAAAAGTTTATGCTTGTACTTCAATCAATCCTTTCTCTTTTTTAAAACTCTGATCCACAAGAACAGCTATTTCAGCAAACATAGCATTTTACTCAAATTAAATTGCACATAGGTATTAAACGAGCTTGGTGAGATTAAATTCTCAAATGCGTTATGGTGTATTTGTTTATAAATCACAGGTGTAGTTACAGTCAATTCCCCAGGTGGCTTTTGGAGAAATATAAGTTAATAAGGTGCTGTTAAAGAAATGAATACAGGTGCAGATGACTTTGAAAGGCAGAAGAATTCACCACTAACTTCATTATGGCAGATGAAAATCAAGTTGTGTTTAGTCAGGAGAGTCATATAAATAGCTACAGGGGTCATATGACATACTGCTAGGGAGATAGTTTTCATGTATACTTTAAAACATGAGGGCATAGGAAGGTCTGAAATACTCTTGAACAAAAGTTAGGATACATAAAATACTAAGTGGGAAGCAAACTGCTAAGGTGTTCTAGAGCCAATGCAACTAGAAAGTTTAAGCCATTAACATTAATTCTAGTCATTAGCAGTATCTGTATTAAAGGTAAAATTTTATGTTTTATGTGTTTAAATCGTCATGTGTACTGGATGTTCAGTTCTCCACTGGGGTGTTCTAGAAAGTGTGTGTTGAGAACAAATATGAAGGGTCACAAGTTATGTAATACTGATAATTGTTTAAAAGTTTTGCAGAACTTCACATTTTAAAAGCATATGTCTGAGTGAATTCTAGCTCACTCTTTTTTATGGTATTAGTCTCACTCACCTACATCCAGACCTCGTTCATTGGGATAGAAAGGTATAATGTTTCAGTTAGTGAGTTGGGCAATGTACACATTGCATTGATGTGACCTTTAGTGAGTTGTTTTTTTATAATTACACTAATAACTGTGAAGATTCTATTCTCTTTAAGTTCCAACAAAAAGTTTTTAAGTTTCATTATAAATTTCTTACAACTTTGGGAATGCAATGTGTATGTGAATAACATTTGATTTTCATGGTTGAAAGATCTGCCAAGCTAGACTGAAGACCACAGGTAAGTTGGGCCATAAACCAGGTTTGGAGAAACTCAGAACTCCTCTGACATGCTCATGTATCCTGGTAGCCCAGCATGGTTACTAGCCACGGTTCTCCAGAGAAACTGAGTCATAGGAGATTTTTTTTCTATGGAATTGGCTCATGGGATTATGGAATCTGACAAGATCCAAGCTCTGCAGGTTGAGTCAGCAAGCCGGATACCCAAGAGAGCTGATGGTGTAGTCCAATGTGAAGAGTGGCTGGCTTGACACTTGGAAGAGCCATTGTTTCAGTTTGCGTCTGATGGCAGAAAAAAACTGATGTCCCAGTTCAAAGGCAGTCAGTCAGGAGGAGTTCTCTCTTAACTCAAGAGTAAGGTATGCTTTTGTTCAACTGATTGGCCTTTTGCTTTTGTTCAACTGATTGGTTCAACTGGTCTTCAGCTGACTGGATGAAGCTCACCCACATTAAAGAGAGCAATCTGTTTTATTCAGTCTACTGATTTAAATGTTAATTTCATCCCAAAACACCCTCATAGAAACACCCAGAATAAAGTTTGGCCAAATACCCAGGCACCCCATGGCCCAGCCACCTTGACACATAAAATTAACCGTCACATGTGGTATTTATCCAGTGCCCCAAACAGTACTTTATAAACATCAGTTCTCAGTAAATATTGGATGGATGAGTAGATGGATGGATGAATGTTCATCATAGAAATTAAACAAACTTAAGTTTTCGTATTGTAGATCAAAAAATACTTATGTTTTTGCTGGTTAAAAGTTTGTAACTTCACAGATGTTTGTCTGAAATATAGTAATATTTGATCATTGTATTTAATATTTAGGCCACTCTAAAGGTGATACCTACCTTTGAAAGTAAGATATTCAAGAGATCAAATATTTTTCTATCTGAAATATATGCACATGCTTTCACTTGCTATTTGCTTTCTTTAATATTACACTGTCTCTCAATTTTTCTTACACTTCCATGGCCTTGTTTTCTTATCAAGTTGTATTTAATATTTATATTTATATTTAATTTTTTATCTTTATAGGTAGTGGTTATCTGCTCTTCTCCCTAACTCCTTTTGGATTTGGTTGGTTTTGCCCTTACTAAACTTCTTTCTAGTGGTTTCTTGCCAATTGTTATTATTTTTACTGTGTAGTTATAACAACGTTTTATATTTTAATTGATGTGAAAGTGTTTAGTGAGGTCTTGCAACTGGTTAGCAGTCATATTAGTGTGACTACAAACATGAAATGTGAAATATGACATCATTGTTTTGGAAATGAATTATATAAGCTATAAATAACTTGAGTCCATTTTCTCTTCATGTAGTAGTATCACCACAGAAAGTTAACGTCCTCTTGACCTGCATTCTTTTCAACTCCTTAAAATTAGATACTGCCAGTGGTTAAGGGGAGTGGTTAATGGCAAATAACTCTCACTATCACAAACTATTTAACAGTGTAAGATAGTTCTTAAAATACAATGTAAACACCAAAATTGTAAAGGCTTTTGTTAGTGTTAGTTTTCTTCCTATAATTTAAAAGTTAGTAGATGTTTGCAGTAGCTAATTAGAATAGGTAATCAGATATGTCATAAGTAATTGAAGCAGCATGATAAATTTACCTTGAAGCAGCAGATGAGCAAGAAGAAATAAGTATTACCTGTAACACACTTACTTAGTTACTCCATGGAGAGATTCCTGTTTCTAGATTACTTAAATCCATCCAGGTTTCCCCCTATGTATATATACAGTCACTCCTCCTTATTTGTGAGGTCCGTATCTGAAAATTCACCTATTCCCTTAGATGTATTTGTAACCCCCAGTTAATACACATAGCATTGTCTTGGTCATTGGCAGACACATGAAGAGTAGCAAAAAATCTGAGTCAGCCAGCACAGACTTTCCCACCTGAGAATGAATAAGTAGATTCTCTGCATTACTATTTCAGTCCTCAGACTCTAAACAAATGTCCTTTTTGCAGCCTACGTAATATCATGTTTCCTCATTTGTGTGCTTTTTGTTGGTGATTTCACTGTTTAAAATGGTCCCCATGTGTAGGACTGAAGTGCTGTCTAGTGTTCCTAAGCACAGGAAGGCTGGATGTGCCTTACCGAGAAAATATGTGCAGTCAATAAGTTTTTTTCATGAGTTATAGTGCTATCGGCCATGTGGTCAATATTAATGAATCAACAGCATATCTTAAATAAGGTGTCTTTAAATAGAAATGCATATAAAACAAGATATTGATCAGTTGATGAAAACCTTGTGACCAGAGGCTCATAGGAACCTAACTTTGCATTTCTTCTAAGAGCAGTGGTTCAGTGTTTACGAATTCAGTGTTTTTGGCAACTTTACATATCATAACTACTGCAAATAATAAGAATAACTCCAATTATTTTATTTTTTCAAAAATTGAGTTTCCTCTCTAATGCGTTTTCCCTAAATGGTATATTTTAAGTTATTTTTCCTGTATCACTAGATCCTCTTCATATCTGTGTAGCAATACAGCATACAGATGTGTTATTAGTATATTTATTAAAAGTTCTTTCATAGAGCATTTACAACTTCCTGTTCCCCAACATTTTGCTATTATATAAAATTCTGGAATAAACATCCTTGGCAGTTAATCTTTATCAGAACTATGATGATTTCCTTAGGATAAATTTTCTGCAATGAAATTTTGGGACACAGGATATACAAATTGAAACTTTTGCTATTTGCAAGAGTCCTCTATAATCTTTCAAATATGCTGTTTCTTTTTCTGAACAAAAGAAATTAACAAAATACTCCATTTTATCAAAATTTGAAAATCTTTTTAGGAACATGAAAAAATTATAAAAATTATTTTTAGCTCTTATTTCAATGGCCATTTATAGTACATTTTTAAATAATGCATTTAAATAGCAATGCAGAGTGCAGATGTCCCTCGGTATTCTCAGAGGATTGGTTCCAGGAACCCCTTTGGATACCAAAATATACAGATGCTCAAATCTCTGATATAAAATGGCATAGTATTTGCACATAAGCTATGTGCATCCTCCTGTATACTTTAAATTATCTCTGGATTACTTATAATACATAATACTATGTAAATACTGTACTTTTTGCAATATTGTTAGTTTTCATTTTTTTCAATATTTTTTATTAGCAGTTGGTTGAATCTGTGGATGCAGAATCCATGGATACTGTGGGTCACCTGTACTTTAGACATGAACAGAATTACAGATTAGATATGAATGCACTTGTAAGAACAAAATGCTGGGATTATAAGCATTAGCTACCATGCCCGTCTGTGAGTTCCATTTTTTTTTTTTTTAAAAAGAACAAAACTCAATAGTTGTGTTTCCTTTGGAATACTGTGACCATAGGTGTGTAGGAGGACTTAGACTGTCCATCTCCATTTTCAGTCCCTTTTTGGTCTCTTTTTTCTAGCTTTGAAACACAGGTATCTAAATTTAAGAAACACAAATACATATTGATTCCTTGTAGACACAGATGCAGAAGTGAAGAAAGGATACTACTTCCTTTCATCCTGCACATCAGAGCAGATACACCCTCAGCTACAAGGGAGACCCTGACTAATGCCTCAGGGGGACTCTAAGCAGAGTGTACTGGAAATACAGAGGTAGGAGAAAATATCACTTGCGGCTGTGAGAATTGGATGGCTGAATGAGATGGCATGTGTAGACATTGAAAGATGGCTTAAAATTATCGTGGGAGAAATTACTGCTAAAAATTTGCATACTTTCACTACATTGGCAGATTTTTAATTTTGATCTTTCTCAAGTAGGGAGCATGCTTAGCTTGTCATTATTTTAAGCATTGCTGCCACAGAAGAGCAAATGTTGATTAATGCTGTTTAAGTCTTATTTACAAAGTGCACATGGCATTTCACATTTTTTACATATCCTCATGACAAATTTTTGTTTTGTTTCTGTAGTGCCTTTGTGATCATAAACTATTGAGTACATGATATTAGATTGTGTCAATACACTTTAGTTTGTTAACATTCTTCTCTGATTTGATGAATTTGGATTTTGCTTCACTTTTTGATTTTTACAGATAATGCCAAATAAACAACTTAATGCTTATTTCTTTTTTATTTCTTATGGTGTATTTTTGGAGAATGTGTTCTTAAGAGTGGAATTACATGAAACTACTTTTTGTTGTTGTGTATTTTCATATTACGTTCCAGAAATGTGTTACTAATTAATAGTATTCGCTACCATAGTTACCTCATCATTGTGTGTTATGTAAAAAAAAAAAAAGAAAAAAAAAGAAAAACTTGCTTCCTTGGCAGCCATAAAATGGCATCTCAAGGTTGCTTTAATTTATACATCATTGATTACTAGCATGGACCAATCTTTTTCTAATATTATTTACTATTGGAATTTTGACTTATATAACATTGTTCATAATTTTTGCCCAAATACTTGCCTGGTAAAGCCTTTCCTTTGCCACAGTAAAGGTCATTCCATTCTTTCAGGAATCATTCCAAGTTATATATGTTTTTATGTTTGTAAAATTTAAAGTCTGTAATATGTACCTTTACATACCCAATGGTATTGAGGGAATAGCACCTCATACTGTTGGGTTTTCACTTGGATCCAGACACGTTAAGGCATAAAAACATGTCTGAATCACCCTCACAATGACCTATGAAGGAAACAGAACTAGTTTAAACTGCGTAACTCTCAAATAGTTTGTTTTCTGATGTTAGGATGCACCATAATTCATGCTATAACCTTTATGCCTCTCTCCAGTTTTTTCAGGCCCTTTCTGTGTTGTTACTGTACCTTGTATGTATTCTCCATTTCCATTGTGGAACTTAGTCATAGTATATGGTAATTCTCTTTCGTTTCTTTTCTTTTTTTTTTTTTTTTTGGATGGAGTTTCACCCTGTTGCCCAGGCTGGTGTGCAGCCACATGATCTCAGCTCACTGCAGCCTCCACCTAACATGTTCAAGTGATTTTCCTGCCTCAGCCTCCAGAGCAGTTGGAACCACTGGCGTGTGCCATCATGCACGGCTGATTTTTAGTGGCGATGGGGTTTCACTGTGTTGCCCAGGCTGATCTCGAATTCCTGACCTCAGGTGATCTGCCCGCCTTGGCCTCCCAAAGTGCTGGGATTACAGGCATGAGTCACCACACCCAGCCTTAATTAATTATTTTTTACCTGCCTGTGTCTCCTTTTCTGGATGCATCCTAAGGAGTGGAACCCTATAGTTAGATTTTTTTTCTCAACTTTTTATTTATTTTTTATTTTTATTTTATAGAGATGGGATCTCACTATGTTGCCAGGCTTGTCTTGAACATCTGGCCTCAAGCAATTCTCCCACCTTGTCCTCCTAAAGTTCTGGGATTATAGGCATGAGCCACTGCACCCAACCCTTTTTTTTCTTTTAAATTCCACATGCCTAACTCACAGCAGTGCAGTCACTCCTTGGCTTGTTCATTCATCTAGCAAGCATTTGTTAGATGTCTGAATACTCTTCTAAGCTTTATTGGACATGGAGCACATACAGATGAAAAAGCCCTGGTACCTGAAGCCTGGGCATTTACAGGGAGGTAAAACTTGAGTCCCTAGTTAAGTGACAGAGTGTGAAAACTGATCTTAAAGCTTAGAAGGGTCTTAAGGCACTAAAAGATATGAGTCAAGGCACCTTATTAAAGCAGCAATGAACAGAAGTTGTTGGAAAACGTATGTTATAACATGTCATATATATATATATATATATATGAAATTATAACATGCTATAATTTCCTTAACATTTATTCCCCCCCAATTTATAGGTTTTTAGTTAAATTGGCCTGGCCCACTGAATCCTTGCTTTCATTTATAAAAAACGTTAAGTCTCAGAAAGGTAGCATTTATAGTTGGTAGGAACTATAGCAGTCATCTGTTTTGTTTGTTTGTTTGTTTTTTGAGATGGAGTCTCACTCTGTCGCCCAGGCTGGAGTATAGTGGTGCGATCTTGGCTCACTGCAAGTTCTGCCTGCCGGGTTCGCACCATTCTCCTGCCTCAGCCTCCGCAGTAGCTGGTACTACAGGTGCCTGCCACCATGCCTGGCTAATTTTTGTATTTTTGGTAGAGACGGAGTTTCACCGTGTTAGACAGGGTGGTCTCAATCTCCTGACCTTGTGATCTGCCCGCCTCAACCTCCAAGTGCTGGGATTACAGGTGTGAGCCACCACACCTGACCTTTTTTTTTTTTTTTTTAAAGACAGAATTTAACTCTGTCTCCAGGGCTGTAGTGCAGTGGTGTGAACTCGGCTTTCTACAAACTCTGCCTCCCAAGTTCAAGTAATTCTTGTGCCCCAGCCTCTGTAGTAGCTGGGACTACAGACCTGCACCACCATGCCTGGCTAATTTTTGTATTTTTTTTTGTAGAAACAGAGTTTCACCATGATGGCCAAGCTGGTCTCGAACTCCTGACTTCAGGTGATCAGCTCACCTTACCCTCCCAAAGTTTTGGGATTACAGATGTGAGCCACTGCACCCGGCCACAATCATCTCTTTTAACTCCTCGTTTTTACAGTTGAGGAACTCCAAAACAGTTGCAACGTCCACTAGGCTAGCTGGGGTTTCTTTTCAAAGGAGATAATTTCGAAATTGTAGAAGGATATATTTCCTCATAAATATGATGAGGAACTTTATTCACATATTTGCTCATTTGAGTCTAAGTTTTTAATGTGCTCCAAGAATAATTGAGATTCGTTGGTGTGAGGGCTATGGGATGTGTCCAGTTGACTTTGAGGACCACCTCTGCTCAAGCACTCGCCTGTTTCCATTCTGTGTAGACCTCCAAACACGCCTCAGGGAGCTGAGAACTGTGATATTGTACGTGTATGCTCTTCACTTTTTTAAAAGTAAAAGTGAAATTTACTTTTGAGGTTTAGTTGTGATTCTGTTTGTGACAAAGACGTGTACAAGTTACTACTAGGTTTAGAGTTTTAGTTTTTCAGTATAATGTATAAAAGAATGAAATAGAATATGTCAAGGAAAATGGATTAATCATTTAACTGGCTGGCAGTGATGGTGATTTTCACAATGTTTTATCTGAACCTTATAGTTAAATTTGTTGTTGGTTTTGAGAACATCCTAATGTGTTTTGTTTTGTTTTCCTTTTTTTTTTTTTTTAACTTTGCTTAGACTTTAAAAGATAGAGACATTCATATCTTAATCATACCAGACAAAGCTAAATAGTATCTTCCATATGGGAGTCGAATGGTGTAAAGAGTAGAAAGAAACCTTTGAAAATCTGTATTATTGGCCGGGCACGGTGGCTCAAGCCTGTAATCCCAGCACTTTGGGAGGCCGAGACGGGCGGATCACGAGGTCGGGAGATCGAGACCATCCTGGCTAACACGGTGAAACCCCGTCTCCACTAAAAAATACAAAAATACTAGCCAGGTGAGGTGCCGGGCGCCTGTAGTCCCAGCTACTCTGGAGGCTGAGGCAGGAGAATGGCGTAAACCCGGGAGGCGGACCTTGCAGTGAGCTGAGATCCGGCCACTGCACTCCAGCCTGGGCGACAGAGCGAGACTCTGTCTCAAAAAAAAAAAAAAAAAGAAAATCTGTATTATTGATTCACAGAATTTTAAAAACAAGTTAGGATTCCCATCTTACTCCTTTATTACATGGAAACAGTCTTCTAGTTGAGATGAGGGATCAGGAAAAAGAGACTTTACCCCGTATCTTCTAACTTGGGCTTTGTTTTTATTTATCTGATTCAGAGGTTTAACTATTATAATACGTTTTGGGGAATATTTTCAACTTTCTGAAATGCTAGATTTTGTGTATATTATATGCATGTGTGTATATATCCATCTATCTGTATAGCTATATATGATTTTTTTCTTGGAGAAAAGGTTCACATAGTCATCAATTGTATTTTAAAAGGTGTTCTTTGAGGAAAACTATGAGGAGTAGCATTGTTTCAGTCTTTTATGCAGTACCTACTAGATTGTGATGACTTATGAAATGGCCAGCCACTCTATTGCCACCATCCTTTTTAACAAGTCCTTTGGAGGGACAGAAGTGACAACTCAGTGTTACCTACATTTGTGATTTGCTCAATAATAGAAAAATATTCAAAATCATTTGCCTTTGAAAGAGCACAAAATGTAAATGTAGGGTGTGGCATAGGCTGGAATATTGGTGGATTCCATTTGGTTGTTAAGAAAGTAATTTCTTAATGGACCTCATCCTTCACTGTTAAAATAGGGAACAGATGTGAAGACTTCTACAATTGTGTTGTTTTCCTATCATCTCATTTATTCTAAGAAGGGTAAATAAAATTAGAAATAAATAGTAGTAATGTCATTTAATACCACCTCTGAATTAGGGACTTTTTCTTGCTGTGGTTTCTTCAAAGATTTTGCCTTACAAAATAATATTATTTAAAATAATAGTATATGTTAATATTTTCAACTGCTGAGGTTTTATGGGGCTTTTACAATTTTAGATTATTTTCATCCTTTTTTTCCCTCCTTCTAATCCGTATTTCATTCCTATTCCTTGAAATAGGGTAGCAGAAGGAATTTTGATAATTGGATTGAGCAGTTTATTACAATAGTCTTCCGAGGGTGACAAACAAAATTTATGTGTGCTACCCTTCTTTTGACTTATTTGTTTCATTTCATAAATAAGCATTTTATATTTATACATGAAAGTAATCATTTCTTTAATAAAGGCTAAGGTGAGACCTGTATTAGCACTATTGTTGGTTTGCATCATGGTCAGTAATTTCTCTGCCTTCTGAAAGTCTGCCTTTCTTGGCCTTTAAGAAGCAAGACTGTCATTACATGTTAGACTGAGATAAGGAGACATTATAGAGCCACTTAGAAATGAAGAGTTAATTTTTGGTTAGTGGGTATGTTACAGGCTGAATTGTGTTCCCTTAAAATTCGTATGTTGAAATCCTAAACCCCCGAATGTGATGGTATTTGGAGAGAGGGTCTTCATCAGGTGGGCCCTAGTTCAGTGTCATTGGTGTTCTTAGGACACAGGGATACCCAGAGGGAAGACCACATAAAGAGACTGGGAGAAGGTTGTCCACAAGTCAAGCAGAAAGGCCTGCGAAGAAACCAACTCTGTTATCACCTTCATCTCAGACTTCTAGTTTCTAGAATTGTAAGAATACACATTTCTATTGTTTAAGCCAGGCAGTCTGTAATGGCAGCCCTAGCAAACTAATGGTGGTGGGGGTGGGTGGTGGGGATGTTGCTTAAACAGTGATTAAAATAGCTCAGTTAATCAAATGCAAAGATAAGTTTACCATTTTCTTCGGAAACAAAATTTGTATTAATATCATTTTCAGATAACTCCTATGAGAGCATCCCAAAGCCATTGGTATTTTAATTAATTTTCCAGTGGTAGCTTCTTCAAATAGTAAATCAGTAAGTTGTCTTTAAAGTATCATTTTCTGTGAAGCTTCAGGAAACTTATACTCTAAAAAAAAATTTGAGTTAATCATTTAGGATTAACTACTTTATTCCCATCAAAATACTATCTTTTTCTTCTTTGATGGTAAGAGAAATGAATAAGGTTTTTTTTCCCCCCCACTACTGTACAAAAACATACAGAGAGAATTGTGAAATATTTACCAGACAGACTGAAGGACAAAGTTTACTAGCTAACTGAACTAAAAGGAATTAAATCCAATTTGTTACAGAGTAGGTGAAAGGCATTTAAGTGTCAGGGGGTGTTTTCATTTTCTTCCCATTTCTGAAAGTAATTTAAGAACAGAGGGGGGAAATGAGGGATTGAGGAGAAAAGTACAGTTTTATCACCTTTGCTCTCAAGTTGGCTTATGATCCCCAGTGTCAATTCTAGTAGGAAAAAACCAAAACTTTTTGCAATCATATAGTTATTACAGAAACCAGTGCTCTTAAGTTTACTTTCTTCTTTTGACTTCATAGAGTACATCTAGATCCTTTCATTTTGAGAACTTTGTCCTGGAAAATATGAGAAAATCAGCGTATGCAATTAAATGCAAAATCAATGTAAACTGCCCGGAGGACTAACATATTAGGTATTAGCTTGTAGAGACAAATGCTTTTTCAGTCCTCTTGTGATTCAACCACTATTGGATATAGAAATTTAAGGCTTAATCTCTATTATCTCAATGTTCTAGTTGTAGGCAGAGTGAAAAGGAGTAAAAGAATTATTTTTTTTCTTCCCCAAACCAGTAAGATACATGTTGTTTTAGAAATATTATACTGGCTTCTGGGTATTTTTAGGCTATGATGGATACAACATTCTTTAGTACAATAAAATAAAATTTGTCTTTTGCCCTGAAGTTATATTTTAGCTTTCCTTGAGTTCTTGTCTGCCATAAGGTTGGAAAGGGAGAGCATTTATAGCATGCCACCAGTTTGCTGGAATACAGTACAAGCTACTCTAATAAACATAAACAGAGATGACTTTTGAATTTTGTAACTAAAGGAGAATTGTCCTCTTTGGAGGGAAGGTTATGGGTAACACCTGAGCAGATGCTTGTGGACGTTGCCTCGGGGGAAGAAGCTATAGTCCACAGTTTTCTCGCTAGCCGGTGGTATGGCCTTCGAAGATGGTGCAGTCATTTCTGGTCTTCATTTGTGCTGCAATGAGGCCATGAAGGAGATGGGTGAGATTTTTGCCTTTATTGCCTTTAATGGCCCTTGGAATTGTTGTCCAATACACAAATCATACATCAGCCAATGCCACACAGTTGTCACTGTGAGACAAATTAATTTAGATGTTATTACTGTAATAGACATGTATTTAAAAGCATAGTGAATTCAAAGTAGTTTATAGGCATTGTCTTAGTCAACAGATGCAAAAAAGAACGATTACTAATATGTGGAGGGTCCACATACCTCTGTGTTTGTGTGTAGTTCTGTTTTGTTTATAAATTAAAAATTGGCACTTGTATTCAAAAAGGAAAGGAACCGCCAGACGAATTGATCTCCAAGTTCTTTGACATCGATGGCATCCAATAGTTTTTTGAAGTATGCTAACTATACTTTAGTTTCTCATCAATTAAACCTCAAAGATTTACTAAGGTTGTAATAAAACAGTTTATAAGAGCATAATTCACAGTGGATGTGGAAGATTCTGTCAGCTGAACATGGATCTGAAGTGTGGAGAGCTCTATCAGGACAGGCATCGGGCTCTATCCTGTTTACCTCTGTATTCCTGGCACTGTTCACATACTTACAGGTAGCAGGGTAGCAAGTGTCCATTAAATATTTGTTGCTAAGTGCATCTCTTGGAATAAGACCTGGTAAAGAGTACTAATTATGAATTTGGCTAACTTTACTTTCTTTAATCTTGTTTTAAGAAAACCCTTTACAGATTGGACCAATTAGGAAATGCATAAATTAGATATAACCATTTGCTTTAGAAAAGATTATTGGACTTGAACAAAATTGCAATTGAAATTGCTTTAAATTACTTAAATAATTCAAGGACATTTAAAGTATAACTCTATTTACAGACTATCAATTTATATGCAATTTTTTGGTGGAAAAAAAGATTATGGAAATTAGATAACCCATATGTATAGTAAGGCATAACCCTTTAAAAATTTTCCTTCTAGGAAATGCTACTGACTATAGTGATTCAAATGTGAAGATTTTATAATTACAATGTGAAGAAATATATGTGATTGGTTATTGTAAGTTGTGACTGAATATTGTTTGATTTTTCTGTTGTAGTTATATAGAAAGAATTTCGTTGTGTTTATCACTCTTTTATTTGAGGTGCTAAAATCTTTTTTCTAGAAAATTATCATTTGATGGTGTCCTCATGTGGTAGAGAGTCAAAGATCTAGGTTTGGCAGTTAGGTTTTCGTGAGGTTTCTATATATTGGTTCTTTATTATAAGCAGGCTTTTCCAGTGTGCTAGGGTTGAATGACATGTAAAGGAGATGTACTCCTGATGAGCTCTGTTCCTCCTCTTTTCTGTTCTACTTCTATTCAGTTATGAGAAAGAGCAAATGAATGAAACTAAGTCACAGTGTATAGGCTTTTGTTTCCAAAACTTTAAGAATCGCTATTTTGTAAATTATACTAAAGTGTAATAATCTAGATATTAATATTTTTTCAAGTCAGGTTCGTTTCCCCTTGAATTGGCACTGTAGTCTTTTTCTGACACCCAGCGTAGAATTTGTATTTTGTCTCCTGATATGCAATATCTGCCTCCACTCATTTCACACTTTGGCTTCTTTGTATGGTGGCTATCTTTTGCTCTGCATAGAAGGCCCCCAGTTTAGAAACACTTGACTTGCTGTAAGGTGGCTGTCAGGGAACATGTCCGCCCCCTTAGGAACCCTTTCAAATCCCTGCAGGTGCTGTCTGTGCTAGAAACCCTCTTCCTCTGTCTGTTTCCTTTGGGAGGTGCCTAGCTCACCAGATGCCTCTGGGACAGACTTACATATACCCCAGGACATTTCCTCCCCATCACCTTCAGGGTCTGAAAGCCTTCAAGCACATGAGGGTGAAAGGCAGAATTGCAAGGTTCCTTGTGCTGTTAATTCACTCTGCTCTAATTTAGAAAGGGTATCTGAGCTAACTTGGAGATACCCAAATGATTTTCAATTTAATTTGAATGAAAAAAATTATGATTCAAGTGTCAGATTGATAAATTAACATTAAAACTCATTTGCATGTTCAGGGCTTATGTATGTTTTATTTTTCACGTTAGATTTTGAGTCTCAAGGGGCAAAGACTGTGTCTACAGTGATTTTTGTTTATATCTTCAAAAATGTAGTTGACTTTATGAGTATCAATATATTCCTTCCCCAAGAAAAGTAGAAAAAGAAAAAGAAATTATACTTTAATCTGATGTGAAACAGCCTCCTTTTTCTTTAACCTATTTTTGTCAGTGTAATGTTATAAATTAGTTGCTTCTCACCCATTAAGCCTAATTAATCAAGGTAGTATTTAATTTTCTCTGACTTACTGTCTGGTTTAATATTTTCACCAAGCAGCCTAGTTACTGAAGGGCCATCTTTCCATTTGACAAATCAAGTGTATCTATTGAGCTTGTCTGTGTAAATTTCACATTCACTCCCTCTTTGAGGGGGAGAAAAAAAATGAGGCAGGAGAGAGTAAAAACCTGAGTTTCTGTAGTGTGGTTTGCCTGTCCTTTATAATACAGCTATAATTTCCCGGTCCCAGGGCTCCCATCATGAAAGTTTGGTCAGCCTTATTTTTTGTTTGTTTTTTATTTTCATTCATTCTTTTGTTTTGTTTTGTTTTTGTTTTTTTCTTCCTTTGAGTGGCTGAGCCTGTGAAGTTTGGAGCAGAGGTGAATATGTGTGTCAGTAGAACATGATGACAAGTGATATTGCCACAGTATTTTTAATATAACAATATCCTATCAAAGGAATACATATTTGAATTTTGAAGTGTAGAGAGAAGGATTTTTTTTTTTTCTTCTTAACCCAATGTAATAAAAAGCTTGGTTGAAGACCGTCCCAGGAGTAAAAACCCAGTGTATCTAACTGGTGTCATTTCAGGACGGCAGGATGCCAGTGGAGTTCAGCCCCTGCGGTTGGTTTGTGTTGGCATGCCATCACGTATAGAGGGCATTTTAAAGTGCTCTGGCATAAGAGAGGAAGAAGATGCTTCGAGTATTTTAACCTGGTTACTGCTCCCGTTAGAACATGTGCTTTTGCTTTCTTTAGGCGGGCTTGTTGTATTTACGTCTTTGTCCCTCATCATGGTGTGGGGAGAACTGCTTTATGCTTTATCATGCTTCTCTTCACACAGATGCACAGCCCTTTGTGTGCTTTGCATCAAACTTGTCTTTCATCCTGCCTTTTGGATCTTTCTCAAGGAAATTGATCTCATAAAGAATGCTATCAAATTCATCAACTAGCAAAAGATAGCATTTCAAAGTATAAGTAAGAGACATAAAAAGGATGCAGTCGTATGCTTGGCTGTCTCAACAGAGCTGCTTAGCAGAAAATATTAAATTCAGCCTGCCTGCCATTCAGTCACTCTGGGCATAACTAGCCAAAGAATTTCACAATGTGGATAACCTCCAGCCCTCTGACTGTATGCAAAGTAGGAGGCCTGAATGAGAGCATTGTGTTATAAAACCTTAAACTGGAGCAAGACTAAAAAGCCCAATCTCTCTGGTTATTTTGGACATTCAAATGCTGTCTAAGAGAAAAGAACTCATTATGACTCAGTTCCGTTAATTAGACGTAAATTACCATCTTTTGTCTGATACAAAAGAAGGTAAAGGGAACTCTGCAAGACCAGAGGATACTGAAATTCTAATGAGATGAGAGCATAGGCTGGAAACTGAGTGAAAACAAGAAGCCATTCAACTAGAGGCAAGCCCCTAGTGTGTCTTGTGTGTGAGCAAAAAGCAAAAACATACATTTGTAATTGTCCAGATTCATATACTATTTAGAACCATGGTCAGTGTCCCCAGAGAGCTCATAGGGTCCTGATTTTTGACAGGATGTGATGCTGACCCACACAGAAGGAAATAGCCTCTTTTTCTGAGTACGCTCTGAAGATTTTTGTTAGGTACACAGCCTTTCTCAGTGGGAGACCATAGTGTGATTGAATGATAAATAAATGGACCTTTTACGTAAAAACAATGAAGACTTAATAAATAAGGCAATTAGCAAAGTTTGACTAAGAGATTTAAGGAGTTATATGGTAGTAGAGGAAATGTTTGAGCATAACAATAACCGAAGAACTATGGAGTTATAATGTTGAAAAGGACTATAGGGTAGTTATAAAACTGGAAAGCTACTTCGTTAGGATAATAAAATAGTATAATAACCCCGTTAATCCCTTCTTTAGAACAGTATAAACACATTTTCTTAATTGTATCAACTTCTCAATTGCGAACCAGGTTGTTCCAGAGTGAATTTAGCTGTACTGTTGCTGCCTGCTAGAAGGTTGGCATTCTCCCTGTGTTAGGCGAAAATTAACATAGTCTCAAAGGTCTTGTATTCTGGTCACTAAATGTCAAGTTTATAATACAGTGGTGAGCATGATTCCAGATGGGTAATATTTTTATTCTCCTTCAGAGAAGATGGGTACAGTGGCAGTTAATAACCTGTGTCCTGTGACATTGACTATCATGTGATTAGTTCACATGACCTAAATACTAATTAGGAAATTATAATATTGCAAGTAATTAATCATTTCATTCATTGAGCACATTAAGTACTTACTAAGTCCCAAACACAGTGTTATGCACTAGGGATTCAAGGATTATTGTGACTCTAGGGTTGAGAATAGGAATATAGAGTGTGGGACCAGATTGAGAACAAAGTTGAAGATTTCCATCAGAAGTGTGACTTTGAGATGCTTATGGACATGACAATGTCAGTCAGTACAAAGCAGGTGTTTAAACATGATTTTCTGAAGATGGAGGTTAAGTCTTGGCTAGAAGGTGCAGATGTAGCAGTCAACAGTAGGGAGTTGTTTGTTGATACTATGTGGTAGTGGTTGCAACCATACAAGGTGAATGAGAAGAGCCATGATATGGGAATGATGCCTTGGACGGTGAAGATTTGAAGGGGCAGGGTGGAAATGAGGATACTGAGGTGGAAAACCATGCATGTGCAGAGGAGTGGGTGAACAAGTAGAATGCAGTGCTTGCGGTGCTGTGCTTGCTAGCTAGGGAAGTGTCTTTTCTCAATATGTTTGAGTTGGAGGAGATAGAGTGTGTGTTTGTGTAAGTGTAAGAGAAAGAGAGCGAGAAAGAGACTGCTTAATAGAGCTTAGAACACTTAAGATAAGGCCAGTGGTGGGAGGAATGACCATTTTTTAAGTTTATGGCTGTGTACAAGGAAAGTTGAAAGAGAAAAATGGAAAAAAGGAAAGGACTGAAGATAATCTATGTCTCTAGAGGAAGTCAGGGTCAGGAACTCAATGGGAAGTCAGTCTCCAACAGGAGGAGGAGGAGGAGTTAGGGATGGGTATGGCTCTCTCTATGTATAGTATATTTTAGATAGGAGAGTGGAGTGGGGAATTCAGCTTTGACCGGGGCTGGTGGCCTTCATCTTTTCAGGAGAGCAGAAGATAAATCACCTGTGAGTTGGTCCAGAGCCTAGTGATGGTCTAGAATAGTCTCTGAGGGAATTGAGAAAGAGCTGTACCAAGGACACCTAAAAAAATTCATTGTTACTGGTTACCAGATTAGGACTCAAGTCATGAATAGGAGGAGAAGCACAGCACAGTTTTCCCCCAGAAGTTTTCAGCTTCCTGCATCTGAATGAGAGATCGTGCTTTGCTGTATTGATCCCAATTTTAGGGTTTTGCTGGGTGGTTGAGGTTGAAGGAACAGGTCAAAGTGGAAGAAACGGTTGTTTAGCTGCCCATAAGCTGATAAGAGCAGGCTGGGACTTTGATATTTTATGGGGGGGGGGGGTGTGTGTTTGTGTGTGTGTATGTCCTTTTTTTTTCATTTTGTACTGCATGTTACTTCCAATTACTATTCCCTTTCTTTGAAATAGTGTTAAAACTGGCTTTCTTCCGCTATGTGACTTGGAGAAACCAGATAAAGAGGGAGATTCTCTGGCCATTTTTCAGAAGGTTGACCACAGATGAAGACAAAAAAGCAACTCCTAAAACAGTGGTGACTCTTAACTGTTCTTGTTATTTTGTACTATTTTGTACTGTTGTATCTTCTCATAAAAACAAAACAGCAAAGAAAGAATAACATCAAATAAGGAATTCCCTTCCCTGCTGTGTTAGAGTTCAGTGACATTTTTGGAGGCTCTGCCCTGTTAGATTTTTTCCTCAGTATTGCTTGCGAGTTCTCAGGCAAAATAAAAGTGATAGGCACTGCCTGAGTGATTATTTCTAAAAGCTCAGAGGCTAATAGGTATACGGAGAATTAAATAAATCAGATCCATGTATGCCAGCTCCTATCACCGAGTGTTGTATTGTTGGTGTCTGTTCATTTGAATTTGTCAGACAGGAGTCTTCATGGCTGATTTGCTTACTGGCTACCCAGGACAGACTTCAGATTATATGTGAACCAAGTTAGACACAGCTCTCTAAACTTGGCAAAATTGCTGTCCACTGAGCTCAGAAAGAGAGAGGTAGAACTCATTAAATCAAAATACTTACCCGCCCACCCTCATAAGAAGATGTGAATGTGAGGAGTTGCTCACAAGCCACCGTGGTATTTTCTCAAAATATGCTGGATTAGGGCAGTGATTGTCAGCCCTGGCCTGGTGCTAACTAGTCGTATATCCATTTGCCTCAGCAGACAAACATGAAGTCAGTCAACTATAGGGTGTGTATGTTTTCAGTCGACCTTACAATCCATCACACCTTTTATGATTGAAAGAGCATATTCACATCGAACTTACGTAAGGTATAGGGAACTAGTGTACTAAATCTTAGCCTGAATATAAATAAGAAAAATCTGTATGCTAGTTCTTATTCAGCAAGTAACTAGCTTTGTGACCTTAGAAAAGTCACATACCTCTGGGAGGTTAGTTTCCTTATTCATAAAATGATCTTAATTTAAGGTCTTTTGCAAATTTTAATAATTCATTAAATTGCACTTTAAAGATTTTTTTAAACAATTTTTTTCTTGATGTTTTCTACTCAGTCCAATGTGGTCCAGCTATCCATGTTTCTATTGGATCAAAGCCTTTCATTTTCTTCTTAGTTCTGTTTTCCAAGTGATTTTTGGCTATTTGTCTATTAGTATCTTCAGCATAGAGTGGACTGGGACAATAAAATACAAAATTCAGGCAAGGCACTACTGCAGTCTTGGTCTGATGCTGAAAACGAGTTTCTTGGGGGTGTTATCTTTAGTTATTTAATTATAGTGTCTGTGTCTCCAGTAGCTAATTGAAAGAATGGCTCTGCAACCAGATCAACAGCAACGAGCATGTTTTACCAGGTCTCTCCCCTAGGAAGTCCATAGGCAGGAAATTGAATAGCAACATTCTTTTTTGCTCAGTTGGCATCAACTGTTACTTGCTTTTAGGATAATCAAAAGGTATTTTTAAACTCTGCTACTTTCATTCACTGTGAAGGACAGCAAACCCTAACCCTGTTGTCACAGGAGGGTGGGAAAGAACCTTCTAGTTGGTGCAATCCAGCCTTCCACCAGTGCTGAAATACTTGTCTTAAGAGATGATATTAACTGTTTTCTGTGGGTATTGACAGCATTTCCTGTTCTTTTTCCATGTCTCCCAAATAATGCATATTTTGAAAGTATGTTTTCATTATATTTGAGAAACCACAGCTCAAGTTCAGTTAAGGCAGCAACTATTTAAGGAACAGCTGTGTGGTCATAAAACAACATGTGTAATGCACCATTTTATGATCTAATATAAAATAGGATTAATGAGATGATAAGAATTGCTTTGTGAATCTTTGAGCAGTTTGTAGGAAAAAAATGTAAATTAATTTTTGGATGGGGGTTGCCTATTAAAATCTCTGATGTGGCAAATATACTCAAGAACTTGATCTACTTTTGTTAGGCCGGCCAACCTTTGTTATGGTGTCTCCAGTGAAGAAAGGTAACCATGCCTATAAGTATTATGTTCCCTATTATTTATTTATTTAGAGTCTTGCTCTGTTGGCCAGGCTGAAGTGCAGTCGTGTGATCATAGTTCACTCCAGCCTTGGTCTCTGGGGCTCAAGTGATCCTCCCACCGCAGTCTCCAGAGTAACTGGGAATATAAGTGTGAGTCACTACACTCAGCTAATCGTTTAATTTTTTTTTTTTTTTTTAGAGACAAGAGTCTCCTTCTATTTCCCAGGCTGGTCTCTAACTCCTGGGCTCAAGCAGTCCTCCTGCCTCTGCTTCCCAAAATGGTGGGAGTACAGGCTGTTGTCCATTTAAACACTTTTTAGAAATCCTAAATTGACTGTGATCCTTATAACAAGAAAATATTAGATCAGTCATTTTTTTCACAAAAAGATTCTCAGTAGTTTATAGCAAGATTTTACAAGACTATGAACTTCAACCTGGACTTGATTATGTGACTTGAAGAGCTGACACTGAAAAAGATGGTATTCAAAAGATGACAAGGAGGAAAATGCTAAACTCCTTCCTTCCTTGCCGGCTTATGTTATATAATTTGATCAGATGTAATACCCTGTTCCAAAATGTGTAACCTTTGATAAGCATTATTCACATATATTTTATTACTTTAATGCTAACTTATATATGAAGCTCAGCAGCCTCTGAGCTAAGCATTAAACCATTGTCAACTTATGATAATGCTGTAGCATAAGAAAGGGTCAATTTTATAAATGCAACATCGTCATTATTCAGGGAAGTCTTATGGACAGTCCTGAAGCCAGATGATATTTTATCCATGAAGCATTGTTACACTTAAGTGAAATAATACAATTAATTATGCATTTGATTTGTATATGGCAAAATTTACTTTTGTTGGATGTCTGAGAAATAGATTTATAATATCATGACTTGCTAAATATTTTCAGATAAAATATTACAGCTAGTTTGTAAAAGACTTTTAAAGTATCCTGTTTGTAGGGGAGTTTCTGATACTTTTAAAACGTTTTCTAAAAGTTGTTCTTTCTAGCTTTCAGTCATCTATTTTTTAAAAAATGGATTTTCTCAGGCTTTCAAGGATAAATGAATTAATGGACAGTTATTTTGACTAGTACTTTAGGAAGTGCTTCAGTGTATATGATGGGATCTGCCCTAACTGGTATAAAGTACAGCTAGGGAGAACACTAACATAAGTAAACAATTTCAAAAAGCAGTGGTACGCTAAACTGTTAAGAATTAAAAGAATCCAGAAAAGGAGAGCTTATCCTGACCTAGGTGAATGAATAGCATCTTGGGCTGTATCTTGAATGATGAGACTCTGTGTAACTAATTCCTGTTATGTACAGGGAGTCATGCGAGGTCCTTTGCTTATGGTTGAGCCTCACAGCAGCCTCTTCTCAGATGAGGAAGCCAAGGCCAAGAGTTTAATCATTTACTCTTGATCCTGTAGCTGGGTGCTCAGTGGGCTGCTTGCTTCTGGGCAGAGAAGACTTTCAAGATGGAAGGAAAGGTGCTGACTCCGGCACAACTATGCTCTCCAGTAGTTAATAGGTGCTAAGTTGATAGGAAATCTGTACATTACAGGAAATCTGGTATAAGCAGAAGCATGGGCCTTTTTCAGTTTTGTTAAATATTTTTCTTTGTATTACAAGCCGTTCACAGGATTGTATTGTGAAGGTGGAATATGAACTGAGGATCCGCGGTGCTCAGTAATAGTAGCTGATTGAGTGAAGGAGTATTGCATCTTTCCCAATTTACTGTATCATTCTTAAATTAGGTTGGTCATTTGTTTAAATCTTAGCATGAGCATGATTTCACAAATAAGCTGTAAGCAGTATACAAACAAAATAAATTTAAACTCTGTTAAGATTTATGGTAATTTGTTTCAGCATTTTTTGATAATCAAAGGTTTCAGTTTTTTTTTAAGTATTTCTTTTTCTGTTGTCTTATGCTTTGCTAATTTTTGAAAGACCTAGTTATTAAATTTGGGTGCTGTCATCTCACAACCTCAAAATTTAGAAAGCAAGGCAGCTTTATGGCAGAAACCCATTGGAACTGTAAACTTGTGTTTTAACATAATTTCTGTGGGATTTTAATTTCATTTTGAATGGAAATAGAGGTACTTTCAAGTTGCCTTATTAAACAGGAAGTGAAAGCACAGATTTCTGAATTCTGGTGTTATTCGTGGTTTTCAGATCATTGCTGCGAGGCCTCGGGCTTGTGTTGGATTTCACAGGTAGTGACCTTCCTCTTTATTGCTAATTCTGTCTTTGCCCTTAAAGCCAGTGTCATTTTAGTTTTTGCTTTGCCCTCAGGATCTTGTCTTTCCTCCACCTTCAGGTAAATTAATTACCAGCACATTTCTGTTTCTCTTTTGAGTATCAGCGCTGTGTCCTCTTCCTGAGGAACCTCTCATTAGTCACTGCAAGCTCCTCAGGGTCTCTGGATCATACTCTAGTAATGCTGTTCTGGAGAATTTCAATTCATGTGTTAAATGTAAGACGACGTTTTTCTGGCCTCATGTTTCCACTTGCTAAAATTATATTTTGCTGCTTTAAAAAATTGCTCATAAAATAATGGGCCAGTTCTAAAAAAATCAGTTAAGGCCCTGTGGTCACATGACACATGTTTTCTGAGTGGGGGGTGGAATTTACCTTTAAAAGCAGTGACCTGCTACACGTGCGAGAACAAAGTGTCCATCATAGGGCATTACCATGACGATGCGGATCTGTGGTTTTAGGACAGTGTCCTGCTTAACAAGGCTCTCCCCTTCTCAGGGGTTTATCGGCTTGCCTCTGATTTGATAGCAGAACTGGAATTGAGAATCTGTACTCCTTAAAACATTAACCGCAACATCAATTTTTGCTTTGCCTTGGTTTTGTTTTAAAATAAATTTATCCTGCAAAGGAAAAGATTTTCATTCAGTGGGATTATGAAACAAAACTGTGACCTCTTAAAAAGCAGAATAATTTGCATCAAGGGAAGACACTTAGCTATAGAATAACAAATAATTGGAGAGACCCAAACACAGTTGAATATGTATTCTGATTGTTTCTAGACAGGACTCAGACCTACACAGGATTGAAAGTCATGTAAACTGTACGCTGAGCTCTATTGTAAAATATTACCTTCTGCATGTATTGCATCCTAAGAATTAATAGAGAGATTAAAGAAAGCAATAGAAAAAAAATGTTTAGAGAGCAACGGTTTTTGTAATCTGAAGGGAGAGTGAGAAAAAACACTTATTCATTAACCCATTCATGGATGTTGATGAGAGGAATTATGTTTTACCACAGCTTTATCTTGAGAAATGATGCTAAGCATAGGTTGGAATTGTAGACAATTTAGATAGCTAAATATTAGATGATTTTACTATTTTATTGAGCAAATATTTGTTGAGGATTTACTAAGTTGCTAGGGACAGAGTTAAATGAAAAACATTTCTGAAGACTTAAGGAACCAAAAGCCCATTATTAAAACACAATAAGCAAATAATGGCAGTTCAAGGTAGGCTCTACTCTGATTAGTGTGTGGAGGAATGGGTTATTAATGTCCGGAGGAGAAGTCCCTTTCTAAGTTATCACGAATTTGATTATTCAACCAAATGTGAAATAAGCATGCTCACAGTAGAAGAGTGAGAAGCATACTTTGACTGCATAAATGATGGGGGTTAAACTGCTGGGGGGAAGAGTATAGAAAACTCTTATTGTGTGGACATGTTAGGGTTTTAAAAGGTAAGTAGAAGTTTTTCAGCTAGAGAAGGGTATTTCAGGAAAAAAAAAAAATTAAATGTGCAAATGCCTAGGTGTTTGGAGAAGCACTGTATTGGAAGGGAGAATTTAGTATAGCTGGAATATCAAATATAAGGGAGGTGAGGCAGGCAGGCAGGCAATGTCAGGAAGGGCCAACACTGCCACCCTTAGGAGTTGGTACTTTGTCCTGAAGTCAGAAATAGCGTCATTGCCCTCCATTGCCTCAGTATCCTAATGAGTCACCAACTATGGTCTCTGCTGTCTTAATCCATCTTAAGTTCCTCCCCAACACTCTACCTTTCCCATTGCTGAAGTTCAGATATCCTATTATTTTTCTGAAGACATTGAGGTTAATGAATCTCCATTTTCATTTATATGTGTACATCACTACTTTGCTTATATATATTAAATCATACAGTGTTTGCACAGTTCCAGAAGGTCAACAGCTGATCTGGGTTCTCTCAGCGCTGGAGAATCCTGTCAGTTAACCTAGAGAGTTCTGAGACACAGAATGTATCTTGAGAAGCATACTCTAAAATTTTAACTTTGAACTTCATTTTCATGACAAACAGAAATGCAAAAGGAATGTAATCTGTCCTGCATGAAGGACATTTTACAAATAGTCGGAATATATTCTGTGGGAGGGATGTCTTTTGATACAAAGTTTATGTCCAACTTTGATGTTGATAAAGCTGTGGTAAAAACATGTCCTTTTGCAGTGGCCACAGATTTGATTTGGTATCCAGAATTTTGCAAAGCTTCCATTTTAATGGAAGAAGAATAAATGTTAATGATGTTCACGTTTCCTTTTCTTTTTTCTTTTCTTTTTCATGTTTTTTTATTTTGTTTTGTTTTGTTTTTTGTGTTTTTTGAGACAGGGTCTCACTCTGTCACCCAGGCTAGAGTGCAGTGGCGCAGTCTCAGCTCAGGGCAGCCTCCACATCACTGGTTCAAGCAATTCTCCTCCCTCAGCCTCCTGAGTAGCTGGGACTGTAGACACACACTGCCAGACCTGGCTAATTTTTGTATTTTTGGTAGAGACGGGGTTTCACCATGTTAGCCAGGCTGCTCTCAAAATCCTGACCTCAATTGTTACGCCCAAGCCTCCCAAACTGGTGGGATTACAGGCGTGAGCCACTGTGCCTGGCCCTCACTATTTCTTTTCTTTGGGAATAGGATAAATGTTTTGCAATTTGTTTTTATTTTTTCTGCTTAGTCCTCTATTTTGGAGGACTTCTAGTGTTAAAAAACGATGATATTTCTGGGATTTCAGACCACACTGACAGATGCCTTGGTCTAATATAAGCAGAAATGTTTGAATGTTCTTGCAGTGATGATTTTTCTTATTAAAGAATTTCTTTCAGTCTTATTTTAATTTCTGATCCGATAACATCTTCCTTTGTAAATTTTCATGTTGTTCGTTTAGGAGATTCTGTTAATCTTTGATGTAATTCATTCTTTGGCTGTCGACTCCAAAGATTATGATTTCTGCTTATAAACTTCTGATTGTAAACAAGCAGAATACTATACCATTACTCACTAGTTGGCTTTTAGCAGTTTTAGTAGGCTTAAAACAGCAAGCAGTGTGGCCAGTGTTCCAGACAACAGTAACTATTTAAAATAGGAAGGGCAAAATTAACATTTATTACCAATTTGGCTATTTGATGAAAACTGTTTAGTACCCACTTTTCCACCCTGGTACTAAAATAGAAGATGAATAGGTGCTTCCATAGTTGATGACGACTGATGATTAAGATATGCTAATGATAAAGGCAAATTTTTATCAAGGCAAGTGACAGCTACTACATAGAGTACTTCCTATGCATTCTAGCATTTAATTTTCATACTCTTTTGCTTTTCCATCTATCACAGATTTGCAGTTATTTAGTTATAATTTTATGAGAGATCTGATAATCCACACATTTCCTGAAAACAATGTTTCTCAAGCTTGATAAATGAAAAGGGCCTCCTTTAGTTAGGAGTTAAATTATATTACGATAATTATAAACATGTAACATATAAAAGTAGTTAAACCTTTACTATTATGTATGGCTTATATAGTTTTAAAAGCAAAATAATTAAACACACCCCAAAAAACTAAAGACCCATGCGGGTGTGGTGGCTCATGCCTGTAATCCTAGCACTTTGGAAGGCCTAGGCGGGCGGATCACTTGAGGTCAGGAGTTCAAAACCAGCCTGACTAACATGGTGAAACCCATCTCTACTGAAAATACAAAACAAAAAAGACCAGTTTAAACTGGAATTAGAGAATTAATTTAATGTCGTGGATAGTAATGTTTTATTAAAAATAACATTGCACAGTTATGCTGGTGGCTTCAGTATTCTCATGTAAGCATGTGTCATGACAGTTGACTTCCTCACTGCTTTCCTTATTCAAACTAGCTAAGGTCTTCATACAGCACAGAATGGCCTTATTTGATCTTTGCTTAAGAAGTGAGTATCATCCATATATTAGGTTCACCTTTGCATGACTGCTTTGTACCTCTTTGTTCATGTAAATACAAGTTGTCATTAAGTATTCTTGTTAACTTCAAAAAGTATTATATGAATAAAAACCAAAAATTAATTTTAAAAATTCTTGCAGAGAATTTGTAGTCTCTCGGAATTTTTTGGGCAAATCTTCCTGCTTCCCACCACCTCTGACATGCTAATGAAATTAATACAGTGTAAACAACAAGATAATGAATGGCTAAACACATGTTGGGCTCTTTGTATGCATTATCTCATCAAATCTTGGAGCAACCCCAGGAGCAAGGTCATCTGGTTAACCCTTTTTTTGCAGTAAGGCTAGTGAACCTCGGATGTATTAAGTAAATGCCTCCCAAGGTCACATGGCTAGTAGAATATCAAACTGATTTTGAACCCAGATTCTCTCACTCCAGAGCCTGTAACACCCCCACTAGTAGCTTCATTAGTTTGTCTGTTCAATAAATGTGTTTAACGTATCTGTTTACCTGGTACCAGTCCAAATGCTTCTCATACATCATCATCTTTACAGTTTCAGCAGAGTAGATTCTGTCGTCTGCCTTTAGTAAGCTAAGAGGGCTCAAGGTCACCCTTTTAGTGACACTCTCTGCCCACCTTAAGAGATGTAAAAATGTAAAGACTCATTGTAAGGGACAGTTTTAAAAGCAGAATTTAAAATAGTGTCTTTATTTTCTGTATCTTCAGGGCTTGATTTACAGTTTTCAAGGAAAAAAAACAATCAACTAAGAGATCCTATCTTTATATTGATTTTTTAAAAATAAAAACTCAGAAAATGTCATTAGAACTTGAGCCTGTTAAACTTTTTAAAGGCCCTCATTGTATGTGAACCTCAACAATGGACATGAAATAAACACCTTGTGAAATGAACTTCTCTACATTGAAAACATGTTGGGCCAGTAAATTTTTTGGCAAATTTATCGATGTAGTAAATATTTCATTTACTAATAGGGCTATTTGGAAGAAGATTTGTTTACACTAGAGAACTGAAGGAAATGTAATCCAAATTGCTGGCATGATGATTCTCATTGGTATTCTTGCAGTATCCTCCGTATTATGTGCATCTATCAAATGATTATATTTTGGAAAAAAGCATTCTGTGCCACCAACTGTGTAATTTATGTGACATTATTGACAGTTGATATTCTGACAGCTAAGACAGTAATAAGGATGCTAGGTGAGTATGTGTGAGTATATATGTGTGTATATAGATCTACACATACACATAAAGGCGTGTGTGTAACCCATGACTCCAACTAGGGTTTATATACTTTTGAACATTGATGGATTTTTACTTCGAATATATGTTGTCACTCTTATGTTCAAATGCTACTGTTTGTGTGAAGCAGAAATTATTGCTTTGTGTATAAACAACTATTTGAGGTTATTTTGTTGATTACTTTTGTTTGAAGAATAAAGCATTGGAATAGTAAATACATCATAAAGCTCAGAAAGCCTTCCTGTGTTTTATGTAAAAGTTGTATGGAAAATTGTTCGTGGGTTTTTAGTCTCTATTATTTGGACATGATGTTCTAACCTACTTTATTATTCAGAACTCTTAATTGGCTGCTTGCTACATTATAGAGGGTAACAGTGTTTAACAAGTGTTTAACAGAGTCCATGACCTGAAGGAACTAGTGGGATGGATAGTTAACAAGTGCATGATTACAGATGGTGGTAAGGAAAAGGACAGAGAAGAACTGTGCCAGGTGGGATCTTCCAGGTTGAGTAGACCTGTGTCGAGGGGGATAGGAGGCACTGAAGAGGAAAGACAGAGCCACGTGAATACAGGCGCTCCAGTGCAGGACAAGCACAGCACTGCTTAGAAGCTGGAAGGCATGTGGTATGGCGGTCAAATAAGGCTAGTGTTGGAGACAGGTAGGTAATTAGGAAAGGACTTTTTATAGCATATAAAGAAAATTCAACCAGGGCGCCTAGGAACACACCCATACCCAAGAGAGAGGTAAAAGAGTCTGATAAGGAAAAGGCACGAAAATGGGAGAGGAGAAGGAGAGAATGAGAGAACCTGATAGTTGGGGCCAAGGTGCATGGGGAGAGGGAGTTTCAAGGCAGAGAGAATAAGTGATTCTCTGTCAAACATTGCTATGTTTTGACAAGAATTCTTTAGAATCATGGACTTTAGCGATTAGGCTTAAGCTATCATTGGTGACCTTATCAAGAGCAATGTCATTATCTCTATTGTAAGTTGAGTTCCTGGGATCTTCGAAGAGTAATTGTATCATTAAAAGTCTCATAAACGTAGTCATTTTTTTCTAATGGAACTATCCTAGGCATATTATTGCCACCTTTAGGGTTAATAGTGTAATCCGTAAGTGTGAAAAGAAACCAAACTTGACCTAGAAGGAAGCTCGAAGGGAGAGAAAGCATTACTCAAGCTACTGCAAGGAAATGGATAGTGGACATAGGCTCATCTAGAATACTTAAGTGACAGTATTTATCTTAAGTAGCTTAGAAACAAAATTACTGGGTTGCTGATTAAGAAAATGCATGCCAACTTGTCAGAATGCCAGTAGTTTGTTAATTATTTAGCAATAAAATAGGTTTAATTCTTTCCTGCTTTCTGGCTAATGGGGAGATGAGAAATGGAGGAAGGGAGAGAAGGTCAGACTTGTGCAGTCCTGGGAAGGCAAAGATCGGCCTCCTGTCCTCGGTGCTCTGATGATGGTGTGACAGTTAAGGACAGAGTGTCCCTCCCACTAGCCTTCTCTACTCCCTGCATTCACTTACGCTTTTCCTGCTTGACTTCCTGCTTCATCTCCAAGGAGCAGAGAGTGACCTTCTGACTAGTACGTACCTGCATTTTTGCTCAGCAGCACTTATTAGGAACCGGCACATACGTATTTTCCCAACTCTTCCTCTTACTCAAAAGAAGGGGAAAGAGAGAGAGAGAAAGGGAGGGAGCAAAAATTGGGAGAAAACTGTGAAAGAAAATGAGTTTGACAGATTTGTTCAGCTCTGGATGCCTGTCCTCCTGTTTCCTAAATCTGTCAGAAAAGCTAAGACCCTGCCCCCACAAAGAATAAAATCCCCAAGGCTACAGTCTGAAAAGAGGGGAGATACACATCATTTTCTCCCCAAATTATCAGAAGGAGATCCATGCAAGCAGAACCGAGACACAAATCATTATCTCCAAATTATTGGCACGAAATCATATCCATGCTTGGGGCTTTAAAATGGGTGGGCTAATGTGGAGGAGAAAAAATAATTGAAAAACAGAATGTCTCCTGAATAATAAATAAGTAAAGTCGAATTGTAATTTAATTTGAATCCTACCACTGATGGATTGCTTGTGATTTGTGGTGTGACATGGTGTGCTGTTTACCGTTTCCTGGCATGCTGCCTTACTACCTGTTTTTGTCCGCTACATTTATCTTGTGATGTTTAACTACTTGTTTATACTGTGTTGTCCCCAGTTACACCATGAGCTCTGTGAGGGCTGGGAGTGGGCTTACCGCCTTCACAGTGCCCCACTCACAGTAGGTATTCCAGAAGGCTTTGTCGTCTGGTCTAGTGAAGCGTCCAGCTCAGGAATGGAGGACAGGCTAGCTGTATGTATTCTCTTCTCAGATGCGTTAGCTGGGCAGTTTGCTCGACAGCCTGTCCCTATCTACTTTTTGTGTTGGTCGATTATAGTCTCATGCTACAGGAGACAACCTGGTACCATGAAATGAGAGCATCTAATTTGGAATCAGTGACACCCCAGTGCAAATCCCACCTCTGCTCCTTAGCAAGTACTTTTCCAAGCCTTAGCAACTAAAACAGGGATAATTATACCTATCTCATAGGGTTGTGATATGGTTCAGATGAGATAATAACTATGAAAGCACTTTACAAATTATAAAGGTGGTAGTTGTAGATGAACTTGTAAGATGGAGTCACAGTAGTTGAAAATACTATACTTTCTATGCAACTTTTACTCTTGGTAAATTTCCTTCTATAGACAGGGTAGTGTGATTGTAGGTTTAGCATAAGTTTTCTTGACCTACAAAATTCCAGCTCTCTTCTAAGCCATGTTCCCAAATCACATCCCAGTTTTCACCCTATCTATGATTCTATGAAGATTGGATTAACTGTCTGGTTAGTTGCCGTGTTTACTAGTCTGGTTATTTGCCTCTGCTTACTAGACTTCTTGTGGATGTTGATACACTGGAGGCCTTAAAGTGAACTTCCACTTTATCACACTATTTTGGTTGGGGGGTGGTGGGAGGAGCTACTTGTATTACATTTTTATAGCATTCCCCAGGAAATGGTACCTTGAGGGGAGTTTCTGATGGGGTGGAAGGTTAGACAACCATTTCTCAAGATGCCTCCAGAAAAGTTGCAATGTCAGCTCTGAGTGCAGCTCAGGGTCATTAGGGTGGTGACTCCATCTCCCACATAAAATATGGTAGACACCTTAATGTGTCCCACATTCTGGTGGGGCAGCTAGTTCTCTCAGTGTGTGCTCATAACACAGGTGTCAAACAAGTCTGGGAAAGCCCAAGGACTGCATCCTGATAATACATAGATGAGATAATAAATGTTCTCTTTTATTTTTAAGATCTGAGGGAGGAATGTTTAAGGTAATCCATCTGAAAAAGGCTAAGGTACCCTGGAGAGCAATGTTAAGGTGAGTTGGTTGTCACCAAGTCTGTTGGTTCTGGGTACTTGAAAGTTGGAATGAAAGAAAACATGGGATTACTATTATAGAAAGACTTCAAAATAAGGAGGGTAGTTTCTCTGGAAGATATAAATTTGTCATCCATTGAGCTAGAGTGATAATGGCAAGTTCAGAATAAAATTGATTATTTTTTCCACTTACAAAATAATCATATAGACCTTTTTAGATTGTTGCCTCAAACAAATTTTGAAGAAGCAAGTCAAATTCTACATAAACAAACCAAGGAAAGGTTGGCATTAGTGTGATCACATTTCCAAAATTGAAAATACTGTCATGTAAAGATAGGTGTAAAACTTTGTGCACAAGTTGTGAAATAATGTGCATCTCTACTTTTGTCAAGTTTACTATAATTTTCAAAGTAGTTGAGATGAATTAAGTTTCATGGTGATTCCATTTCATATGGTAAACAGAAATACCTTTCATTCCTTGTTATGTTTAGTCTGAAATTAAGGGGGAACTCCAGGAATAGGCCCCCTGCATAATATGGGACAACATTGTGTTTTTCCGTTTTCCAAAAATAACAAAAGAGAAAGAATAAAGATGGTTTATGTAGTAGAGAATGACTTGTCCTTTATGTAATCTAAGGTTTTTATGTTATTGAATAGATTGAAGATTGAATAGCTTTTCAAATGCACATTCCTTGTCAGGTTGTATCTAAAATAGCATGGGATCTAATTCACCATGATGAATTAGTTCTTGACTCTGTATATCTTCTTCAGCAAGAAGGCATTTCTTGTCAACCTTCTTAAAACCAAGTGTACCCTTAAATCTGCTAGCACTGCGTGATGGTTGCTAATGTTATTATTTTTATAAGGTGAACATCAAGTATCAATAGTCTCTAACAAGGCTCAATGAAGCTATTTTGGTCATACTGTTAACACATCTTCCACTTTTATTACAGAATATCTGCATTATAAGCTGTATGAGTAAATTCAGTTTATTTTTAATTTGTTGATGTTTTGTACTAGCTGGGAACATTTAGAAACATTTATTCGTGTATTCCATCTCAGAATGTTCAAAGTGGTGTTGATAGTGATATGAGTGTTTGTGTGTGTGTGTGTTTGTTAACTTAACCTTTGAGCTTCAGCAGTGCGTACTGACAAGTTCTTAGGTTTAGACTGCTTGGCACCTTTGTATTAAAGATAGCCATTGTTCATGCTAATAATGTTGAGACATTATAGCTAGCAGCTCTGACATTTTTATTTCTTCTCTTACCATTCACTTGCCAAGTCTGAAAAGCTGTTTGAAATGGTGTGGGGATCGGGGATCTTCTCTTTGCTCCTTTGCATCTACTCCCTGCCCCAGGAGGCTGATTTGTGTGGACTCAGCAGTGGGATCCTCCCTTGTGTTTCGGAAGGATTTGCCACTGAGAGCCTTGGCAGAGATTGGAGGGAGGGAGGAGGGGAGGATCAGGATATTTACTATTCTGTTTTTCTCCCTGTGGAGTGGTTTTACACTGGTGTCACTATACTACATTTGGAGTTTTATTCAGCTTTATTTTGACAATTCTTTACATTGCATTATAAGCATCAATTTCTAAATAGTTAAAACTTTACACTCAGAAATAGTCTTGTCTCATTGTAACTAGACAATTTATCATTATAGAAATGAGAAAATTTGAGGCTCACATAAGATGATAGACCTTACTTAAGAATATTACAACTTGACCCTAAGGGACATTCAATACTTTTGACCATGGTCTTGAACAGAAAGTAAATTATTTTACTTTGAGGAGAGGGTGCTTTATATGCCTTGATCGGATGAATATTTTTAGTCAACAAAGTAAAACAAAATAAGAGATACTGTTTAAAAAAATTAATCTATTGGAAACAACCCAAATGCCCATCAGCTAATGAATGGATACATAAAATGCGGTAGTATATACACCTAATGAAGTATTATTCAGTCATAAACAGGAATGAAGTACTGATACATCTACTACATGGATGAAACTTGAAAACATTGTGCTAAGTGAAAGAAGTTAATCACAAAGGACCACATATTGTATGATTCCATTTGTATGAAATGTTTAGGTAAATCTTATAGAGACAGAAAGTAGATTAGTAGTTGCCTAAGGTTGGATGGTAGGGGATTGGGATTAGGGAGAGGGATGAGTGGACTGGGAGGTGATGGCTGTGAGGTGCAGGGTTTCTTTTTGGGTAAAGAAAACATTCTAAAATCGGTTGTGGTAATAGATGTACGGCTGTGAATATACTAAAAGCCATTGAATTATATACTTTAAATGAGTGAATTTTATATGTGAATTATCAGAATAAAGCTGTTAGTAACACTAGAAAATAAACAAAAAACAAACAAAACCCAAAACACAAAAATCTATATTTCATAATCTATATGAGCATGCAGATATTTACTTTCAGATTTTGTGAAGGTTTTTTTGTAAGTTGCTAATTACCAGGAAGTATATAAATCCCTGCAATCTATTCGTTAGTATATTTGTAGAGTTTGTTTTCCCCTGTACGTTACAAAGTTTTGTTTCTATAGGTTTGTTCGTGAGGAGAAAGACCCAAATAGAAAACTAAATTTCTATATGTTCTTATTTTAGGGCTTTTATTTTGAGTTTTACTTAAAATTTACTTTCAGTTTTTATCTTTTTTGAGTTTTGCCAATTCTTTCACATTGGAGGAGTATATACATAAATGAGGCAAGAGTTGAGTCTAGTAAGTACTAAATGTGCTCGTTTTGTGGAGTTCAAATTGTGACAATAAACTTTTTTTTTTTTTGGTAATTTACAGATTAATTTTTTTCCATCTAATCCAGTGGTAAAACTTACCCTTTGTACAATTCAGATTCAGCTTGATTATAATAGAAATCATTATTCAAACAGTAGAGTAGTAGCAGCTTTTCAGTGGCACCTAAACTAAAAAGAGAATTAGTAAAATGGTTTTAATTACATGCTTGTCTGCTTGATAGGCAGTAAGAAAAGGAGAGTTTCGCCTTTGAAAAGTGAAAAGGGGTCTATTTGGAGAAGGGAGTTGTCAATACAATTCCATGTATTCCTATCAAGAATTATTCTGAAAAATTCGTAATGCATTAAACATAAGAGCCTTTGTTCAAACTCTTGTGCTAAAGGTGGCAACCTTAAAATCTAAAAATACTGTGATTAGACACCCAAGTTTTACTTTAATAATGTAAAATCAGTGTTTCTCTTTATGAAATACCTGCATTTTGAAGTTTATATGTACTTAATTTTGAAGGTACAATTATTTTATATTTAGTAAGTGTCTCCTTTGGCTAGGTTTCTTTCTTCTTCCTGTGTGCAATTGAAATATTGTTTAGTATTGTTTAGTTCAGTCCATTGTAATTTCGGATACATGTTTTGAACTTACCAGCAACTTTCAAATGGTTATTATCAGAGAGCATTGTGACACAAATGAACACGCAAGTCCTAGAACATGGCTAGCTCTTGAATATTTGATGCACCAATAGGGAGAATGGCAGAATGCAACCAGAAACCTGTCATCCCCCTAGCTCCACCTCCACTGGAGAGCCCCAGGGTGCTTTCTGTGTCAGAATTGGTACATACCTGGGTGGATAATCCTCAAAGCCCAGGTAGAGTGCAATTTAATGATGTGGTCTTCTTAGAACCCCTAGCATTTAAGTTTGGCGTTGCCTATAAGAAATAAAGGGTGGTGTATCACCTCATACCTAAGGGACTACTGAGATCTTTGTATACTTCTCAGATGTCATTGGTTATGTTCTGCAGAATTTAATATTGGAGAATTAGACGGGATGATGATGATAATGATGATGATAAAGATGAGAATGACAGAGGAAAAAAGGATGATGTAACATTTCTCATAAAGTCAGCACTCTGAGCAAACAAGAAACCAATTCTACCGCTAGTTACCATGGATTTCCTTGAAGGTTGACAATGACTGGATTATCAGTGTAGCATTCCTGGCACTTGAGCTAGTGTCTGGGAATGTAGAACAGTAATCCCTCTTCCATATTAGGAGATGGAAGCATATACAGTTGAAAAAGCAGTCCTTTTGAAAAATATTTTTATTACAGTTGCTATAGAAGGATTCTTGTTAACATGTAATGACCCAAGTGCTGTTTTTGTTAATTACATCTTTGGTAATTAAAATTCTGTTTTGGATACTCGTCCATCACCCTACCACCTGTATGTATCCTGACATACTAATGTTATGTTGTATAGGTTATCCGCTGTGATGCCTGATAGAGTTGGGACCCTAGCTTAGATCTTGGCTCAGATCTTGTCACATCTCTTAACAATGAAATGTCAACAGGAGATAAAAATCCTTGGTGAATGAATTTCTGGCTCAGTTCCCAAGAGTTGCCCTTTATCAGAAGGACTGGAGAGTATTGCAGTGAGCTACAAACTGGGATAGTTACTGTGAATCTAGAGTTTTTTGGTAGCCACTGCGCATGGCACTTGACTTGTACCACAGCTTCATTTGTGACTTCCTTGGGCATGAGAAATCTTATGCTGGTAAGCAGCTTCGGGAAGGAAAGGGATAATTCATGGCCCTTGGAAAGGACAAGCTGAGAGAGGCAGGTTTATCATGAAGCTAGGGAAGGTCAAGGTTCAGGACCCCTCACTTTCAGGCCCTGAGTAATAGGGTTTGCTGGAAATTATTTTAGAGTGTCCTAGGAGGAGAGCAGAAGCAAGGTTGTAATTTGAAAACATTTCTAGTAAATTTCCTCAAGAGATCTCTGAAGAAGGGGACCCAAATCTCTCAAGGCTCCAGTAACGTTGGTGATTTATTTTCTCATTTTAAGTGACTGTTCACTTTATAGTTCATACTTTTATTAAATAGGACTCCAGGTTGTTTTTTTTTTTTTTTAAATTGGGGTTTTTTTGTTTGTATTTCTTTAAACCACCTCAGAACTGGGGGTAGGTGGCCAGTTCCATTCATCCCCATCATTCTGTTTTAGTCTCTAAACCTGTTTTATTTTTTATTTATTTTTAATTTTTTCTTATTTTGCCACTCTTGTATTTCCTTTCTCCCCACTGGCTGGTATGACCCTATAGGCTTTGGCTGATGCCTCATGGAAAAATGAAGTTTAGGAAGCCAGCGAAAGAAAAGGGGATGCTGGCTGTGGTGGTGCACACCTATGGTCCTAGCTGGTTGGGAGACTGAGGCAAGAGGATTGCTTGAGCCCAGGAGTTTCAGGCTGAGTGACCGCCTGGGCATCTAGCCTAGGCGACAGAGTGAGATGCTATCTCTTAAAAAAAAAAAATGTTAATAAAATTTTTAAAAAGAGATGAGAAAATGTTCCCAATCCCCAGGGATTGCCTCCCTACAAGTATCATGTTTAGAGATGGGGTTCGTTTTGAGACAGAAGAGAGAAAAATCTCCTTCCTTCCCCCTGACCCCATCCTCTTTTGAGGAATTCATAGTTTTAAGAGATTTCCAGATGTTTCTCATCCAGACATGTCTGGAGAAATAAATGAAGGACAGCATATATTTTAACTTGTTTTGGTTGTTAACGCCTTGCAGGCAGGCAATAAATCCTCTATTACCTTTTCCTGTGTCTAAGTCGATCTTAAAGGTAGAATAAATTGGGGCTGGTTATTATTTGCAGTATACTGTGCTGCTGGTGATTTTTGAAGATTATAGAATACAGACATATTAAGTTCTAATATGAATCATATTATGAAGCACCTGGACGAAGAAAATGTAGAAAAGCCTGTTAATGCTTTCTGAAGCATGAAAGAGGATACTTTTGTCTACAAATCCCAGAATGTGTAGTTTAAATGGTATGAAGTCTTACATACACAGTTATGCTGTCAGATCTGCCCTAACCAAGTAAATTTGTCTCTGCAGACACCCTGCTGTAGATCATTACCGGGTTCAAACTTCACTTTATGGCTTCCTGAAGCTATAGGCCTCCTGCTGACATTTAGTTTTGCATGTTGATGAGAAAGGGAGCCCCTGTGAAAAGTTTTTATTAGGATGTGTTAATGATGCTTTAGTGCTCTACACTAGGGCTGAGAGAGAGGAGCTGAGGTTGTGGGTGTGTGCCACTGTAAATCACCTGCCAGAATTCCCTATTGTTCTTTGCTCCAGCTGAGAAAGACTGCCATAGCCTTCACAGAACAATTCCTCAAAGGAACCGTCTCTTCTCATTCCCTGAAATAGTGTGTTATTCTTCTGCCTTTAGTTAATGTACTTCCTGCATTGTTGGTTGTGGACTCCTCTAGCACCTTCGTTTTGTTTTTAAACACCAATTGGTGAGTAAGTTCCAGTAGTAATGAAATGTTCAGTAAAATGGTTAAGCTTCAAGATACAAGAAAAACAGTATAAGGATTTTTATTGTCCCATAATAATTTTGGGTTTTTTCCCCAAATAGTTTTTAATGAAACGAATAGGATTTTACAAAGCTATATACTTTTATTATAAAAAAATCACCATAGCAAAGACTTATGAGTACATACACTCCTACTTATATGTAATGTAGCTGCGTTTAAAGTACTCCTTGTTAAAAATGCTATCATGATGTAGTTTTAACAGTTTGAGAGCATATTAGGCCTTTATGAAATGTGTATTTCTGAGACAGAGTCATGCTCTGTCACCCAGACTGGAGTGCGGTGACGTGATCTCGGCTCTCTGTAGCCTCTTCCTCCCAGGTTCAAGCGATTCTCCTGCCTCAGCCTCCCAAGTAGCTGAGACTCCAGGCATGTGCCACCACTCTTGGCTAATTTTTGTATTTTTGGGTAGAGAAGGGGTTTCACCATGTTGACAGGTTGGTCTCAAACTCCTGACCTCAAGTGAGCTGCTTGCCTTGGACTTCTAAAGTGCTGGAATACAGGCATGAGCCACGATGCCTGGCTTGGATGATGTATTTCTCAATTTGTGATAGTTCATTCTATTTTTCTTAATGTTGCGCCATTAAAATTTGGAGAGTTTTAATATATGCAGTTGCCTGGTTTTATGTTAGTGTGGTGAATATTTGCGTCATGAACTCAGTTGCACAGAGTGGATTACTTGACTTACAGTATAAGGGCTGTTATAAAAGTAGTTTTATTATTTTAAAAAAAACTTGGAAGTAACAGTTTTCATTATAGTATGTAATAAAAATACTGAAGACAGGCAAAACTCTATTATTGACTCCAGCTGAATATATTGGATTATAAATTGTACTTAATCAGTTGACGAAGTTATATGTTTTCTGTTGGAAAATTGACATATTCTTTCATTTATTGGACAAATTAATAAATATTTATCAGTAGTCTTTCCTATTGCATTATATTGTCTTTCTGTTGAAATAATTTTAGCCTCTTTTCAATTTTTAAAAAGACATAGATAAATGGCTAGAAAAATATTAAATATCTCACAAATTTATAGCAAAAAATGAGGCTGTTCATTGTATCTGTTTGTAAAATTTAAAGACTGGAGCAAACCAAATGATTATAAACCAGGAATTGATTGAATATGTGGTACATCATTCTAAGGAAGTACTATGTGGCTATCAAAAGGAGTGAGGGCTGTGTACAAACTGCTGTGAAGAGATCTCTAGGTGATATGGTTTGGCTGTGCCCAAATCTCACCTTGAATTGTAGTTCCCATAATCCCCATGTGTCATGAGAGGGACCAGGTGGGAGGTAATTGAATCATGGGGACAGGTTTTTCCCTTGATGTTCTCATGATAGTAAGTCTCCTGAGATCTGATGGTTTTATAAAGGGGAGTTCCCCTGCACATGCTATCTTGCCTGCCGCCGTGTAAGACATTCCTTCACCTTTTGCCATGATTGTGAGGCCTCCCCAGCCATGTTGAACTGTGAGTCAATTAAACCTCTTCCCTTTATACGTTATCCAGTTTTGAGTATTTTTTATTAGCAGTGTGAGAACAGACTCATGCGCTAGGATAAAGTGTGTGTTTGCTTTTGGGTTTTTTGAGACAGGGTCTCACTCGGTCTCCCAGACTGGAGTGCAATGGCACAGTCTTGGCTCACTGCAACCACTGCCTCCTGGGTTCAGGAGATTCTGCTACCTCAGCCTCCGAGTAGCTGAGATTATAGGCACGTGCCACCACGCTTGGCTGATTTTTGTATTTCTTTAGTAGAGATGGGGTTTCACCATGTTGGCTAGGCTGGTCTCAAACTCCTGACCTCAAGTTGTCTATCTGTCTTGGCCTCCCAAAGTGCTTGATTTCAGGCATGAACCACCATGCTCAGCCTAGGATAAAGTTTTAAGTGAAAACAGCACAGAAGAGGGAAGTACACTTAATAAACAGTGCTTACTGTTTGTAGAAAGGAGGGTGTTTTGTGGACTTGACTTTGGAAATGTGTACAAATTTTGCGGTAAGTTTAAAACAAAACCAAGGTAATGAAGACAGCTAGTAAAAGTGCAATAAATAAGTCCCAACGTAAATCATGTTGCTGGTATACATGGCCACACTGAGAAGAGCCATTTTAAATGATGTTATGTCACAGAAATTTAACTATATAGTACAACCTTAGTGGGATATACAGTGAAGTTCAAAAAAAGGCAAAAGAAATTTTAACCTGTCTCACAGTCATTTTTGGTGGTAGTGCTAGTATTAGGAAGAAACACAGAGGTGTAATATTGGTGTGATTAAGTAAAAAAAGTGAATTTGCCTGAGAAGTAGCAAAATTATTTATTTTTTAAAATTGCCAATTTTGCTGATTTATCCTTTGGAAATGCCCGAAAACAATGAGTATCCAATAGCAGTGAATACCCTGGGGGTCCATACTGAGTTTCACCAGAAGGAGCCAGGGTTCTTTGAAGACATGGCTGGTTCCATGTCCAAGGCACGAAGTGTATGAGATGACCTGGAATATCATGTTGTCTTATAAGATTACTAGTCTTACCAAATGTTCTCCTGAAACTAAGCCAACTTAGTTACTAACAAGCTTACTAATTGAAGATGAGGAACAAAACCTATCCCATTTTGTGTATGGTTTTGAAAAGGATAAAGAGAAAGAATCAAGTGCTTGTTTTCCTTTTTCTAGAATGACTGTACTTTAGGGTAACTATATTAGATAGGCAGGTTCTTCTGTAAAGAAATACTGCAGTTAATAAGTAAAGAAGGGGCCAGGCACAGTGGCTCATGCCTGTCATCTCAGGACTTTAAGAGACTGAACCGGACAGATCATTTGAGTTCAGGAGTTTGAGACCAGCCTGACCAACATGGTGAAACCCCGTCTCTATTAAAAATATGAAAAATTAGCTGGGTGTGTTGGCACACGCCTGTAGTCCCGGCTACACGGGAGGCTGAGGCAGGAGAATTGCTTGAACCCAGGAGGCAGAGTGCAGTGAACCGAGATCGTGCCACTACACTCCAGATTGGGCAAAAGAGTGAGACTCTGTCTCAAAAATAATAATAGTCATGATAAGTAAAGGAGGAATTATAGAACTGATCATCACCATTTTGTATCTCTTATTGAAATAGTGGATCTAAGTGGTGATCACCAGTGACTAAAAGGAAGACTATCTGTTTTGTATTGTTACATACTCCTAATAGGAAATTGTTTGCCAAAACAAACAAACAACCAAACAAAAAAACAAAAGAAAAACCAACCTGGGTCTGATCAAACTTCTAGATGTGCCAGCTTATAAGTAATATAGAGTGCAGAGGATCATATTATATGAAATTACAGAATTACAATCAGCAAAATCTAGATCATAGGGGAAAATGATGTAGGACAAATGGTCCAGTTTCTTCCACAAAAAAGTTTGAAAGGAAAAAGAGGACAAAGAACACATAGATTAAAGAAGAGACCTATCAACCAGTCTCATTGGAATCTGATTCAAACAAATGTGTATGCCTGTGTTCAGATATATAATATATATACATCTACATATATATTAAACATATAAATATGCACTCATATATGCATATGTGTGTGTGTCTGTGTGTGTCAAAAGACAAAATTACAACAGATTTTATTCAAAGATCTTAACTGGCTTTTATTCATAATTCTAGAGTTGGGCAGTCCTCAGAACCAGAACAAGTTCAGAGAACTCCAGGGCTGGAACTTGGTCAGACAGTATTTATGGATAGAAAATAGAAGTTAGTTATAGAGTTTAATAGGTTATAATCCTATTTGAATTAGTTAGCTGCCTATGATTAACTAAAACCCAGGGGCTGTTAACTGTCTGAAACCCAGCTACTTGTTTCATGAATACACTCCTGAGTTAACTAGTTTTATTTAGCATAAATGACTCCATATTGGTTTGATCTGTTGGACTAAATACAGGAGCCCAGTCCAAATCAGTGGTATTTCCCCCTTTTTGGTCAGGCTGTCACTTAGGTGAGATTATGACCACAATTTAAGGGCATCAGTGGGACTCTCAGTTCTTATCATTTTAGATTACCAGTCTTAACCTCATAGGTTACAGTGTCATCATGATCATGCATTTCATTGGGTTTTTGTCATTCCAACCAAAGAGACCATTTGGTGTTTGATGGTTATAGGCAAACATTTAAAACTTTTGAGAAAGTACAGCGTACCCAGGGAGACTGCCATTATGACTCTCAGGAGGATAATACCAAGAGTTTGGAGTTAGTGCCTTAGCAAGGGCCCCCATAAATCAAACCACTAAAATCAAATAGATAAGCTACATGAGGAGTTCACCTGTTTAAACCAAATAGCCTGTTTCTTTTAATTGTTTTATAACCAAGTGTCTACAATACTTAAGGTATTTATGCACAACAAAAAATACTAGCAACTGCACAGACTCCTACTTAGCCAGTAAGCAATCTAGCATTCCATGACTGGGCCACATCAAAGCAGGAAGTGAAAACAAGTGGGTCCAGAAGTTGTAATCTATAAAACAGAACACTAAGAAAATTTAAACAGTCAGATTAGGGATGTTGGTAATAGTAACACTAAGTGTACTAAGGAATCTCTGAGATCATAACAGATCCAACATTTCAGATCGGTTATGAAGCTCTAACTTCCAAGTGAAAAAAGTAGGCATAAACAAGGAAAAATGAAGAGGGATAAAAGTCACGTTTTGATGAAGAGTTTTGTTCTGATTTCTTAGAAAACACCATCCAGGCTAAAATGTCATATGTTCCTAGGGAAACTTTTCCCTCATCAGCTTTACCTTAAAGTCTTCAACAGGTGTACAGTTGCATGAGCCTGGAGGGTCCATTTTAACCTTGAACCAAGGTTCAAGGTCTTGAAGCTTTACTGCAATATAGGGGAGAAGAACTCTGTATTGTCCCTTCCAGTGGGGTTCAAGAAGTCTCTCTGTCTGTCTCTCTCTGTCTGTCTCTCTCTCTCTCTCTCTCTCTCTCTCTCTCTCTCTCTCTCTCTCTCTCTCTCTCTCATGTCTTGTCCAGAAGATCCAGTCATTGGGTTCCAGATCACCAAAGGTCAGATTATCATCAGTGGATTATGAAAGGCTTGTTTTAGCTATAAAAATATGCCTTGGTATCAAAGTTTGTAAGAATGGGTGATACATGAGGTTTTACTCATTGTATTGACTTTCCTGCAGGGACTGCTTTGATCCAACCAGAGAACACTGTTACAAGAACATATTTACATCCCATTGAAATGGTAATTGAATGAAATATCTGTGTAAATGGTCCATCAGATAGCAGAATTATATGACTTGAAGTTTTGATTATCTTCCCAAGATGATAGGTTTGAAAAACCAAACAGGGGTCACAGACCACCTTAGCAATTCTAGAACAATCACCAAACCGATACTTTTTCCATGATTTGTATTATTTTATCTACTTCATGATGTGTGATGAAGTGTAGAACTTTTAATAATAGAAACTTTAAAAACTCAAGAAAGACCAGGTGACTGTCCAGGTTCTTCATGAGCCTACACTTAATACTGGATTTATATCCTCTTAAATACCAATTTCGATTGTCCAGTTCAGGTGCATTGGACTGCTTCCTACTAATAAATAAGTTTTCATAGGTAATTTGACTTTGATCAATCTAACAGAGTTTATTCAAATATCTTTTTTTTTTTTCTTTTTTTTGAGACTGAGTTTTGCCCTGTCACCCAGGCAGTGTGTGGCAGCATGATCTTGGCTCACTGCAACTGTCGCCTCCAGGGTTCAGGCGATTCTCCTGCCTCAACTGCCCAGTAACTGGGATTGCAGGTGTGCGCCACCACACCCAGCTGATTTTTGTATTGCTTTAGTAGAGACAGGATTTCACCAAAGTGTACAGGCTTGAGCTACCTTGCCCGGCCTCAAATTTCATTTCTTAGAAATTTCAGTACTAGCAGACTTAGCATGAAAAATCTGCCAAAGCATTTCCTTGGTATTTAAATAATTCTTGTTCTGCTTGCTGTTCATTTAGCAGTTACATAAAACAAATCAGTTTCTTCATTAGAGTTCTGAGAATTGACCCAGTCCAATGATATGTTCTTAAAATTATCAGAAACTTGTACTTGTCAGAGTTCTTTCCATGAACCTCCTTGAAGATGAAATAGTTATACTTGCTCAGGAATGTACCAGAGTACATAACCATCTGTGAATGACAAGACCTCAAATGATCATGTTTAAAGATCTGATTAGAGTTCCTTACAGTAATGAAGGAAATTTTGTTATTTCTGTGGCATACAATAATTCAACACAATAACCAAAATTATGGCTAATACTGAATTTCTAAGAATTTTACACAGTTTCTGGAACACACACCAATAACATATCCATGCAAATATAACTCAAGGTTTAGAATCACATAACTCAAGGTTTAGAATCACTTATTATTTGACAGTGCTTCCCATATAACTTAATATATCAAATAACCTTAATTAATTGAGTATATCTCTTTTACAAGAGGAGAGACACATTTTTGGAGGGTTTCAGGGACTCAATAGGAAAATTCCAGAGTTAATTCTAAGGCAAAAAGTCTTAGAGTTTCCTTTTGGGAAGTTTGTTAAAAGTATCAAAGGTTTAAAACACTTGATCAAAATGGGATCACAGGTCACTGTGAAATAATAGTCATTTATTTAGCCAGAGTGATCATTAAACACTTCAAAGACAAATAAAGTTACATAATTGTAGGAAAAGTCTTATTTTTAATAGAGAGGACCCAGTTTTCTTACATGATCAAAGGCCTAAGAAACAAAATGAAGCACAGAAATTCATCTTGATAAAACACAGAATCTTTGTTTCCTAGGCCAATTACCTAAGAGATAAAGAAAAGCCTTTTACCATTTCCTGTTAGTAGCAAATAAATACTTCAAGAAAACCTATTTGTTTTATCAGAAAGGACCAAGTTCTAGTTTTGCATCAGTGTAGCTTTGATAGTAAAGTTCAATTTTTAGAAAGCCTTACAAATAATTTCCATTCTAATCTTAGCCAGCTTGGTCATAACTAAAATTCCCTTCACAAAATCCATGTTCTACAAATCCTCCACCTTCTAATATCCTTTTCATCAGTCGTTTTAGGACAAAAATTACTCTTTTTCTCTTAAAAAAAAAATCTTTTAAACCTCATGGCTTCACTTACTAAAAACATGTTTTCCTTTCCCCGAATATGGAGTCATTTGCCCTACCATTTCCAGTTTCAATTACCATATAGTCATTAGAATACTTAACTCTTAGTAATCTTAACTTCTATTAAAAACCTAGGAAGTAAAGTAAAGCAGTTTTGAACTTTCTGTCATATAGTTACACTTTCTGTATATACATTTCAGAGTTTCTAACAACATGTGGGGCTTCCTCATAGAAAAATATTTTTTCAACTAATAGACCCAAATATAATATATTTAGCTTCTTTGCGCCATACAAAATCAAGATGCCAAAGTATATATATAGCAGTTTCAGTGTTTAAACATACTTAAAATTACTCAGACATTTCATAAATACTAATTAACATAGCTTTAAATGTTTAAATTACTTTTTAAAGCCAATTAAAGCTCTTTATAAATTTTAGAAAAAAATCACACATATATTACATACAGACATATATAGATATACATAACCATACAGACAGAAACATATCCTAGAATTTTCATTAAGGTTTTTCATTTGCCAGTCTCCAAATAACTCTTCTTCACCCTTTACACTATCACTCTTTCAATTACCTGTTTCATTGCCCTAAGCAATTGTTAGCTAGGTTGCTCACTGTAGTAAATTTCAAGCCTAAATACCATTATTTTCTGAGACAAAGGCATAATAAGCCTAGTGATGTGGATTGGCTGTGTGCCCACCCAAATCTCATCTTGAATTGTAGCTCCCATAATTCCCGCATGTTGTGGGAGGGACCTGGTGGGAGAAAATTGAATTATGGAGGCAGTTTCCCCCACACTGTTCTCATGGTACTGAATAAGTCTCGTGAGATCTGGTTTTATAAGGGGAAATCCCTTTTGCTTGGCTCTCATTCTTGCCTGCCACCATGTAAGACGTGTCTTTTGCCTTTTACCATGATTTTGAGGCCTCCTCAGCCAAGTGGAACTATGAATCCAGTAAAAAAAAAAAAAAAAAAAAAAAAAAAAAAAAAAATTGGTCCTAGGTGAGGCATGTTATATAAATTTAAGCGTTTGGCTTCTCCATTGTAAAAGTTTCTAGTCACTTAGCTCTTTCTGTCTTCTCGGTATAGAGAGGGAGACACACTTACAAATTGAGATTTTCTTTATAGATATAAATTTTTCTTACAGAAGCGTCTTGAAATAACCAGCTGAAAATAATCCTTATTATGCCTTAAATGCATTTTTTTTTTTTTGACCAAGAAAAAATTTAGGAGTGTAGCAAAGATTATGACAAGAAAGAGGTGGCAACAAGGGTTTGAGAGGAGGGATTTCAGTCAACTGTAAGTTTTCCATGTTACAGGATCAAACAGGAAAAAACAAACAGAGGGCTAATTTGATGATGATTATCCTGGGAGTAAAGTCTTTTGGGGCTTCCTTTAGTAGGGAAACAGTCCGGGTCTCAGAGAATACATTCATCAAGTGGCTGGTGTAAAAGTGGACGATTTCCTTTCTAATGGACTGACTGTTTACAATAAAGGCAGACATCTTGGGTACAAAGTTTTTTAGTTTGAGACATCATGGTTTTGGTTTAAAATGTGGCGAGGAAGTTCTTTTGATTTCTGTAAGTGTTGTAGCTGTAAAGACATGCACCTGTTTGCCTTTGCTAAGGAGGCAATTTTTGATTAATCTTATAGCCTCTGTATTCCAAACAAAAAAATATGTGTCATTGTTCCTGTGAGGTTCCGATCTTTTCTAATGAGCCCTACAAGTGAACAATTTTATCTAGGTTAGAACTTCACTGTGGGCAGTCTAACTATTTTTGGTAAAGTTTACCCATTTTTCTTAAAAAACAAAAAACACAGTTTCTGAGTCCATATCTTATGCATGAAATTGTCTGGAGTTCCAGATGGAGGAGTTCTAGACTCCTTGGATCCAGATGATCCCAGGACTCCTTGTATTCTAGTAACCTTACCTATCTCGGGAAGCCAGTCCACTTTTAATCTGACTCAGACTCCTGACTCCTCCCCACAGGATCCAGTCCTGTTTTTGTCAAGACTTTCAAAACTTCTGTGCTCTCTCACAACACAGACTCACCCTTAGTACCTAGCCCCAGGTTATGCAGCCTCCCACAGCACAAACTAGCCCTGGATTCGGAAACCTAAAAGGTTAGGGGCTCGATGCAAAAAGAGCAGAGTCCAACCCGAGAGGAGCTTAAAATTCTCGGGAGCCCATAAGAAAGATAGAGGACTTCAAAAAAAAATTTAGTGGTACCTCTCCTGCTTTCCTCAAGGGGTGTTTGGATTCACCGTCAATACCCTTCTGGTGCTACACTGGGCACCGGTAGTCTTAAAGGACAAAAAACCAATAGTCTTAAAAAACAAATTTATTATACAGATGTTAATTATTTAATATTTACGATTCTTGAAACGGGCAGCCCTCAGAACCAGAACGCACTCTGGGGCTGCAGCCTGTTCAGACAGTATTTACAGAAAGAAAACAGAAGTGAGGTATAGAACTTAATTAGTTATTTGAATCAGTTCCAGTGACTAACTAAAGCTCAGCTGTTGTAACTAACCAAAACTCAGTGATTTGTTACATGAGCATGCTCCTGAGTTCATTAGTTTCATTTAGCATGAATTACCCCATCTTGGTTTGGTCTGTTGGGCCCTACAAATTTTGTTTAACATGTGACAGGTAAATTACTCACTGGATATTTGATAATCTTAATGAATTATAGTTATCTTCTTAAGCATAATAGGTTTGTTATCTTTAAAAATGTCTAATACTTATTAAAAAATTAAGGTTTTACTAACTTGCCTGGTTATGTAAGAAGTCAGTGAATAATTTGTGGAGTTTGAAGATTTTCAAACTATACATTTACAAGGTGGAATGTCTTACTTGGGCTGACGTAACACAATACCATAGCCTGCATGGCTTAAAGAATAGAAATTTATTTCTCATAGTTCTAAAGGCTGGAAATCTGAGACCAAGGTGCCAGCAGGTTTAGTTTCTTTGAAGGCTTCTTCTCCCCCAGTTGCCTTCTAGCTGTGACCTCACATGGTCCTCCCTCTGTGCACATGCATGTCTGTGTCCAAAATCCCTCTTTTTATATGGTCATCAGGCATATTGGATTAGGACCCACCCATACGACCTCATTTTACCTTAATTACCTCTTTAAATGACTTATCTCCAAATACAGTCAGATTCTAAGGTACTGAGGAGTTAGGATTTTAATGTATGAATTATAAGGGGACACATTCAGCCCATAACCCACAGAATATAATTTTCTAGTGATTTGAGGGGAGAGATTAATTTTTAAACTGCATAAAACAAGGCATCTCGTTTCAATGAACTGTTTCATGATGTTGAGCAGGTAGGCACACCTGAGAATGTCTGGCCACTTTGTCACGACCTACATTTTCACTTTCAGTCCTTCGGTGGTTTGTATTTTGTTCCAGTACTGTTTTCCTTTTAATTTTCCCCAATATTGATACTTTTGATACATATACCCATGTAACATTGAAGTTAAAGCACTATTTAATGATTTTCAAATACTTCTCTGCCGTCTTTGAAATTTCTCTACCTTTCTGAACAAATACACATAAGACCTTATAGAGAGGCGAACCATAAAATATATTAGCTTTTCATTTCAGAGTTTTCTTCTGTATACTCTTCAGAGACAAAGGACACTGAGAAGTTAAAATTTAGTTTTTCATTTGCTGTTGTTATGGCTTAAATATAAACTAAAATTCAAATAATAATTTCTTTTTCTTCATCTGTTTAATTATAAGTCTGGTACAGATACTGATACCATGTCTTCTTTCAGTTATACTTGTCTTACACAAATTACTTCCCATGTGGAATAAGTTGAAAATAGAAATTATGACTCCTCTAATTATTTCTCATTCCTTAATTTTTTTGGGGAAACGCACTCTAGAGCTGGGAAATACAAAGAATTGTCTTTGTAAAATATAGTGGTAATAAAGCTTGCTTTAACATCATATATCAGATATCTCATAACAGTTATCATTAATTATGTTTGGGCTATGATGACATCGTGGTTCTTTAACGGAAGTGTCTATATTTGTAGAGATGCATACAAATGGGATCTGGGATTTGCTTTAAAGTACTTAGGTAACTGCAATAAAATGGATATATAAAACATGCGTGGCTGATAGCTGTCCAATCTGGATGATTGGTATGAGTTTTTTCATACTTTTCTCTCTTTTTGTGTATTTTGCAGTCATTCCCAGTAAAAATTAGTGCTGTGGCATAGTTATCATTATTACATAGTGATTTCATAGATAAAGATATAACAGTAAACTTTACCACATTCAGGAGTTTGATTCATATACTAAAGATTTAGAGGCATTCTTAATAGTTCTCATAGGATGTATGTTAGAAAACTTACTCATAAACACTCTTGTATCCAGGGCAAGTTCTATAGTTGGTAGGAGACATATTTTGAGTAAGGTTAATTTGCAGAAAAGATTCTGTTATCTTTAATAAAAATGTTTGACATTTAGTATCTTAATTTTAAAAAGTTCAGCACTCCTGATAGAAATAAGAATGATTCTGACAAGGAGTCTGTCATCTTACATGGAAATCACTTTCTTTTACTTTATACACTGCATTTCCCAGGACGAGCAGACATTTTTGGTGCAAGTCTAGTATTACAGACTGTAGAGATAACACCATCCTATTAATTATGCAGGGGTTAGTTTGAAATTTATTTTCCCAAGGTCATTGTTACTTCTAATCATTATATCTATTTTGTGGTATTACACTGTCTTCAGGTTTTGAATGATTTTTGCCTAGTATCATGTTAGTTATACTTTAGTTTTCACTACTATAAAATAGAGAAATCCTGACTACCCTGGGGTACTAGGAAATATATCTGATAAAAGTGTGTGTGAGTTACAGAAATATTAATACTAATATAATACCTGGAAGGATTTAATCTCTTCATCAGTATCTTCTAAAAGCTAACTCAAGAAAAATGTTCATAGTTACCTATTTTTTACAATATGCATATGGATTAGAATTGAGAAGGAAAAATTGTTTGAGAGAATTAAATATTTTCTTTTCAGTTGGTAACATGGATTAGTTAGGAATATGCCTGGCTAAGGAAATACATATTTTTAAAAATAAAAGTGTGATTTTTCCTTTGTGTAGTCCTTATCAAGACTGAATTATCTTAATGATTATAGATTAAAAGAAATAAGCTTTTTAAAAAGAATTCTCTTGAGCTAAAACTTATGACTATCATAGGAATTTTCTAGGCTGTACTTCTCCTGTGCAAGAAGAGAGCTTTCAGGCATCCCCAGAGGCCTCTCCTTGTCAAGTGGACCATCTGGGGGTGGGAATGGGAGAGCTATTTCAGTGCTAGATGAGTCCCTACAGAGCAACAAAAGTGAAAAAGACATTATATCTCCTCCATGCAGCCTGCTGGTTTCCCCTTTAAACATTTTTAAATAGAAAAAAATCTTACTCTGAAATATGGTTAAGTGTTAAGGAAGCACCTTCTTGAAACCTAGAACTGCAGCCCATTAGCTATGGGATTTGATAAATTGCTTAACCTCTGTGAGTCTTAATTTCCTCATCAGGAAAGGAGGATAATATTTACATTACAGGAATTGTTTTAAGAATGAAATGAATAGAAAGTGACTGCTCTAGTGCCTGAGACATAGTATTTATTAAATGGCAGCACCTACTTATGTGGGTGTAGTAGAGTCAGAAGAGGGTAAAACTAAGAAGGTCCAATTGTATAGTACTAAGGCTTATAACTATATGCTGTCAGCAATACTGAAATATCTGTATTTTAATTTTGCCCTATACCATTTAATTAAAAATGGGCTCTATTTATGATGATGTATTGTTGATATTGTTCTCAGTTAGCATTTGCCACAATGATGCTGCATAACAAACCACCTCGGAACTCACTGGCTTAAATCACCCTTCTTGCTCCGTCCGGCATTTGTGAGCTGGGTGGGGTTCAGATGATCCAGGCTGGGCTTAGATCCATGCCACAGATTTGGTCTAGATCTGCTCCACATGCCTTCGTCCTTAATTTGGTGGATAGGCAGAACATGTTCTTTTGCATGATGGTAGCATAGTCCAAGAACAGGCACATTTCAAGCATTTACTGATGTTACATCCACCAACATCCCAGTGGCCAAAACAAGACAACTCACCACACTAAACATCAATGAAATGGGAAAGTATATTCTGCCAACAGTGGCAGTAAGAGGGTAGTGACTATTGCTATACAATAATCTAAACTATTTAAATGATTATCATCATAATAATTATTAGTTGCATACAGGTTAAATTGCACCAAACATTTCTAACAGCAGTGACTAGGTCTGCAGGATGTGGCTGAGGTTGTTGTTGTGGTGGTTGGTTGTTTTTTGACGCCTAATGTGCATGTGGCCTTGTCCTAGATATTATTCAGTGATGAGTTAATCCATTCACTTTGTTTCCTTATGATCAATATGCCATTCATGATACACAAATACATATAAGAATTTTAAAGCACATTGGTGCTTCTCCGGTATCATTAACAATCTAGTCTAGCTGAGGATGTTTTCCACCCGTGTTATCAATCTGCTTTATTCGGTCTAAATTTCCCTTCAATACTACCACAGTGTGTATTTGTCGTGTTCATTTCATCTCTGTGTGAAAGTTTCCTCTCTCGCAGAAGGTAGTGTTTCAGGAGCGTGTTTAGCATTGTAACAGACGAATTGGAAATAGCCGTATAGCAACCATCGGCAGTTATTTTGGTGCACATAGTATATGCCCATAGCATGTTTTTGTGTAGTCATCACAGAGGAAGCTTTTGAAATGCACTCACCTTTGCTGGTTGGATTTGACATTTGCCACTTGTAAGTGCTTATTTCTTCAAACTTTTTCTTTCACCTCCACATGACCCCAAGCAAATCAATCAGAAGCCCTCTGCTTGAAAAGTTTTCCAACAGATGTCATAACACTGGCAGAATCTTTAAAAAATAAAATCACTGTGTATTTCTCCAAATGTACAATAACTGGGAGTATCAGTTAGGTTCAGGGAATGAAATAGAGCCTAAAGAGGAGTCTGTGGCTGCTCTAGGTTCATGCTGGAGTGCAGCAAATAGACCCACAAGGTTTGTCCTCCTGCTTGCACGTAGATGGTATTATCAGTTTTCTTTTCTTTCCTTTTTTCATGCAGCAGTGGGTGGAGAGGGCTCTTTCAGCTGCCATTGATGAAAATCCAACTCCTAATGTCTGATGGCAGGCTGCTGTTTCACGCTCTGCTGTTTCTGTTTCAACAGAAATTTCGTTTGTTGTTTTTACTGGCAATGTTTGCCTGTTCTGAAGTAAAGGCACTGCTGCATTTAGTTAGGGGATCAACATTCTTTGCTTACATTTAAATTTGTGTCATGGTTATGGTGCTTCAGATTTTTTGAAAAGAAACACCTTCATGAAAGCTGGGAAATAGCATTTTGAATAGCATTGTAGTCTTGAAGAAATGCCAACACTTTAATGCCAGTCTCTCGGTACCCACTTTGTATGCTTTGGGAGCATTTGACCCATATCAAATACATATCAAATACAGTTATTCTTTATAACAACCAGAATCATTATTTACCGCCCTTGTGAGGTACATTTTTGCAGAGTTGTTTCTGTATACACATTTAATATAGTAAGATCTCTGCCTATAATTTCAAATGAAAAGCAGATAGGTGAAGCAAAACTGTAATGGAAAAGTTTACTGTAGCTCCCCTCCCTTTTAATATTTAGCATTAAACACTAAATAGAGGTAAAAACATACCACAGTTCAAACTTGCCAATAAACCTGGAACTTACCTTGAAACCTAGAACTGTAGCCCATTAGCTGTGGGATCTGATAAATTGCTTAACCTCTGTGAGTCTTAATTGCCTCATCAGGAAAGGAGGATAATATTTTACATTACAGGAATTGTTTTAAGAATCAAATGAACGGAAAGTGACTGCTCTAGTGCCTGAGACATTGTATTTATTAAATGGCAGCAGATCCCTGCTAATAAGATCTCTGCCCATACTTTCAAATGAAAAGCAAATAGATGACGCAAAACTGTAATGGAAAAGTTTACTGTAGCTCCTCTCCCTTTTAAAGTTTAGCATTAAATATTAAAACATTAAATAGAGGCAGAAACGTATCACAATTCAAACTTACCAAGGTTTCGTTCTTTTTATGGAAGCAGTCTCTTTATGTCAGTCTCAAATCTTAGGAGATCGGAACTTGAAAGATCAGTTGAACACTCTGCTTTTTCCTGTCCTAATACCTACTGAACTGAAATCTAGCACAGCTTTATAGGTCAGGTTGTTTCCTGTGTTTTATTTATTTATTTATTTATTTATTTATTTATTTTTTGAGACGGAGTCTCGCTCTGTCGCCCAGGCTGGAGTGCAGTGGCCGGATCTCAGCTCACTGCAAGCTCCGCCTCCCGGGTTCCCGCCATTCTCCTGCCTCAGCCTCCCGAGTAGCTGAGACTACAGGCGCCCGCCACCTCGCCCGGCTAGTTTTTTTTTTTTTTTTTTTTTTTTTTTTTTTGTATTTTTTAGTAGAGACGGGGTTTCACCGGGTTAGCCAGGATGGTCTCTCGATTTCCTGAGCTCGTGATCCGCCCGTCTCGGCCTCCCAAAGTGCTGGGATTACAGGCTTGAACCACCGCGCCCGGCCGTTTCCTGTGTTTTAAAAGGATAAAATCGTAAGTACGGCTGTCTGTTGGCTGAGTGCTTGACACGCCAAACATAACCTCTGTCCTTAAGATATCTTCAGATGTAAAACGAAGAGTGTTTTGATATTTTTTCTTGCTTAGCCTTGAATATTGAGGGCCAAGACTTTCTATGATAGCTGTCTAACTTTAATCAGTATCTCATTTCTTCTTGACTTCTAGCAAGCTTCTAGGTATTTAAATCTCTTGGTGCTTTTTTGTAACTTGTTGCTTCTCTACAGCTAAAAATTCACTTCCTGTGGAAGTGACGGTAATTTGTTTGTGAACCGCCTGGAGCCTGGCAGATCACAAAGCTGTAGAAGATCTGAAGTGTAAAGGAATCCCTCTAGGAATCACATCAAATACATCCATTTGGTTTTCAGCACATCCCAGTAATGTATGATTCTTGAAATTCGTAGAATCTTTCTTTTCCAACTCTACACTAGATTTCACAAAGGTAATATTGCATACCTGCCTTAAGGCTGCTTTAGAGGAAGAAATTTACTTCCAGTTAATCAGTCATGGCTCCTGTCACTTTTATCCATTACTCCAATTGAACATAGGTGAAATCTGAAAAGCAAAATTATGTTTTTGCTTTGAGCAAAGTTCATTAGAAAGTCCACCACATTTTTTAAAGGACTATTTATAAAAGTTAAAATAAGTAGCATATCTAAAAGTCTATAAAATGGCCATTGATTCCATTTACTTATTTAATTGACTAGGCTGAATCTTGACAACTTACATAGATTTTATTCAGGTCTGTGACAAAATTTCATAGAAGACTTGTTACATAGGATGCATTCTATAAATCTGCAGAGCATTTTCTCAGCACTGAGTCTTATAACTTAATTTGATTCATGATATACGATTTTTCTCTAAATTATGAGTTATGTTTATATTCTTTCCCACCCAAAGCATCACTTTATGCCAAAAAATGCTTGCTTTTTGGGTTTCTGACCACATCTTTGCATTTATTCTAAAGTTTTTATTATAGCGTAACTATCAACATTTTTAAAGAAATAATTCTCTGTTTTAATGAGCTCATTAAAATATTCTTCTAATATATTTTTATCCTCCAGATTTTTTCTAAAAGTTCAGTTACCTACTAAGGAAGTTATGTGTAAATGTATTGAAGTGCCTACATTTCCTAATAATAAAGATGATCACAAAGTACTAGATAACAATAGCTTTCTTTCTGGTGCTGCTCTGTAATGCACAGTATTTAAATTATTTAGACTGTGAAGACTTTTGTTTCTCAGATTGTCATTTAAGGGGCAATGGCCATCTTATAGAAAGGAATGCTTGACTCAGTCCCTTTTGGAATGATGCATCATCTTCATCACATACTTGACTGCCTTAAATAAGGCATCCTTCACAACTCGGATGGAGTGTTTTCTTAATGAGTAGAAATCGTAAAGATGAACAGTTATTGTATTCAGTATCATTGTCAGTCCAGTGAGAGTCACTGAGCTGAATGTCTGCAGACTCCAGAACATAACCTGAACTTTACTGTTAATTATTCAGTTCTCTCAATTGTCTTTTTCTGCTTTCTACCTTTATTCATTCAGCAGGCAGATCTCAAGGGCCTGTTTTGTGCCAGGCTGTGAGCTAAGCACCAGAGCTTCTAAAGGAAGCTTTGGTTTAGGAAAACATGTAAACAAGCATGTGAAATTCAGCTTTGAGTGCTGTGATGGAAGCATTTAAAGAGTACAGTTGAAGCACACACGGGGGAGGGCTTTGTCTGCTGGGGCTTCATAAAGGAAATGACCCTTGAAAGATGAGTAGCCACTGGCCAAGGTGCTTAAGAAAGAGTGTTCCACTCAGATGGGCTAGCATGAGCAAGGCAGAAGCCTGAAACAGTTGGATGTGTTCCAGAAACTGTAAGCAATTGAATACAATGGAAATGAAGTTCATTAACAAGACCATGATGAAAGAATTGACTTTAGGCTGTGGCCACATTGTTGAAGGACTCCTGTAACAGTCAAAGGAGTAGGTCTTTCTTTTCTAATCAATGGAGAGCTATTAATAGATTTAAACCTGATAAGCTTTGAGTTTTACAAAGACTTGTTCATCAGCTGTTGGGAGGGTAAATTTGGTGAGTACAACAAGGACAAACTAGCTTAGTTAGGAAGCTGTTACTAGAGGCCTGATAAGAGGTTTAGAGAATCTATGTGCCTGGGAGAAGTGGAGAGGATAGAACCTTTACCCTTACGGGTAAAGGCTATAGGGCTTGAAGACCAGTTGCATGAAGAGGAACTATAAGATTATCATACTTAGGCTGAGGTACTGGTAGATGGTGAGTGGTGTAGGAGAACCCAGGCTCAGAGGAATGTGGATGTCAATTTTTCTTTTTGAATTTGGAATTTGAGGTCTATCTACATGAAAATTTCCTATAGGTACTTAGATCTATTGCTCTGAATTGCAAGAAAGAGTTCTGGGATAGACATAATGAATTTAAGTCATAATGAAATATAACGACTGTCATTTATAGAAAACATTCTATGTGCCAGGACCTGTTTACACACACACACACACAATGTTATATATTATCTTCTTAAAATCTTCAGTGTAATTCTAGGAACGAGATACTCATTTTTTTTTTTTTGACAAGTAACTAAGGCTTAGAGAAGTTTGAAAACATGTACAAACTTCCACATCTAATAATTAGCAAGTCCATCATTGAACCCAAAGATACTGTTAAAATAATGTTCACTGTCTTTTCCACTATTATTTTTAGTAGTGTTTTAGAATGGGAAGCATGGCTATGTATGCACTTTGCATGACACTGAGTAGATAGGCCTGGAATTTGAAAGCCTATAGAAGTGTAATAACAGAGAATATTGAAATATTTATAGTCTTAATTTTATCTTATTGATCGTAGGAAACATTGAAAGTTTTTAGCAAGGTGATTAGAAAAGGGGAATGCATCAGTGGGAGGGGGTGCGATAGTACTCTTTTGGATGGAAGTAACAGAACCCATTTTAAGCAAAAGGAATTGTTTACTGGAAGAATATACCAGGAAAACCTTGGAGAAACAATGTAAGGGGTTAACAGGCAAAATGTGAACAGTTTCTAGAATTCCACCTCCAGGGTACAGCCAGCAAATTAGCACAGCTACCAACTGGTCCTTGTCTTTATTTACCTCCGTTCAAACATCCAAGAGTCTAGTAGGGCGTGGTGCTGCATGCCTGTAATCTCAACACTCTGGGAGGCTGAGGCGGGTGGATCACTTGAGATAAGGAGTTCAAGACCAGCCTGACCAACATGGTGAAAACCCATCTCTACTGAAAATGTAAAAATCAGCTGGGCACGGTGGCGGGTGCCTGTAATCCCAGCTACTCAGGAGACTGAGGCAGGAAAATCGCTTGAACCTGGGAGGCAGAGGTTGCAGTGAACTGACATCATGCCACTGCACTGTAGCCTGGGTGACAGAGCAAAAGCAGGACTCTATCTGGAAAAAAAAAAAAAAAGTCCAAGATTCTGAGAAAGATGAGCTAGAGAAGAGTGGCCCAGCCTGAGGATGGCCACTCATAGCTAAAGCAGTGTGCTGTGATCATTCACTTGTAACACAGCATCTCTAGCTCCTTTAGGTCTTTTGTTCAACTCTTGACCTTAGAAAATCATTTTCTTCTATCTTTACTTGTTAACTCAGAATGAGACTTTTCAAAGATGATGGTAATAAGAATAGTGCCGGTGGGGAATTTATTTCAAGAGGAGAAACCATAAAGTTTGGAGTGAAATTAGATGTAATGGAAGAAAACTCAGTGCCATCGACTGTTAGAGGTCTAGTTTAAGTCTCCATAAAGCTCATAAGTCCCCATCAACTACTTCAAGTCAAACCTGTTTATATATATTTATATTTATTTATTTCAGTAGTTTTTAGGGTACAGGTGGTTTTTGGTTATATGGATAAGTTCTTTAGTGGTGATTTCTGAGATTTTGGTGTACCTGTCACTCAAGCAGTGTACACTGTATCCAGTGTGTAGCCTTTCATCTTTCACCCACCTCCCACCCTTCTCCCCAAGTCCCCAAAGTCCTTTATATTAATATTATTCTTATGTCTTCGTATCCTCATAGCTTAGCTCCTGCTTATAAGTGAGAACATATGATATTTGGTTTTCTATTCCTGAGTTACCTCACTTAGAATAATGGCCTTCAGCTCCATCCAAGTTGCTGCAGAGGCCATTATTTTGTTCCATTTTGTGACTGAGTAGTATTCCATGGTGTATATATATCACAGCCAACAAATAGTTGATTTCTTTTTGACTATATGCTGATGATAATTCTTGCTTTAATATTGGCAACAACTGACTGGCAGTGCCAGAAGCAGAAGCAAATCTCTTCTTGACTGATTGAACACAAAGTTGGCAAATATTTTTTATTGTGATCCATATCTTCAGTTTTCAAATACCAACATTATTTCTCCTTAGTAGTAAGGAGCTTTATTCCTTCCATTTCTGTATGAGGCCTAGTTTCCAGCTAGAAGCATTTACTCTGATTTTTATTATTCTTTTTTCTTGCTGGGAAAAGACGAGATCCTGAATTTAGACTTCAAATAGAAAGAATGCTAACATTCTACTTTTAAATCCTTAATTTCCTGTAGTAACTTGTTCTTATCTATGCAAATCTTTCTTTAATTTTTCACAAACATTGTGTGTGTGTGTGTATTTTTATGGTTTCTTTTTTGTTCACTGCAGTATCCCTAGGGCCCCTAACAGTGCCTGGAACGTAATAGGTAGCCAGTAAGTGCTTGTTGAATGGATGAATAATTTTATAAGATATGTTAAAGTAAGACAACTTGTCTCCTTGTTTTCAACATGAAAATTAGAATAGAATTTCTCAAACTTCAAGATTTGTAAATACTTTGGTAGTATAATATCAAGACTATCACCGTAGATACACCAACCGTAATACCATTCTGTAAAGGTATTAAAACATCAGACAGATCACCTTAAATGTCATCTGAGTCAGGTTGATGATGGAATTACTAAAGAACTTTTAAACTGAAATGCTCCTAAAGTAATAAAGCATTATTTCCCTAATTCCAATGCTGTCTTATTGGGTATTTTAAAAGTAGAAAAACTTGTCTATGAATAAACAAAATAAATGGTTCTAGTTATATAATACTAACAATTTTAAGTTTCCTATATTTATATTGTTAAAAACATTAAGACTAGAATGTACTAGTAAAATAGAAAAAATATATAGTGTAAATGAAAAGGGCTTATTAGCAGTTTGGCATTTCAGATATACTAATTACAACTTTGATATTTGCTATTTTTATGGTGATGATTGCCCTCTTAATATATGACTGTTTCTCAGTGATATCTACAATGGACATAGTAAAAATTAAAGACTGCTATTTAAAGGGCTGGGCATTAATTTGTTTCTTTCATAAATAAACTATATTTAAATGAAATCAGGGTAAAATTCGTAGGTAATTGGAAATATTTATTGGAATGGTATACTTTTACATATTTATGTTATTGTAGACTATAAAGTTGTTTATAAAGTACAAGAAAATATTTACACTGTAGAAATGTTGAATAGTGGCAGCACTTAGGGAGAACACAAGTCCTCTACAAATTCAGGAATAGGTATAAAAACTATGTTGAGGCAGGCCCATATTGCCTGCACTGCTTCTTAATTCTGTTAAGAATGATTCGTCTGAAAGAAGGAAGGAATCACTAGGTTAATTCTACCCTAATCTCTTGAGTCTGCTAACAGTGTTGCGTGCATTGCTGTGGCATTTTTTCCTGTTGTCATGGACACTTATCCATTAAAAACACCATCGCCTGCTGACTGTCCATCTTTGCACATTGCCTGGTGAGGCTCGAGTGTGATTTTGGGCTTTGATTAAAGTAGAAAGTATTCAGTAGAAATCCATTCTTTTTATTTTATATAAAATGCCATGTGTGATTACAATGAGAAAATAATTGAATTCTGTTTGTTTTGTGCTTATTTTCAGCAAAGTCAAAATCATTTATGTAGCCCTGGTCCCTATGTATACCTTATTTCTAAATAAAATGTTTTTCTCTTCAGAACACCAGTTTTGAAAACATGCCAAGTAAAAGCGATTGTTTGAAGAATGTATCAAATGATAAAGATTTCATTATTTTCTAAGTTTATAATCTAGTGCTGCTCCTAAGGAAAATATATTTTTATTCATAAAGTTACTAATTCATGATTTATGTTTTTACTCTCAGTATGTACTCATTGTGGACCCCTCCCCAGTAACTGAAAGCCCATGTGATTTTTTGAGGAAGCGTACCAGGATTTGGAATCACACAGTGATGTTCAGACATTTTTAGTTCCACCACAGTGTCATCCTGAGTCTGGTATTTTATCTCCTTATGACTCAGGAGTTTTTTTATTTCTAAAGTAACATCTACCTTTTAGAGTTGTTCTTAGGATTAAATGAGATGATCTGTGGAGTGTGTCTGGCATAAACACCCAATCAGTGGATCAAAGATCTTTCCATGTGAGAATAATGAACTAGAATACTTGGTATTTGTTGTGCTCTCACTACACTGTGAGTCTCCGGTAAGCTGGAATGGGAGTCACCCATTTGGCATTCTGTGTATAATACTTTTGTTGCACTTAGTAGGGCAATATTTGCTATATAAGGGTTTATAGAATTCTACATTGAAGCTTGGCTGGACTGTATTTTTTCAGCATCTACTTTATATTGTTTGCTCTGCTCTCTGCATCTGATATTTTTCAAGCAGTTGCTATTTTTGCTGCCTATGGATAATTTTGTTCTGAACATTTCTGTTAACAGGAGGTAAACCTAAAGGTTTTTGTGTTGACTGCAGATTGTTGGAACACAATTTTTATCAGGATGCTGACCTAGGAAAATTAACATTGTCTGTTCATGGAATTTTACCTACTTGGAAGTGAGTTAATTACTGATGTGATGGAACTCGCTCCGCTGGCATACAGTTTTTGGAGTCCTGCCATGTCAGGGATTATAATTGGCCTTCTGCTTATATGAGGGCAGTTTTGTATCGTTTAAAGTGCTTCACAGCTGTAAGTTAGGAGTACTATTATCTTGATCATACAAGAAATCTGGGGTGGTTCTCTTTATTAAGAGCAGTGTTTTAGCCATAAAGTGAGTGTTTAGTACCCCAGCATGCCACACACTTGTTTGGATTCACTCTGAGACCCTGTGCACAAATGTTCAATCAACTTTCAGTAAGCATCGTTGCCTCCAACTAAACAAATAATTATTCAGTCATCAGTAGCACCGTTTTAAGATATGATCATAATACAAGCTTTTTGCAAATTTTATTTGTGTTCAGTTAGTCAAAATGAGATTTGCTTCTGGTTTTGGCATTGCCGGTCAGTTGTTGCCAGTATTAAAGCGTGCATTGTCATCAGCATATAGTTAAAAAGAAATAACTATTTGTTGGTTGTCTAATACTCTCTTTTTCTTGAGCCATAAATGTTGACCGATCTTTGCTTTCTTGTGTTTATACTAATCACTGTAAAATATCAAGATCTGTTTTATAAACCACACAGAACTCCAAATTGTGTGGAATTGCCTAACCCTCTACAACTTTTAAAATTGGAGGAAAATTATCCTTACAAGTTAGTAGTGAGAAGAACTTGACAAAAAAACACACAATACAGACTCTGAAATCCTGACTTGGCACTGGTAGAGCAGAAAATAGGTAATTATAACAACCCATAAAGTAAATGTGAGCTAGAAACCTATTGTTATTTATAGTTCATTTGGTCCCTAATAATGGCAGTTTGTTCTGTTTGACAGTTGTGGTACCTAGGGGCAAGTTGCTTAATCTCCCTGAGCCATAATTAATTCATTTATAAAATGAAAATATGAGTTGCTGCCTACTCAGCCTGGAGTTCCAAGGATCAGATATGATCATATATGCGAAATCAATGAAATATCAATACCAGTCTCCCAAGTCCAAGAGAAGACTGCAACTAGCATGGAAGGAATGCAGCCAATCAGAGAGTTCCTGTAGCACCCTGCCCTGAACTCAAACGCGGGACATCCTGTGAGTCGTGTATCCTTGCCCTTCCCTATGCCACACAATCCTGAGGTGTCAGAAATGTGGATTCATGCAAGGGGCTAGGCAATGTAGGTTATGGACTTGCTAGCTTCCAGTAACTGTGGAAAGGAGAGAAATGAAGGGACTTTGTATGACATTAGACCCAGTCTGGTGGCAGGGCATTGTTTAAACAAGGAACTAACAGAGTATGAAGACACATAAAGGCTACTGTCCTGTGTACAGTCCCAGAGATGAGATGTGGATCCCTCAATTATCATTAATACATTCCAAGATTTTTAAGCCCACAAGAAATTGCCAAGTCTTCATAGGAGTTCCAGAAGCTGTAAGGTATTTTGCATTCAGTAGGTACTCAAACATTGTTGTGATGACAGTAATTTGCACCAGCAGTTCTGCTCTTAAAAATTTTAGTTTTGTGAGTTTTACGTTTGAAAAAGGTGGTAGCAAATTAAAATGTGGTGCAGAGGAAACACACAAATTATTAAAGATCCATGAGTAAAGAAACTAATAAATTCAATAAGTTTTGAATTTATTAAAACAAGGCTAACATCAGTACATTTTTTAAAATGCCTTTTTGAAGAGATGTCTGCGTACAGGGGGCTATCAGATGTCTTCTGTCAGTAAGACCAGTAAACAAGATAATCTAAGCAGGAAAATGTTAGATTAGACATGACTTTCTCCCTGAGAGATTTCACTTGATTCCTGGGACTTCAACTGTACAAAAAAAATACATGCATTGGTTTCTATAATTGGACTGGGGAAGCTCCTGCAGAGTAAGGCCTTGGGGTTAGTTTATGAGTCCTTTATACCTAGCACTCAGAACAGGCACATTTCATACACACACACACACACACACACACACACACACACACCCCTTTTTTTGAGGCAAGGTCTCACTCTGTCACCCAGGCTGAGTGCAGTGGTCCGATCACAGCTCACTGTAGCCTCCACCTCCTGAGCTAAAGCAATCCTCCCACTTCAGCCTCCTGAGTAGCTGGGACTACAGGTGTGCGCCACCATGGCCTGGCTAATTTTTGTAGTTTTGGTAGATACAGAGTTTTGCCATGTTGCCCAGGCTAGTTTTGAACTCCTGGTCTCAAGTAATCTGCCTGCTTTAGCCTACCAAATTGCTGAGACTATAGGTGTACCCGTTGCACCCAGCCCTCATATATATTTTTAATGCTGAATTAAATCAGCAGTTCTGAAAAACAGTCTTTCATAAAACTATTTCCTCCTTGAGATTTAACCTGTTTCTATTCATCTTTTGCCAAGTCAAGATTCAAAACATTGGCATCCTTTTGGACTCCTTACTTCCCTTCAATCGCTATTTTCTATACCCACATCATATTAGCTACCCGTTCCTATGGATTATTTCCTTATCATCTCTTTTTATATGCTTCTTATTTTGAGATTCCCATTCCCATTACTCTGGCTAGATCTCTAGTTCGTGTTCAAACAATAACCTCTTGAGAGCTTTGCTAGCCTTTAGGTTTTCATTTATAATTTCAGCCTGTATATTTGTTTGGCCCAAAACATTACTTCCCCCTCTCAAAAGTGTTTGACACTTGTCTACCAAGTTTTTGTAAGTTTTCCCATATCCAATTTATAGATTTTTTTTTGTATGAATTCCATATTTTAAGCAGTGGTTAGCTTTGCTTTTCCTTGGAGGTGTCATTGCCTTCTTTCTTCTACTCTGGTTATTTCTGCAGCTTACTGGAACTCACTTCTTCACAGTCTCACCTCTCAGAATCCTAAGGTTCAGCATTGTCTCAAAGTATTTCTGTAAGTTATTTTACTGCTTCCGACAATATTTTTATGCTGTACCAAACACCTTAGCATATGGTGTGAACTAGAAAGTTGATTGTTGAAAGGGGAATGTTTAAAAACAAGACATCTGACCATCCATTGTTAAAGGTAGCTCTGCCTTCATGCTGGCAGCCTATCTGAATCCTCAGAAAGTTTCATGGTGTGTAAAAATCTGGGAGAAGAAGCACTCTTTGAGAATCTTGTATCTACCCATTAGCAAAATTATTTATAGGCATGGTTTGCACTTAGAGCGTCTTTCATTTTACATAAAATGCATTTCTTTCTTTATGAGATTTTGTATTTTAACAAGTCTCCCAGATACACTCTTTTTGACATCTAATCTTGGATTCATACCCAATTTAGGATATGAAACCAACTCCCTACAAATCTTAATTATCTTATAAGCACTTTGAGTGCTCCTGAGTATGCAAAGCATATATTATTGACTTTTCACCCAAGTTCCTTCTTGAGAAAAAGCTGGGGCAGCTATAGATGTTTTTACTTAACAGATTGCTAAATAACAAGTGATGGATTGTTACTAGCTGAAAACACGAGATAGAACACGCATCTAAGACAACCAAAAGGGAGAGATTTTTCCAAACAGAAGTGCTGTTTTACTCCCTCAACGTTTATTCTTATGTTGTATTTTGTTTTGCAAACAGACAAAAGCACCAGCGGAGCTCAGGAAGGTTTTGTGTTGTGCCCAAGGTTGGGGCCAGAATTTGAAAGGGATCAGTGAATCAGATGTAATATGGGCTCTGTTTGAGCCACCCAGTCTCTGTTTTGCTGACGGTCAGTATTCCAGTTATAAAAAGCTGCATCGGCATTTCCGTCAGCTCAAAAGAAGTTTATCCCTGCTTTCATTCTGACATACCTATGATGGCTTTGTTCACTAAGCAGAAGGAATTATGGGAAATGGAAACTCGATGGCATGTTTTGATTAAGGCGTTATGTGTGTATCTTCACTGAGAAATTAAAGAACCAAGCAGAATTGTATGTTTTCCTTTCAGGTAACAAAAATTGCCTTATTCATTCCATATCATGGTGATTTAGTTAACTTGGAAAACAAAGTAGCATAAAATGAGAAGACTTATATACAAAGTACATTTGATATTTTAAACAAGGAATTTAATGCTTATGTGAATTTCTGTTATCCTAAAATCAAACTAAAACATAATCACAGAAAACTCTACAAATGTATTTTATGGGGGTGGGATGGTGATGATTTAATAAAAGGGAATGTTACAAAAGCTGTATTTCACTCGTCTTTTCTAGAGTTGTAGACTTAGAGAGTTGTACATTTGTATTTCAAAACAAGGGATACATTTTCAAATCTAGCTGATAATAGTTAGCAACAAACTGTATTTGCACCTTTTATTATAGCAGACATTCTTCAAACTGCAGGCAAATTAACATTTACAAGCCAATTTTTTTTTGTGCTAAAGTTTATATTTTCTGTGATACTCTATTTAATTATATTATATAAATGTCAACTTCAGCTTTTAAATTTCTTAACCTAATTTCCCTCATCCCCACTAAGTAGATCTTTATCTTAATTCATATAATTTACTGCAGAAATTCTTAGATACAAGTGTGTCTTCCTTGCTGGTAAAATCCTTGCCCCATTCACTTTTATATTTTCAACTCGCTCACAGTGCCTACCTTGTAATGAGACATACATATTCGGCATGGAACGGAAAAAGACAAGAGACTCCCATGCAGCTGTGATAAGGACCTTTATACAATGGAAAACATGATTAATATATCTTTAAATTTTAATGCCGAAGTTTCTGTCTTCGTAAGTCTCTCATTTATTGTAAGTGGAATTAAGCTGTATTTAGTTGTCTAATAAATGTGATTGGTATTACATACATCTCCTCTTTTGTATCTACTCTGAGCTTAGTAAATTTTCCTAAAAATAAAGTTAAACAAGATGAATATGAGTCGTCCTTAAATGAGAGGTCTGTGTTAACATAAAGAAACTTTGAAAGTCTGAAAAATGAAGGTTAACCTCATTCATTTTGTAAAAATTCACCAAACATCAAGGGCTTTGAAAACACCTAGAAAAACAATAAGATATGCAGCAAAGTTGCCTGTTTTAAATTCTAAACTGTAGTCCGTGAAAAGAGTTATCAAAAGGTAGTACGTGTATGTAAAATAGGCTAGTGAAGCAAATGACTCTGAACCTGAGAGAAAGAATGCTACTCACTGGAAACCCACACTTGGGGTGGAATGTCTGTGGATGGCCATTATGATAAGAAAACTGAATAGAGAATGAGTTTATTTTGTTAGAAACTTTCAAAAAGACACTATGTCATGTAAGGTTAAAGAAGAGCCTGTTCTGCTTTGCTTGCCACATAACTCCTAAGGAACTTCATAGGTCTTCAGTTAATCCTTCCTGAGGAGCATTTATCCTACCAAAAAGATAAACTCGAGAGAAATAATGGATTGTGTCCTTAGTTGTCTTGAAAGTTTAATTTTATTTTCCAGAGTTACTCCTGTTTTGTATTCCTTATTAGGTCAAAAAACTCTTTTAAAGAATTGTGCTCTAAACAGTTTTCCCTTTACCATTTGATATCCATGACTTTTAGAGGGAATGAGACGTAGAATTTGGAACTTGAAGTACGAATAGTATTGTTTGAACTTCAAGGACTTATACTCATTGTGACACCTTAGTGTTGAAATGACTGAAATCTGTTTCATGCAAAAAAGGCGACTGGTCTATTCTAGGGAGTTGTGTTTCAAAAGCCTGAGTTTTGTTTTTGTTTTTCTTGTTGTTGTTTTCTTTTTGTGATGCCATACGAACTTCAGCAAAATAAAAGCACCTAGATTATAAATTAAAATTCATTAAGGCCTATGTAATTTTTTAATGTATTGGAAGGAAGAATGACAACTGAATAATTACTATGATTTTTTATTTGCAGCACTTGCTGCTCTTTCATCTATAGTTACCTGGAATGTGATATTTGGATTTTAAATTTTCTATGGGATATATAGCTGTTTAAAAACCAGAAAAAAAAATTTAAAACAATTTTATCCCTGTAGGTGTTCTCCTTTGCTTTTTGCCTTAGAAAAACCATTGTATTTTTCATAATGACTGCTCAACATGAACAAAAACAAACAGAACATGAGCACAACTTTCACTGATGATATTCACTCGGGTACTTGTTAAGATATCAAATTTTAGACTATAGCATATGCATAGTTTTAGTGCTGTATGAGATATTAGCAGAGTAGTCATCTAGTGAGACTCCTTCATATTACAGCTGAAGAAATGAAGATCCAAAGCTGTTGAGAGATTATCATCAGTGCAACTACAACCACAACTGGGTTTACTGGCTTTTAGTTCATCGCTGTTTTTATTTTTTTGCACCAAACCAGAAAGAATTGATAAAAAATGATTATCAATGTAATTTCTTCCAATTTAAAGTATACTATATCAGACTAATCGAGAGTATGATTCAATTGAGTATAAAATGATAGTGGCTTATTGAAGATTACTTGTAAAATACATAAGATTATCATTGGCCTTTTTAATACAAGCATTTTTTTTTTAGTATCTTAGCATTTATTAATAATTCATCTCATTAGATAGTGAAGTTACTTCTGTACTGTACTCCAAATTAAAGTGCATGTTTAGTGCCTCTGTTGGCTGGACTATAATTTATACAAGGCATGACTGTAATATAATGAATCTGATTTTTCTGTGTGACTTGTGGAATCAATCCTATTTCTTTATAATCACATCTTGTATATTACATTGTGTATTTTTTAATGATGCCTGTGTTTCAAAAGTGCCACTAATGGTCTTTCTCATATTAATATGTCAAACCCACGGGATCAGAAAATGGGGAAATTCTAAGCTTTTGTACAAAACTGACAATGGAATTTAAATTTTAACACTTAATCCTGCTGTCAGATATGTCTGTTACACACACACATACATACATACACATACACACACAGAGAGCCCCTAAATTCAGTGAACCACTTCATGTGCATCAGTAATTAGATCTTTAGTTTGTGCCTCTGTCGACATTTTTCCTTTCAGACTAATGGATTTCAGCCTACCTAGAGACTGTTTTCTCAATAAAAGACATTAGTCCATAAAAATCCCTCCCTACAAAAATAACATGTCCTAAAACCTTGCCAAACAAATTGGTCCTTGAAAAAATACTTCCCAGATACTCATTAACAAAGGCATTGAGGGAAGAACTGCCGTGCTGATCCAGACACCACCCTTTCTCTACGTATTGATACCTCTGTGAATGTACCATCACTGCCTGGCGTTCATGCCCCTGTTTATGCCAAAGCTGCCACCTTTTTCTATAACCTACTGGGATTATGTTTATTCTTTGGTGCTTAGATCAGAAGCCACCTGCCACTTCCATTGTATCTTCAGTTATTTCCCTGTCTCCCTTGAAATGTAATTATTAAGCATGTTAGTTTTACCCATTATGTTATTTAGTTTTAAGCCATTTCCCCCTAAATTTAAACTCTTAGGGATAAGGGACCTTGCCATGTCCATCTCTATATCACTGTAAATGGTAGATTAGAAATCATGTAGTTCATTTTCATTGAGTGTGGGGAAGTTCAACAAGAAACGGAAATTTCCCTCTGTGCTAAATTTGAATGGGTGCCTCCCAGGATGCCCCAAAGAGCTTCCAGCATCAGTGCCACCCACCACTTTTCAGTGTGACCAGGAAACTTACCCTCTGTGACCTTTTGTTTTGCTACTTGTAAAGGTGGGAAACCATTGTCTAAACAGCATTTTTTTTTTTTTTTTAATATACTTTAAGTTCTAGGGTACATGTGCACAATGTGCAGGTTTGTTACATATGTATACTTGTGCCATGTTGGTGTGCTGCACCCATTAACTCGTCATTTACATTAGGTATATCTCCTAATGCTATCCCTCCCTCCTCCCTGCTCTCCACAATAGGCCCCGATGTGTGATGTTCCCCTTCCTGTGTCCAAGTGATCTCATTGTTCAGTTCCCACCTTTGAGTGAGAACATGCAGTGTTTGGTTTTCTGTTCCTGTGTTAGTTTGCTGAGAATGATGGTTTCCAGCTGCATCCATGTCCCTACAAAGGACACGAACTTATCCTTTTTTATGGCTGCATAGTATTCCATGGTGTATATGTGCCACATTTTCTTAATTCAGTCTGTCACTGATGGACATTTGGGTTGATTCCAAGTCTTTGCTACTGTGAATAGTGCCGCAATAAACATACATGTGCATGTGTCTTTATAGCAGCATGATTTATAATCCTTTGGGTATATACCCAGTAATGGGATGGCTGGGTCAAATGGTATTTCTAGTTCTAGATCCTTGAGGTATTGCCACACTGTTTTCCACAATGGTTGAACTAGTTTACAGTCACACCAACAGGGTAAAAGTGTTCCTATTTCTCCACATCCTCTCCGGCACCTGTTGTTTCCTGACTTTTTGATGATCGCCATTCTAACTGGTGTGAAATGGTATCTCATTGTGGTTTTGGCAAATAATTTTTTAAAAGTACTTAAAAGTATTTGAATCATTGTACGTGATATCCAAAGGAGATATTTTATCACAAACATTCTGAACTCATGACTTAGAAACAGTAGTAATGAGAATAATATTTGATTACTTATTCTGTTCAGAGTATAGCACTGTATGCTACACTTTTATATTCAGATAGATGAATTCACACATATGTAAAAAACAAGTTAATGTAATATTGTTCCCAGTGCTGTTGCATATGAGGAAGTGGGTACAATCTTTACCTTTGTTCTTGCTTTCTTATGTGTCATTCAACACACATTCTCCTTGAAGCAGGGTTATAATCGACGGTTCAGATGCTGAGCCCACAGATTTCTTTGTGCCTAGTCCCCAGTGTTGAGTGGACGTAATACATTTATGAATGAACCCTGGCTCAACACCAGACTGTTGTTGTTGGCCTTGTATATTAATATTACTGGGAAGCTAGTTGGAATTTAGTTCATTATTTGTGCAAGTTTTCAAATTCCAGCACTGTTTGAGAGGGAGTGTGGTATACAGTCAGAGTTCAGACTGTAGGGGTGATCTGGGGCATCTCGGCCATAGCTACGTGTTATGGTTAGCAGACCAATAACTACACTGCAACATCAAAACGCTTTTATCTGCCACTTCTCCATCTGTTTAGATTTTATTGAAGAGCGTACTATACTACACCCCTCCCGTATGAAGCTGATTATTCACATCACTCATTTCCAGAAAAACCAGCTGAAAAAGAAAACAAGATCTCGTGTTCATTTTATTTATTATCTGATTTGATGATAAGTCAGCTCTGATCACCCATTGAATACTTAAAGAAAAATGAAGAAAGTTGGAAAAACTAAGGGAAAATAACTTTAGCTATAAAATCTATGAAAGACAAAAATGAGCCTAATCTCTTCTTTTTTTTAACCTGGATTTCATCTCCTGCCTGTTTTTCCAAGTTCTCTTGATTCCCCTGTTCCATTGTTCTTTCCTCTTCCTTCTCGTCCATTGTCCAATGTTTCAAATATACAAACAAGGCCCTGAAGCAGGACCCAATTTAGCTTGTTGGAGGAATCACAAGAAAACATACGTAACTGTAGAGACCCAGTGAGCTAGGAGAAGAGTAAAGAAGGATGAGGTTAAAGGGCCAGGGCCTTTGTTAAGGATTTTGTTCTGTGTGTAGTAGGAACCTTTTGAGCACGATCCAGTTTGTTTTTCAAAGGCCACTTAGATGTTGTGAAGAGTGGAAGTAGGAGATCAGTTAGAACCTTCTATCTATGACTTATGCTGGATAATGACTGAAGGTAAGATGTTAGCTGTGGAGGTGATGAGAATTGGTCCTATTGATGATATATTTTGGAAGTAGAGCTGTTAGAACTTGCAAATACATTACACTTTGGTAAGACAAGAGTTAAACTCAACTCCTAGACTTGTAGTCTGAGCATTTGGGTGGAGGGTGAAACTACAGTGGAGTTGGTTGTACAGGAGGAGGGTGAACCCACAGTTGGCTTTCACATCTCTATAGTTTGAGTTGCTTATTAGATTTCCAAGTGGAGATGGCAAGCGGGCAGTTAGATGTAAGAGTCTAGATCTCATTGCAGTGATCACGGTTTAGACATACATATTCAAGATTCATCTTAGTACAGGTGGTTTTTAAAACCTTAAGATTGGTTGAAATTACCTAGGATGAAAATGTGGATCAGGGAAGGTCATGATGTAAACCCTAAGGCACTGAAGGAGATGGAGAGGGAGTTGTCAATGGGATTGGGGAAACCAGAAGAGTACCCCAGGGAATTCATTTCCTTTGCAGTGTGTTAGGTTCTGGTTATTGATTTTTGTTGGCTTTCTTAAGCACTTGATTTTCTTATGTGTAATGATTTGGGAATTTCAGGCTCACTGTGAATGAGAGTTTTGTTTTCATCTCTCTTTCATTCTACCCTTGCTCAAGCCCAGCCTCAGCCCCAGCCCGAGCCTCAATCCTTGGAGTCAAGGGGCATCCTATAGCTGCTGTACCAGCTTCCTGTCACCTCCACGTTCCTTTACCCTGCAAAGGCTGAACTTCCGCTTGTCCTCCACTTGTTCCCTATCCAGGCAGCAATTTACACTGGTTCATTTATGGTACACTATCTTGTTTTTGATCCCGGCCAGTATTTTGTTGGTGTTGTCTGTTTGTTTTTACTTTTGCATCTGATTATTATTGCTGTGTATTTGAACAAGGTGATACTTCAGCAGTGTGGACCTATTGTGCCATGCCATGCTCTCCAGAAGTCTTCATACCTAATTTCTGTATGTCCTTGGTTTTATAGCCCTACATTTTTTTAAAAAGTCATTTTTTTAGACAAAAAATGTACACTTAATAATTTTTCATTATTCCTGTTTAGGTGTGTGGTTTTTTCCTGTCATTGTCCCAATTATTCACATCTGTTGTTTTTCTTCACTTTTATGCTTATGGAAGTCAAATGTCTACTGTAAGTTAGTTTGCAAAAAAAAAAAATAGGATTTTTAATATATTATCCTGAAGCATTAATAATGCCAGGGCTTTTAGGCAAAGGATGTAATTTAGACTAGTCTGCTTATTGCATCTATTTATCAGGACAGGATAAGGATATTATTTTAGCCTAACTCGATTTGTTGTAGCTAATACATACAGATTGAGAAATGTAAATGGGGAGCAAATAATACGTGCACAGGATGCTTGCCTGGACATCATCTTAGTTAATGTAATGGAAATCCTTTAATACATGTTTATATATTTACACAGGGAGAATTAAATGTGAAAATTCTTTACCTCTGAAAAATTTAAAGATACCTTGACCCTTTACAAGTACACCTAACAGCTGGACTAAGAGTGCTTAGCAGCATTCAGGAGGGGTCTGTGTGGAATTCTCCTAGGCAGAACCCTAGAGCAGCCTTGCACCAACCGAAGACATTTTCCAGATAAAACATGTGATATGGAGCTGGAGCATACCTGAGATGGCCATCCTGTTACAGTGTATGGCAGTTAATCCTATTCACTTTGGTGTAATTAATGAGAATGGTGAAATAGAAGTGTAATCATTTCTGCAAGAGGAAATGTCAGCCCATTAATAAGAATAAGGGTTATTATTGTCAGTTGAAGCAGCAACTATTCAGATTGCTGAGTTGGTGTGTTCACATATTTAGATGTTCATTTCAGGGTATAACAAAGAGAGGGAACGTTTTTCAAGAGGATTTAAAAAAAAAAAACAACCAATGATGGCATTTTGACATGACTACAGTTCTACGGTTGTAGACCCTAATAAAAATCTAGTAAGCATAAAATGTAATTTCTAAATAAAAGTAACTGGCATTTTAAGAGTCTTACCCAAACTCAAACATTTATACGTGTATATAAAATTAAGTAACCTTTAAATTGCCTTTTATTATTGTTATGTTAATACTTTAAAAGTGGAATCCATTTCTTATTATGTGCCATAGACTACTTGTGGTTGTTTTCTTTGTGACTCTGTATGTTAGACCTGAGTGAGTTGAACTGAGTCTGAGAAATATTACCTATCCCTATAGATTTTTGGGAGAATATCTTCCCTACTAAAGCAGCTTTCTAGGGTTTATGCAGTAATTCTTTGAAAAGTTGGAAAGTAGTGAACTGAGATAATCATAAAAAGATGCATTGGGAAGCCATGATTTTTACCTGGTTACATGATAATATTTCACAAATAATAAGGCATCAGTGAAGTTATATTAGAATTTATTGATTGTTTTTAGTACTTAAATTCTGTTGGCAGCTTAAAGATTTCATGTCATGACTTCGAATATCTTCATTGCCTTTGTGAAAGAATAGTAATATTGCTGAAAGTTTCATGGAATTCTGTGTATATTAAATACTTAATACACATCAGGTTGCTAATGTTCAGAAAATGTAGGTATCCTTTAGAAATAATGGGGTTTGTGTATTTCTTTTGTTAAATTCTTATAGTTTACTTGAATAGTACAACTTTTCAACTTACAAAGTTCTTTCCAGCAGCTAGTGATCTGATGTATCTTTTTGTTGGATTTCCAGTAAATACTGGGAATTCACCTTTTAAACTATCAGTTATGTATTATTATGGTACATTTTCAAGAACTGTTTTTTTAATATATATATAATTTCTTCATGTATGATCATGACCTTTTTCTCCTAAAAAATAAGCACTTCTTAAATTGTATTAAGTATTTAGGATGAAATCTTACCTTGTTGTTTGTTTTGTAACTTTACTGTCAGCAAATGATTTGGGGTTTAGTAGCTTAATAGCCCAATGTACTTTTAATTTTAGTTACTGTGATAATCACATCATACCAGTGGGGCTAGTGTGCTTAATGCACATCATGTTCTATGAATATCTTCTTTTAAAATCAAGTTTTACAAAACAGTAACGTCGTTTTGTTCCTTGGGCTACCTATATCTTAGTACGTTAGTTACTCGGGGGACACATTTGTTCTTAATGGTTTCTGTAGCACATTTTGAGGCCACATTGTGGAAATTCATTGAGAAACAGGTTTAATTTAGTTAAGCTTTTTTTTTTCTTTTAGAGTAGTATATTTGAAAATGCCAATTAGCAAAATTTCTGTTTTCAGTAAAATTTATGTTGAAACTCTTCTTTTTCTTTCAAAGTTAACAAAAACCTGTTTTAAAAATTAGGAATTAGATTTCTTTCTTTGTTGACATAAGTAGCCAGAAATATGGAGCTAACTAAATTACATCAAATTTCAGAGACTAATAATGATACAGTTGGGAAAAGGGAGCTTCTACACCACCTGTACTCTGAGAGACTAATTTAATTAGAGGTAGTGATATTTCAGTGTAATTTGTTAATGGGTACATTCTGCAAAAAAAAAAAAAAAAGAAAAAAGAATAATTCTGCCTAAGCACTGGTAATTTTATGTATTTTTAGCTGGATTCTGTCAAAAGAAAGAGTTTTCTTTGAATTTCATAGCATAGAGATGCCTGGAGGAAGAATATCAATGAAGCGAAGAACAGCTTAAAAACTTTTGAGTTATTAGAATGTATACAAGGGAGAACGCAGTAATCTTTTTGCTTTCCCAGTACTTTAATATATAAAATTGTATGCATAGCATTACTAGACTACTGAAAGCTAAATTTTTTATTTTTGATGTCATAATCATTCTTCTGTATCATCCCTACTGCTGTTTTGATTTTTTTTTTTAGAGTTTCATATTAAAGAAGAATATCATAGCACATTATTTCTTTTATTTGTGGCAACTTGTATACGTTAGTTAAATATGACATGACCTCCTGAAAAGGAAATGAAATAGCAGCTCCTAATAGACTTTGTAGTATTTTGGGGAACATTATAATAAAAACTTTCTTGGTAGGGAAATATCAATACTTGTAGTAATTTTAAAAAGTTTGTTTTTTGAACTTAACCTACAATAAGTTTGATTCTGATGTATTTCATTTTTATAGAACTTTCGTCCTAATTTTACTGTCTTGTAGGTCACTCAAGTTGAGGCCTTATTAGATATGATGGGCTAGGATGTGCTACACTAACAGTTACCACCAGTTTTCTGTGTTTAACACAAAAAAACTGATATTCATGCTAAGTCTGTTGTAGGTGTGGATGACTTTCAGGGCAGCTCTCCATGGCGGTGGTCACTCATCCTGTGGGCTTGATCTTGTATTACCTCCAGCTGGCCCGTTCTTTCATAATTACCAGGAAGAATGACCACTGTAGGGGAGGAGGGTGTCAACTTTTAAATGCTTCTGCTGTAAAGTGATGTGTGTCCCTTCTACTTGCTGATTCTGTTGACCATGTGGTCAGGCTTAATGTCAAGGGAGATGAGAAGTGTAATCTTTCTGAATATCTAGGAAGGGGAGAAAAACTGAAGATACTTCTGAGCATCACTAATGCTTACATTCGGCTTAATGTTTAAGCAGCATGGCAAGTAGATCCATGTTTCTGAGCTAATGGATGGATAGCACATGAATGGGATACCGGTGTGCTACAGATACTCACTGCAACTGGTTTTTAGTTTTTAATGTGGCTGCTAGAATTGATGAAATAACATATATGGCTCACATTGTATTTCTGTTGGACAGCATTTGCCCTCCAGGCCGTCAGCAGGTAGCTCCTTGGGCTGAGAAAGGAGAATAATTTCCAGGTATCAAGAGGATGATCTCTAGGGGAGTGGTGGTGATGTCAGGTTATGGATGGTCTAACAAGGTCTTGGAGTGCCTGCCTTTGATACGTCTGTCATTCTGGTGTGATCCCTGGAAGGCTCTCTCTAATTATACCTACTCCCCACATCTACTACTATGTTCAAAAGACATTAACCAAGATTTCTCAGCCTGTTCAAGCCACCATTATGTTTTGATCCTAATAGCTTTTACATTATTAATGGAGTAGAAGGAAATTTTGGTAATGGAAAGTAAAAGGACAATAGTGGGAAAAGATTTTGGCTAGAACTTCAGTAGTCTCATTTTATGGGCAAATCAGTGCCTTAGTTTTATCAGCTGGCCTCCCAGGGGGAAGTAGAAAGATCAAAAGAAAATGAAATTATTTTGTTGAAATGCTACATGGCACAAACAAAGCATGACTGAAGACTAGACCAGGCTAGCTGAGTTTGGCCTTTTCTCTATGATTTAAAGTTTCACAGAGAGATTCTGGTTTCTGGCTTTTGATAGTGGTCAGTGATGTCTAGTGACTTCCTAGCCACTAGAATCCATTTCCTCCCATGAATGATGAAGATAGTAATTAGGTAATACAATAATGATCCTGTCAAATTAGAATTCATGTGCCCTTGGGCTTTTTTATAGTGTTAAAAATGTGAAGACTTTTTACAATAAAACAGATAAAAATTAATTCACAACAGTTAAAATAATATTTGAAGGGATAATATTCAAAATCGTATGTGCACTACTGTATACCCCATTGTTATTTGCCATAGCTACCCTATGCTATAATAGAACTATGAAACTTACTCTTCCTGTCTAACTGATAAATGTTTAAAGTGATGGGTATGGTAATGACCCTGATTTGATCACTGTAGTACATGTACATGTATCAAAACACCACACCATACCCTGTAAGTATGTATAATTATGTCAATTAAAAATTAATAAAAATAATAATAATATTTAAATACCCTTATGGCTTGCTCTGAAAACTTCCTGCAATTGCAAACGCTTATTATTTTCTTTTCTTTCTTTTTTTTTTTTTTTTTTTTTTTGGAGACTGAGCCTCGCTCTGTCACCCAGGTTGGAGTGCAGTGATGTGATCTTGGCTCACTGCAACCTCTGCCTCCTGGATTCAAGCAATTCTCCTGCCTCAGCCTCCCGAGTAGCTGGGACTACAGGTGTACACAGCCTTGCCTGGCTGATTTTTTGTATTTTAGTAGAGACTGGATTTCAACGTGTTGCCCAGGCTGGTCTCGGACTCCTGAGTTCAGGCAATCCTCCCACCTCAGCCTCCCAAAGTGCTGGGATTACAGGCATGAGCCACCGTGCCCCGCCTATTATTTTTTCTGTTATTCTTCTGAATAAGACTTGTGTAGATCACAAGAGAGGTCTCCTGCATAACACTTCCCCAGATTATCTCCCTGACCACGACCTCACTCATGGAGCAACCACCACAAAATTTCCCAACTCTCCCATCAAAATTCTTCAGTTAATCTCATCACGATTTTAATACCAATATGTTTATCCTCAGTGAAGATTTTATGCAAGTATTGATTTTATCTTTCAGTTTAATTTACGTATTTTTTGCTGATATTTTTACTATTTAATTCTAAAATAGAAGTTATATAAATTTTGTCATTTACTGTTTTTGTGTGGTATCTGAAAATTACTAATTTTGTAAATTTTCTTAATTGCTTGTTCTGTCTTCCCTTCCTTTTTCTTTACACTCTTTCTTTGCTTTTATTTCTTTTATCCTTCTGATTGGATTTTAAGGTTAAGAATTAGTCAAAAGTCTTATTATTAATGGAAATCAGTGATTAATTTTGCGTGTTTTAGAATTAAAGTGTTTATAGTGTTTATATTGTGTTTAAGATACATGTTTTTAGAAAGAAACTCCTTTCAATTAAATTAGTTGATTTCTCTGGACACTAAATTACTAAAGAGAACAGTAAGTTCCAGAAACTGATTGTTTTCAAAATACATTTTGGTTATCTAGGAATGTAGAAAATGATTATATTGTATATATTTTTAACTTTTAATTACTAAATTAAATTCTAATTTAGATCGCTATGTGTTTAATTTAGAAGCTTTTTATATGCTTTATATTAAAGCATTTAAAATGCAGATAGTCTTAATTATATATTTTAAATACATATAATTTATATTATTTATATATATACTTTATATTATTAACAAATAGATTTTCTAGATTTGTGCATGCCTGCAATCTGTTTTGTCTTTAGATTTCATTTCTACATATGTTTATTTTCCCAACACAAAGGATAATTTGAGAATAAATGCTGAAAACCTCTGAGCCTCACTAGAATCCACCCCTCAAATGATTAAGATAATTGGGCAATATAATGATGATTCTCTTAAATTGGAATTCATGTGCCATTATAATTATTCTCACACATGGAGTAAACATTTCATTTGCATGCAAAAGTGATGAAGTGAAGCTCCTTGCATGACAAATTTTTGTGGCACTCTACCCCAAAACAGCCATCTTAGACATAAGTAGTTTTGAATTCTCTTACACAAAAAGTAAGAATCTTTCTTTATGAGAAACATATGAGCACTATATGCTTAAGTTTTAAAAGCCATCTTTTACAAGGTTTCACATATAATACTTTAAGCCAAAGGGCTTCCCTGTTATATGAAATTTCTTATTTTACCAGCCTCTATGTTCACTATCAGTGGTAGACTGGAAACAAATGAAGCAGAAGTAGTAGAAAAGAAGCCGGGTTAGCATAACACTGTCAGAGCAGTCAGTGATGGCATATCACACATCATAGTGACAGCATTAATCAAACAGATTATTAAATTTAAAAACTTACTGTATATTGATGATGTTAAGACCTTACTTTATTTGCTAATTACTAGACTTTTTAGAATCCTTGAAGATCATTATTTATTGTGAAAAAATCAAAACAAACTTCTATAGATTATGTATGCCAGGAGGCAAATAAATACTCATATTTCATGTTTTAAAATATTCATATTGGCCAGGTGCAGTTGGCCTGTAATCCCAACACTTTGGGAGGCCGAGGCAGGTGGATCACTTGAGCCTAGGAGTTTGAGACCAGCCTGGCCAACATGGTAAAACCCCGTCTCTACTAAAAAATAACAACAATTAGCTGGGCGTGGTGGTGCATGCCTGTAGTACCAGCTACTTGGGAGGCTGAAGCAAGAGAATCACTGGAGCCTGGCAGGCAAAGGTTGCAGTGAGCCAAGATCACCCCACTGCGTTCCAGCCTGGGTGACAAAGCGACACTGTGTCTCAAAATAAAAGTATTCATATATGAGTCTGATGCTCTGACCCTAGTGGCATGCAGTTATAAAGGCTATAGATGATATGAAGGTGTAAACATCAAGAGTTTCATCTGAGATGAGTTTTACTCACATAGCAGCTCTTGTACTCAGCTCTTGTTTGCTCATAAATCATAATTCCACATAAATTCATATGAAAATATGTATCTAAATAAATGACTATCGCTTTATTCAAAGGTAAGGGATTAGATTATCACATTTACTGATATTTGCCAGTGTGTACACAAGCTGTCCAAAAAAAATACCTTTTTTTCAAGAGTTAATTAAAAAAATGTATTGTGTGTTTTAAATGTTACTCTCGCTTGGCGGAGCAAGATGGCCGAATAGGAACAGCTCCAGTCTCCAACTCCCAGCGCGAGCGACACAGAAGACCGGTGATTTCTGCATTTTCAACTGAGGTACTGGGTTCATCTCACTGGGGAGTGCCAGACGATCGGTGCTGGTCAGCTGCTGCAGCCCGACCAGCGAGAGCTGAAGCAGGGCGAGGCATTGCCTCACCTGGAAAGCGCAAGAGGGAAGGGAATCCCTTTTCCTAGCCAGGGGAACTGAGACACACAACACCTGGAAAATCGGGTAACTCCCACCCCAAAACTGCGCTTTAAGCAAACCGGCACACCAGGAGATCATATCCCACACCTGGCCGGGAGGGTCCCACACCCACGGAGCCTCCCTCATTGCTAGCACAGCAGTCTGTGATCTACCAGCAAGGCAGCAGCGAGGCTGGGGGAGGGGCGCCCGCCATTGCTGAGGCTTAAGTAGGTAAACAAAGCTGCTGGGAAGCTCGAACTGGGTGGAGCTCACAGCAGCTCAAGGAAACCTGCCTGTCTCTGTAGACTCCACCTCTGGGGACAGGGCACAGTAAATAATAACAAACGCAGCAGCTCTGCAGACGCAAACGACTCTGTCTGACAGCTTTGAAGAGAGCAGTGGATCTCCCAACACGGAGGTTGAGATCTGAGAAGGGACAGACTCCCTGCTCAAGTGGGTCCCTGACCCCTGAGTAGCCTAACTGGGAGACATCCCCCACTAGGGGCAGTCTGACACCCCACACCTCACAGGGTGGAGTACACCCCTGAGAGGAAGCTTCCAAAGCAAGAATCAGACAGGTACACTCGCTGTTCAGAAATATTCTATCTTCTGCAGCCTCTGCTGCTGATACCCAGGCAAACAGGGTCTGGAGTGGACCTCAAGCAATCTCCTACAGCTATAACCTACAGCTGAGGATCCTGACTGTTAGAAGGAAAACTATCAAACAGGAAGGACACCTACACCAAAACCCCATCAGTACATCACCATCATCAAAGACCAGAGGCAGATAAAACCACAAAGATGGGGAAAAAGCAGGGCAGAAAAGCTGGGAATTCAAAAAATAAGAGCGCATCTCCCCCGGCAAAGGAGCGCAGCTCATCGCCAGCAACGGATCAAAGCTGGACGGAGAATGACTTCCACGAGATGAGAGAAGAAGGCTTCAGTCCATCAAATTTCTCAGAGCTAAAGGAGGAATTACGTACCCAGCGCAAAGAAACTAAAAATCTTGAAAAAAAAGTGGAAGAATTGATGGCTAGAGTAATCAATGCAGAGAAGCTCACAAACGAAATGAAAGAGACGAAAACCATGGCACGAGAAATACGTGACAAATGCACAAGCTTCAGTAACCGACTCGATCAACTGGAAGAAAGAATGTCAGCGATGGAGGATCAAATGAATGAAATGAAGCGAGAAGAGAAACCAAAAGAAAAAAGAAGAAAAAGAAATGCACAAAGCCTGCAAGAAGTATGGGATTATGTAAAAAGACCAAATCTACGTCTGATTGGGGTGCCTGAAAGTGAGGGGGAAAATGGAACCAAGTTGGAAAACACTCTTCAGGATATCATCCAGGAGAACTTCCCCAACCTAGTAGGGCAGGCCAACATTCAAATCCAGGAAATACAGAGAACGCCACAAAGATACTCCTCGAGAAGAGCGACTCCAAGACACATAATTGCCAGATTCACCAAAGTTGAAATGAAGGAAAAAATCTTAAGGGCAGCCAGAGAGAAAGGTCGGGTTACCCACAAAGGGAAGCCCATCAGACTAACAGCAGATCTCTCGGCAGAAACTCTTCAAGCCAGAAGAGAGTGGGGGCCAATATTCAACATTCTTAAAGAAAAGAATTTTAAACCCAGGATTTTATATCCAGCCAAACTAAGTTTCATAAGTGAAGGAGAAATAAAATCCTTTACAGATAAGCAAATGCTTAGGGATTTTGTCACCACTAGGCCTGCCTTACAAGAGACCCTGAAGGAAGCACTAAACATGGAAAGGAACAACCGGTACCAGACATTGCAAAAACATGCCAAAATGTAAAGACCATCAAGGCTAGGAAGAAACTGCATCAACTAACGAGCAAAATAACCAGTTAATATCATAATGGCAGGATCAAGTTCACACATAACAATCTTAACCTTAAATGTAAATGGACTAAATGCTCCAATTAAAAGACACAGACTGGCAAACTGGATAAAGAGTCAAGACCCATCAGTCTGCTGTATTCAGGAGACCCATCTCACGTGCAGAGACATACATAGGCTCAAAATAAAGGGATGGAGGAAGATTTACCAAGCAAATGGAGAACAAAAAAAAGCGGGGGTTGCAATACTAGTCTCTGACAAAACAGACTTTAAACCATCAAAGATCAAAAGAGACAAAGAAGGCCATTACATAATGGTAAAGGGATCAATTCAACAGGAAGAGCTAAGTATCCTAAATATATATGCACCCAATACAGGAGCACCCAGATTCATAAAGCAAGTCCTTAGAGACTTACAAAGAGACTTAGACTCCCATACAATAATAATGGGAGACTTCAACACTCCACTGTCAACATTAGACAGATCAACAAGACAGAAAGTTAACAAGGATATCCAGGAATTGAACTCATCTCTGCAGCAAGCAGACCTAATAGACATCTATAGAACTCTCCACCCCAAATCAACAGAATATACATTCTTCTCAGCACCACATCGTACTTACTCCAAAATTGACCACGTAATTGGAAGTAAAGCACTCCTCAGCAAATGTACAAGAACAGAAATTATAACAAACTGTCTCTCAGACCACAGTGCAATCAAATTAGAACTCAGGACTAAGAAACTCAATCAAAACCGCTCAACTCCATGGAAACTGAACAACCTGCTTCTGAATGACTACTGGGTACATAACGAAATGAAGGCAGAAATAAAGATGTTCTTTGAAACCAATGAGAACAAAGATACAACATACCAGAATCTCTGGGACACATTTAAAGCAGTGTGTAGAGGGAAATTTATAGCACTAAATGCCCACAAGAGAAAGCAGGAAAGATCTAAAATTGACACTCTAACATCGCAATTAAAAGAACTAGAGAAGCAAGAGCAAACACATTCGAAAGCTAGCAGAAGGCAAGAAATAACTAAGATCAGAGCAGAACTGAAGGAGATAGAGACACAAAAAACCCTCCAAAAAATCAATGAATCCAGGAGTTGGTTTTTTGAAAAGATCAACAAAATTGACAGACCACTAGCAAGACTAATAAAGAAGAAAAGAGAGAAGAATCAAATCGACGCAATTAAAAATGATAAAGGGGATATCACCACCGACCCCACAGAAATACAAACTACCATCAGAGAATACTATAAACACCTCTACGCAAATAAACTGGAAAATCTAGAAGAAATGGATAATTTCCTGGACACTTACACTCTTCCAAGACTAAACCAGGAAGAAGTTGAATCCCTGAATAGACCAATAGTAGGCTCTGAAATTGAGGCAATAATTAATAGCCTACCAACCAAAAAAAGTCCAGGACCAGATGGATTCACAGCTGAATTCTACCAGAGGTACAAGGAGGAGCTGGTACCATTCCTTCTGAAACTATTCCAATCAATAGAAAAAGAGGGAATCCTCCCTAACTCATTTTATGAGGCCAACATCATCCTGATACCAAAGCCTGGCAGAGACACAACAAAAAAAGAGAATTTTAGACCAATATCCCTGATGAACATCGATGCAAAAATCCTCAATAAAATACTGGCAAACCGGATTCAGCAGCACATCAAAAAGCTTATCCACCATGATCAAGTGGGCTTCATCCCTGGGAAGCAAGGCTGGTTCAACATTCGCAAATCAATAAACATAATCCAGCATATAAACAGAACCAAAGACAAGAACCACATCATTATCTCAATAGATGCAGAAAAGGCTTTTGACAAAATTCAACAGCCCTTCATGCTAAAAACGCTCAATAAATTCGGTATTGATGGAACGTACCTCAAAATAATAAGAGCTATTTATGACAAACCCACAGCCAATATCATACTGAATGGGCAAAAACTGGAAAAATTCCCTTTGAAAACTGGCACAAGACAGGGATGCCCTCTCTCACCACTCCTATTCAACATAGTGTTGGAAGTTCTGGCTAGGGCAATCAGGCAAGAGAAAGAAATCAAGGGTATTCAGTTAGGAAAAGAAGAAGTCAAATTGTCCCTGTTTGCAGACGACATGATTGTATATTTAGAAAACCCCATTGTCTCAGCCCAAAATCTCCTTAAGCTGATAAGCAACTTCAGCAAAGTCTCAGGATACAAAATTAATGTGCAAAAATCACAAGCATTCTTATACACCAGTGACAGTCAAACAGAGAGCCAAATCAGGAATGAACTTCCATTCACAATTGCTTCAAAGAGAATAAAATACCTAGGAATCCAACTTACAAGGGATGTAAAGGACCTCTTCAAGGAGAACTACAAACCACTGCTCAGTGAAATAAAAGAGGACACAAACAAATGGAAGAACATACCATGCTCATGGATAGGAAGAATCAATATCGTGAAAATGGCCATACTGCCCAAGGTAATTTATAGATTCAATGCCATCCCCATCAAGCTACCAATGAGCTTCTTCACAGAATTGGAAAAAACTGCTTTAAAGTTCATATGGAACCAAAAAAGAGCCCGCATCTCCAAGACAATCCTAAGTCAAAAGAACAAAGCTGGAGGCATCACGCTACCTGACTTCAAACTATACTACAAGGCTACAGTAACCAAAACAGCATGGTACTGGTACCAAAACAGAGATATAGACCAATGGAACAGAACAGAGTCCTCAGAAATAATACCACACATCTACAGCCATCTGATCTTTGACAAACCTGAGAGAAACAAGAAATGGGGAAAGGATTCCCTATTTAATAAATGGTGCTGGGAAAATTGGCTAGCCATAAGTAGAAAGCTGAAACTGGATCCTTTCCTTACTCCTTATACGAAAATTAATTCAAGATGGATTAGAGACTTAAATGTTAGACCTAATACCATAAAAATCCTAGAGGAAAACCTAGGTAGTACCATTCAGGACATAGGCATGGGCAAAGACTTCATGTCTAAAACACCAAAAGCAATGGCAGCAAAAGCCAAAATTGACAAATGGGATCTCATTAAACTAAAGAGCTTCTGCACAGCAAAAGAAACTACCATCAGAGTGAACAGGCAACCTACAGAATGGGAGAAAATTTTTGCAATCTACTCATCTGACAAAGGGCTAATATCCAGAACCTACAAAGAACTCAAACAAATTTACAAGAAAAAAACAAACAACCCCATCAAAAAGTGGGCAAAGGATATGAACAGACATTTCTCAAAAGAAGACATTGATACAGCCAACAGACACATGAAAAAATGCTCATCATCACTGGCCATCAGAGAAATGCAAATCAAAACCACAATGAGATACCATCTCACACCAGTTAGAATGGCGATCATTCAAAAGTCAGGAAACAACAGGTGCTGGAGAGGATGTGGAGAAATAGGAACACTTTTACACTGTTGGTGGGATTGTAAACTAGTTCAACCATTATGGAAAACAGTATGGCGATTCCTCAAGGATCTAGAACTAGATGTACCATACGACCCAGCCATCCCATTACTGGGTATATACCCAAAGGATTGTAAATTATGCTGCTATAAAGACACATGCACACGTATGTTTATTGCAGCACTATTCACAATAGCAAAGACTTGGAATCAACCCAAATGTCCATCAGTGACAGATTGGATTAAGAAAATGTGGCACATATACACCATGGAATACTATGCAGCCATAAAAAAGGATGAGTTTGTGTCCTTTGTAGGGACATGGATGCAGCTGGAAACCATCATTCTTAGCAAACTATCACAAGAACAGAAAACCAAACACCGCATGTTCTCACTGATATGTGGGAACTGAACAATGAGATCACTTGGACTCGGGAAGGGGAACATCACACACTGGGGCCTATCATGGGGAGGGGGGAGGGGGGAGGGATTGCATTGGGAGTTATACCTTATGTAAATGACGGGTTGATGGGTGCAGCACACCAACATGGCACAAGTATACATATGTAGCAAACCTGCACATTGTGCACATGTACCCTACAACTTGAAGTTTAATAATAATAAATTAAAAAAAAAAATAAAAAATAAAAAAATAAAAATAAATGTTACTCTCTTTAGATTTGTCGAAGGAGAGTTATTCCCTTGAAAAAAATAGCTTGGTTACCAGACATTTTGGAGCACCTGAATGAACTTAATTGAAAATTGCAAAGGCCATATGAAAATATTACACACACACAGTTTATAGATACAAAACAAAAGTTAAACTTTCAAAAAAGGATAAAAATGATTCACTTGTGTTATTGGTGTTATATTGAAAACCTAAAAAACAGTATTAAAACTATTAGAGCAATCCCTGTGGATGTTTGAAACTCTTTATTTTGAAGTACTTAACAGGAGAAATGTTGAAAACCGTTGCATTTCCGAAGGACTTTCCACATTACATTTGTCCTTGTAAGTAAAAGAAGGACCACGAAATTTAATAAATTTAGCCCTCCTGGCTCATGACAAGAAAGAACTTTTATTACTTGGAGAAAAAGTGGTAAATGCTATACTGTCATTTGCTCCCACTAACTCTTGTGAATAAAGTTTTCGTTGATAGCAATTAAGAATTTGATATTTCAGTCAGAAAACATACAAAGATATTTTATGAACACAAGCTCAAATTTATCATTAAAGATTTAAAAAATATTTTAGTTGGAAATTTTACGCATATTAAAGAATTTATATATTCCATAATACTCTATATTTGTTTTCTTATCATAATTATATGCTGTAAAGAAAATGGAATGACTTTTTTCACCAAGCTCATTCTCAGCCTGTCTCTAAAATTCTCCTAATGTATATGTGTGAAAAGGATTGGTAAGCCCTGACATGGCAACTAAATTATTCTAGAAAAAAAAAAAAATGTTCCTGTATGAAATTTAGAAAGGAACTATTGTGGCAAAATGATACCAAAGCAGATTTTTTTCGGATTTATGAGCAAATTTGTTATGTGGTAACTATCCTCCGTTGGAATGTATATATAAAAACACTGTGAAGTACTTACTGGTGAGACAGTTTCTCCCTACCTTCCTCCCTCCTAATGCCTTCATTAATTGAAATCTCATTCATTAATAAATACTGCTCTGTGGCAGTGGAAAAGAAATTTCTGTTAACACTGTGAAACTATTTCTATTTTCTCAATGCCTTTGAAAATAGCAATTAGTATGGAATAAAAAAGTCAAAGGTATATTTAGACATGAAAATATTTTAGTGTTCTCATATAATTGTTTCTAAATATGGTATAATGTTTACTTGAGCAAAAATTATAAACCATATGTATTTGCACATTTTCATTCATTTGGTTTATGTAGTGCTATTAACTGCTAATACTTTTAATATATAAGATCTGTGGTTTCTTGTTAATATTTTATAAGGATATTATGGTTTTATGGTTAACATCATTTTGAGGTATTGCCTTTAGAGTAAAACATTTCTTTAAAATAATTATTTCCCTGGTGATTAATTTTATGTTAATCATGTTCACACAGTTTTATGTGGGCTAGAACACAGTAACTACATCTGATGTATATAAACTATGCAGTATCTCTAATAATACATTTGTTGTTTAATAGTACGATTTTTTTGCCATAATCATTTAGTCATGTATAGACTTAATTAATCCAGAGGATCAAGCCTGTTATTTCATTTGTCTAAGGAAGTGTATTTTCTTTTATCCTATGTTATGATATTCTGGAGTTGCTACTTGAGATTATCTGAGCATAAGCAAATTTAATGTTGGTGAAAGGAAGGTTCTCTCAGGAAAAGATCTCAAGCCAAATTTTAAAATCATTTTTGAAATAAAATTTTAATTGTTTACATGTATCTGTTAAAATAGCATAACTTTCATTAAATGTCAACGCAGTATCTTCATACTTAGGATAATTACATAAAGTTATTGGTTCAATTACATTATCCAACTCTGACTAATACCAGCTTGAGGCATTTCAATGGAAGTCATGTTTGTGAGAGGTTGGGGATATTAACAACTAGACAACCATCCATTCCTTTAAGATGCATCTGATAATTAGCATGTTTGACCATCATCTGTATGAAACCTTATACTTTTTTAACTTAATAAACTTTACTTCTTAGACCAGTTTTATGTTAGCAGAAATACAGAGTTTCATATATCTCTCCCAGTACTTGGTTCCTCTATTGGTAACATCCTCCTGCATTAGTGCGGTATATTTGTTACAATTGACAAATAAATAATGATGCATTATTATTAACTAACGTTTCTAGTTTGCAGTAGGGATCATTCTTTGTATTACACAGCTCTATGGATTTTGTCAAAAACATAGTGCTATGTATCTACCATCAGAGCATCATACAGAATAGTTTCACTCCTACACATGTATTTTAAGATAAATTTGACATCATCTCTTCTTGAAAACCCATATATTAAAAATGATAAAACTGCTTCATATTTCGAAAAATAAAAGTTGAAAATCTTGTTCATTATGTTACTCAGAGTTCTGTACCTGCCATTCATAAGGAAAATATTTTAATAACAGAAACAGGTTGACTCCAGTGGACTGTGTATTTCTTCTTACAGCAGTCAAATGTCCATGATATTAGCCTTATTTTCATCATCAAAGTTTAATTTTTGAAGCTAATTTAAAATATTAAAGCATGTCCATTGTATATCCTCTCCCTTCCACATTGTTTCTGTGTACTATTTTTATTTTTAAGCCCAAAAGTCTTTCTGAAAGGCTATGAACTAAAAAATATATAATTTATAAATTATATATATATTACTGTATACCTAAGATTCTTTAACTTAACAGTTTCCCACTTTTTTCCTATTAACTTTTAAGTTTGTGTAAAATAAACTTGAGTAAGTTTTAGTGTTTGTTCCTAGAGCAGAGGTGAATCTTTTCAAATTCAAGAAGATATTCATAGCTGCATGTAAGTCACAGGTGAACCAGACAACAGGCAATAAACCTTAACCCGTGGATGATAAATGGAATTCACATGTTATCCATTGAAATTTGAAAGCTTTTTAATTTGTGTGACTTGCACATAATAAAATATGATTCACATGGAAGAAGCATATAATCATGAGCCAGGTACCATACATGAATTGCTTCAAAATCACAAGATCAAGTCAGGACTAATATTTCGTCAAGGAGAACTTTTTCAGTTGACTTAGTTTTATCTAAGATATTGACCCAACTGGTTAAACGTACAAAGGGAATTATGTAATACACCACATTCCATAGAGCCTGAATAATGCCAAAAGATTTTGTGTATTTTAATATTTGAGCACATGAGAATTAGCACCTGTTTTTAAAACTCTGAAAATTGTAATAACAGATATATTAAACCAATTCATATTGGTCATAGGTTAGGGGCAGAGGTGATAGAAAAAGTAATTGACTTTAAATGACCTGTATACAATTTCCTCCAAAGTGTTTTCTCTAGTGTCAGACTCATTTAGGTCAACCTCTTCTCATTCATAGGATGTGCAGTAAGTGACTTTTTACAAATGCATTTTTTGCAGAGGCCTCCTTCTTTCCCTCCCTGAAGCACTGTGACACCTGAATCCAAATAGGTAACAGTAGAACATTAATAGAACAAGCGCCAGTGACTATGAAATCCCCTCTTCTGTCTGTCACACCTTTATCCCACCTTTCTTTCCTTCTCTTTCTTTCTTTTCTTCTTTCTTTCTTTTTCTTTTCTCTTTCTTTTTCTTTCTTTCTGTCGCTCTCTCTTTTCCTCCCTCCCTCCCTCCCTCTGTCTCTCCTTCCTTCCTTCCTTCCTTCCTTCCTTCCTTCCTTCCTTCCTTCCTTCCTTCCTTCCTTCCTTCCTTCCTTCCTTCCTCCCTCCCTCCCTCCCTCCCTCCCTCCCTCCCTCTCTCTCTCCCTCCCTCCCTCCCTCCCTCCCTCCCTCCCTCCCTCCGTCCTTTCTTTTCTTTCTTTTCAAAAACTTTCAATAGGTTTTTGGGGGAACAGTTGGTGTTTGGCTACATGAATAAGTTCTTTAGTGGTGATTTCTGAGATTTGGGTGCACCCATCACCCGAGCAGTGTGCGATGTACCCAGTGTGTAGTCTTTCATTCCTCACCCTGCTCCCACCCTTACCCTGAGTCTCCAAAGTCCTTCGCATCATTCTTACACCTTTGCATTCTCATGGCTTAGCTCCCACTTATGAGCGAGAACATAGGGTTTAGTTTTCCATTCCTGAGTTACATCACTTTGTATAATGGTCTCCAGTTCCACCCAGGTTACTGCAGATGTCATTAGTTTGTTCCTTTTTATGGCTTAGTAGTATCCCATGGTGTGCATATAAAAATTTTATATATATATATATATATATGTATGTATGTATGTATACACACACACATATATGTATATATACATATATGTGTGTGTGCAAGTATCTTTTTCATATAATGACTTCTTTTCCTTTGGGTAGATACTCTGAAGTGGGTTTGCTGGATCAAATGGTAGATCTACTTTTAGTTCTTTAAGAAATTGCCACACTCTTTTCCATAATCATTATACTAGTTTCCATTCCCAACAACAGTGTAAAAGCATTTTCTTTTCACCACGTCCATGCCAACATATATTAGTTTTTTATTATGGCCATTCTTGCAGAGTGAGGTGGTATTACCTTGTGGTTTTGACTTGCATTTCCCTGATAATTAGTGATACTGAGCATTTTTTTCATATATTTCTGTTCCATTGGTCTATATGCCTATTTTAATACCAGTACCATGCTCTTTTGGTGACTGTGGACTTATAGTATAGTTTGAAGTCAAGTAATATAATACCTCCAGATTTCTTCCTTCTGCTGAGTCTTGCTTTGGCTATGTAGGCTCTTTTTTGGTCCCATGTGAATTTTCAGATTGTTTTTTCAGGTTCTGTGAAGAATAATGGTGGCACTTTTTATGGGAATTGCATTGAATTTGTAGATTTGCTTTTACAGTATGGTCATTGGTCATTTTCACAATATTGATTCTACCCATCCATGAGCATAGTATGTGTTTCCATTTGTTTGTGCCATCTGTGATTTTTTTTCAGCAGTGTTTTGTAATTTTCCTTGTAGAGGTCTTTTGCCTCTTTGTTAAGTATATTCCTATGGGTTTTTTTGCTTTGTTTTGTTTTGTTTTGTTTTTGTAGCTATTGTAAAAAGGGGTTGACTTCTTGATTTGATTCTCAGCTTGGTCGCTGTTGGTGTATAGCAGAGCTACTGATTTGCGTACATTAATTTTGTATCCTGAAACGTTGCTGAATTTACCAGTTCTAGGAGCTTTGGGATGAGTTAGAGTTTTCTAGGGACACATGTCTTCAGCAAACAGTGACAGTTTGACTTCCTCTTTATCAATTTGGATGGCCTTTATTTTCTCTTGTCTGATTGCTCTGACTAGGACTTCCAGTACTGTGTTGAATAGAAGTAGTGAAAGTGAGCATCCTTGTCTCGTTCCAGTGTTCAGGGGGAATGCTTTCAACTTTTCCCCATTCAGTATAATGTTAACTGTGGGTTTGTCATAGATGGCTTTTATTACCTTAAGATATGTCCCTTCTATGCCAATTTTGCTGAGGGATTTAATCATAAAGGGATGCTGGATTTTTTAAGGTCATGCGTTAAGGAGCTAGAGAAACAAAAACAAACCAAACACAAACCCAGCAGAAGAAAAGTAATAACCAAGATCAGAGCACAACTACATGCAGTTGAAACCAAAAACACATACAAAAGATAAATGAAACAAAAAACTGGTTCTTTGAAAGATAAGTAAAATTGATAGACCATTAATGAGATTAACCAAAAAAAGAGAGAATATCCAAATAAGCTCAATTAGAAACGAAACAGGAGATATTATAACCAATACCACAGAAGTACGAAAGATCATTCAAGACTACTATGAACACCTTTACATGCATAAACTGTAAAATATATAGGAGATGGATAAATTCCTGGAAGTTTACAACCCTCCTAGATTAAACCAGAAAGAAATAAAAACTCTGAACAGACCAATAACAAACAGCAAGATTGAGGTAGTGATTTAAAAGTTACCAAGAAAAAAAAAGTCAAGGACCAGACAGATTCACAGTTGAATTTTATCAGACATTCAAATAATTGGTACCAACCCTACTGACACTATTCCACAAGATGGAGAAAGAGGGAATTCTTCCTAAATCATTCTGTGAGGCCAATATCACCCTAACCAGGAAGGGACATAACAAAAAAAAAAAAAAAGGAAAGAAAACTACAACAGGCCAATATCCCTGATGAACATAGATGCAAAAATCCTCAATAAAATAATAGCTACAACAGAACAACAGCATATCAAAAAGATAATCCACCATGATCAAGTGGGTTTCATATCAGGGATGCAAGAATGGTTTAATGTCTGCAAATCAATAAATGTGATACACCATATAAACAGAATTAAAAACAAAAAATAGCATGATCATCTCAGACACAGAAAAAGATTCTTTTTAATGTGCAATTTACTGTGGTACTCTCAGAGGTCTAAATTTGGCATTCTCTTCATATGCATTTTTCAGATGTTTTTGTTAATTTTATTGTTTTATATTAAAGCCTTAGATTTCAGTGATTTGTGTCATGAGTTTAGATTCTTTTGCGCTTTTGTATGGGAAGAAACAGCTGGAAATCAAACAGCCGTGTGCATAGATGACTTGAAGTTTTCATCCTCATCTGTAGAACAGAAACAGTGATTCCCACCTCAGGAGTCATTTTTAAGGTTAACATATGTGACATAATCTTAAGTGTCTTTTTCAGTGCCTTATTCCACAAGTATTAATTCATTTTCTTCTACTACCAACAACCTAATAAAAATAATTTTTTGAATTGCCTGGGTTTTGTTTATTCATTTGTTTGTGATGCTAGATGTTACTATAGTAGGTTGTGGGTACTTCTAAGGTTCCAGTCTATTTCCTAGTTTTTGAAAAAGTTGTAAGATATTAATGGGTATTTAATGAGCACTTATACTGTTCCTGTCACCATCAAGTGTCATAAGAAACAAACGAACCAAGACTTAACTCTCATGAAGCCAAAGTGAGTTTATAGTCTGCTTAGGGAGAGAAGATCTACTCATATGAAATTACTAGTAACCATCATTATAACTATTATTATTATAAAAATAAAGGATCAATGTGTTTTAGTGGACAGGAAATACAAATAAAAATAAAAAATTTAGAGCAGTTCCAAATGAAGACATAGGCTGAAATCTTGTGAAAGACATCATGGTCGACTCTTCCCCCAAAATGATGTCCTGGCTCTAGAACTTTGGTATGGAAAATGGGAGAGTGTCCCAGGTAAGATGATGAGCCCGTGGGGTGGAGCAGCACGAGGTAGGGGATGACTGCAACCTCACTCACTGGGCAGTATATGTATTAGAAAGTAGTTCAAGTAAAACTGAAGAGACCAGGTGACCCAAGAATTAAGAGAACATTGTACTCTAGATTAAAGATCTGACATATAATGTTACAGATTTTAAGCAGGGAGGAGAAAATCACAGCAAGGGTCTAGTCTAGCAGTGGGCATGCCATGACCAGGAACTGGGAAGACTACCCAGGAGGCTTATGTAACAGTCCAGGTGTTTATGGATGACAATTAATAATACTAGAGTGATCACAGTTAACAAAAAATGTGTGCAGAAGAGTATATAATTTTTCTAATCCAGATTATGTTTTTAAGGACCATGAATCCCTCTTGTGTAATATAAAAAAGTACTTTTTATACAAAAAGATGGCAAAAGTCTCTTTTTTTATTTCTCAGCAGGGTTCCAAAAAACAATTTTATTTTCATTTTTTGTCTTTAATGAAAGATGAGCAGTAGATGGCATTGTTCTGTAGAAAAGATTCCCATTTTTCACTTTTAAATCGTGAGGCATGGAAGATAGAATAATTAAATATCTTTTGGGATACTTCTACTCCAAAGACAAACATTTTGACTTCACATTATTTAGTTTGAGATATAACTTTTATTTTCACTTTGAAATGATTGAAATATGAAAGTTGATATAGATGGCATTATGTGGAAAATAATATATTCAGTAGTTAAAGTATTTTATGACTTATATCAAGGATTTTATGGTTACTAAGGGAAATAAGCATGCCTGTTATTTGGCTGTGACTGTGTGCACGTCTCAGTGAATTTATACTAATGACAGCAAAAGAACTGTCAGCAGCTCATTTGTGCAGTGGGAGGGTTCATAAACACTTAGATCCTCGAAAAAACCACAAGGTGTATTTGATTATATTTTGTAATATGTCCCTATTAATTACATTCCAAAGAGTATCCTATGTATTTATAGCCAGAACATAATATCAGACTTTTACAAAAATAAAAAATCGCTTTTTATTTGATCCCTTTACTTGCTATTCCCATGGAATTTTTCTTCAGAAGAACAATTAAGGACTTTAAAGGAAATAATCTTCCTTAGAGAATATTTTTATTTTTATTCTTAATATCTTGAATTTGTCTAGTTCTACACAAGTTCATGGTTTAATTTTTGTCTTATTACCTGTTGAGGCATAAGCTGTCATAGCATATAAGAAAGCACTAGTTTTTTTTTAAGTGTGAAGTCATTGCATGTATGATAGAGATAAGACACTGAACCTTTTTGAATTCGTCTACTCTTGTCATCATTTTTTAATTTAAAATTTATTTTGGGATACACCTTTATTTTTATTTGTCTTAAAATTTTTAAAAATGTTACTGCTTAATAGAAGTACTATAAGCACTAGGAGGAATAGAAATTTGCAGATTATTTACCTGTTAATTACCGTAAGGTCTTACAATTCTAGAGCATAGTAAGCATTCAGTATTAATAAATGCATTGCTTTCTTCCTGTAAGCATTTGTTCAGAAATTATGTATTAAGACTGTGTGCCAGAAAGTACGCAGGGTATGCAAGATAACTAAGAACATTTGCCCCAAACTGCCTCTTCCAGGCAGTGTCACACATGACTAAGAAACTGAGGTAGCAGAAACTCAAATCACTACATGAAGACTGAGAAAAAGGGGGTTTGTTCTACTTTGAGTGACATTAGACCTGGGACTGAAGAGTGAGTGGAAGTTTGTAATAGGGTGGGAGGAAATATCAGTGAAAGATGTCAGGGTGAAAAGCAGGTGCACCTGAGGACCCAGTGTCCAGGAAGTATGAAAAGAAGGGGAAAGCTTTGGAAGAAGGAAAGGCTAGGGCACAGCTAAGAACTACCATCTGGCATTTCATAGTGTGAAAATGCCTTTAATATAATAACATAAAAATAAAACTTCTGTGTTTCATGCTACTGTATTTTTATCTTTTAACCTAAGCAGGATATAGGTTTAAGTATTAGGGGTTTATTTTTTTGCCTTTTTGGTATAATTATAATAACTGATATATTTCTTATCTTTTACAGTGAAGTTTAGCAACTGCAATGGAAAAAGAAAAGTACAATATGAGAGCAGTGAGCCTGCAGATTTTAAGGTGGATGAAGATGGCATGGTGTATGCCGTGAGAAGCTTTCCACTCTCTTCTGAGCATGCCAAGTTCCTGATATATGCCCAAGACAAAGAGACCCAGGAAAAGTGGCAAGTGGCAGTGAAATTGAGCCTGAAGCCAGCCTTAACTGAGGAGTCAATGAAGGTATAGTATCCAAATCTGGCTTTAGGGCTGGTTAAAAATCAGATTTACACAGTTTGAACTAAATATGTGCTTTGCTTCAGGTCACATTAATGGATGGCCACTATTTGAATTTTTATCAACTTCGGTCATTTTAGTAATTTTTTTGTGTGTTTTTAATCTTTTAAGATACTTAGACTAAATATATTTTAAGCAACTAGGAATTGTGTTTTAAAGATTTGTTTATACTTTGAGATTTATAACTTAAACTAGAAGCAGTTTGTTTTAAATTTCTTAGAAGCTTTACAAGCTGTTAAATAAAACCACAAAATAAACAATTCTTTACAAGATGTCATCAGTCAGATTTATTAGATGAGAAGTACAGATTTAAAGTAGTAACAGGAAAACATTTCTGGCAGTGAGTATTGGGTTTTTGTCTTGTTCCTTAATAATCAAATTGGGGGGTATGAATTATTTATACTACCAACATGACTTTTTAGGAATGATATACTCCCTCTGGTGGAAGCTGCTGTGAGCCAAGATAAAATAAATGAGGTACATTTCCAACAGAGTGCCATTCAGTTCAATTCAACAAATATTTATTGAGCACTTAATTTGTATAAGTCACTGTTAGGAATTTCAAATAAAATACAGTAACTTCAGTAAAGTTATAATAATATTTTCTGAATATTTTAGTTTTTTGAGTTAATTCAAAACAAATATGATGGGACATACCCATATATTCTGAAGTCCATGAACTATGGAACTATGACCACTACATTATTTTATACTTATTGTACTGTGAGAGATAGAAACACACACATTCATTTTGGGTATTTAGTTGTAAATGTGATATACATACCCACCATCAAACATGAATCAAGATATCAGAGGAAAATTTATCATTTTTCTCTTATTTCAGTGTTGTGGTTTTATTATGTGAAATTTACTTTGTTAATCTATTAACTGTTGAGGGAAATCATGTCATTTGGGTAATATAAAGTGAAAACCCAGTAACTAATGGAGTGAAAAGATGCTTTTGTTGTCAATTTACTGTGTTCCAGCAAACTAGCTTGGATATTTGCACTGAAGCAGCAAGGGCTAATGGCTAAAATGTCTACAGATAGAGGAAGAAACAGAAGAAAATGTTGACATCCAGCAGAGATTAATACCTAATGTGCAAAGTGGGTCATCTACAGCATCCATCATGGCTGACATAGGTTTAGAATAATTACAGCATTAATTCTGTGGGATTTAATAGGGTCATAAATATTTGAGACATTCCTTAGCAGTATGTATTAAACTTCTCTTGGAATTCAAATTATATTTTAGCACATCAAGATCTAAATTTAATGTACAGTAGCACATTACCTGAACTGTGGTTTAAACTAATGAGAAATGTATAAAAGGGTACTATTAAATTTTGCTCAATATTAACTGCTATCTAAGAAGGTTTATAGAAACTGCAAATAGTTTACACAGCTGTGCCATATAATAAATTGTTTAGAATTCAATTTTTCAGATACACAGTATAACCCAAAAATTTTGTGGTGTTTTCTGTTATTTTAATAGTGTTTTCTGTTATTTGAATAGGAAAAGAGCCTCCAGACTTATTTTTTGTTCATAATAAACTGTGATTCCTATGCTTTCAGGTATTCAATAATACTGATGTACTTTCAGAAAATGTTTTTCCTAGTACTCAGGAATGTCTTGTTGTATTTTAATGTAAAGGAGCCACCAGAAGTTGAAGAAATCGTATTCCCAAGACAATTCAGTAAGCACAGTGGCCACCTACAAAGGCAGAAGAGAGACTGGGTCATCCCTCCAATCAACTTGCCAGAAAACTCCAGGGGACCTTTTCCTCAAGAGCTTGTCAGGGTAAGGTGGCACAATTTTAACTGTTTTCGTAGCACAAGACAAATGTATGTTAAAAATGTTTCTATTTTTTTTACAAAGTAGAATTTATGACATGTATATACAAAAAGTGGTTTTCTATATAGATAGAATTTGTGTAGCGTTGTAGAAAGCCTCTTCTCATTTGCTTTGTTACCTTTTGAATTATTTGTAAGTAGAGCTTTCTTGTAGGTCCTGCACACTGTGGATTAGAAAGCTTTTTCAGTTTGTGACTACACAAGCCCTAAAGCCAACACATATTCCCAACCATACCATTTCCACTCTCACAACACACACACCCCTAAACTTCCCTGTCTGAAAGCTGAGCTCTCTGTAATGATCTTTGCCCTCTACCAATGGTTTTTGGGCCACAGAAAAAATAAAGGGCAATCAGTGTTAAAAATGCCAGCACCAAATGCATTTGAGTGATTTTTTTAAAGAAAAGAGTGACCTCTGATACCATTAACAGAATCCCTAAGGCTGTGTAAAATCATAGGCTTTCAAATCTGAGGAGTAAGTTTTGTTTGTTTTGTTTTATTTTGTTTTTATTTACTCTAGGTACATACCATCAGCTACATAAAAAAAAAAAAATGCTGATATTTTTGCATTTTAGTAAACCTAACAACCCATTATTTATTACAAAAATATAGTAAGACAAGTCTGTTGTATTCCCATTTATTAAATATAAATGTTTCTGTATATGATTATTTTAGCATTCTAATACATACTTACTGAAAGCCTTTTTTTAAAAATAAGCTACTTATTTATGTTGCATATTCTGTCCTAATGTACATTATAATTCACTTTAACAATGAATGTAACTCTGAAATACACTGTCTCTTTTTCTACTTTAATGAAGTTTTAGAGAAAAGAGCATTTTGCTTTAACTTAAAAAAAAAAACAAAAAAAAAAAACAGGCCAGGTGTGGTGGCTCACGCCTGTAATCTGAGCACTTTGGGAGGCCAAGGTAGGCAGATCACAAGGTCAGGAGATCGAGACCATCCTGACTAACATGGTGAAACCCCGTCTCTACTAAAAATACAAAAAAATTAGCCGGACATGGTGGCGGGCTTCTGTACTCTAGTCTCCTGGCTGAGTCAGGAGAATGTCGTGAACCCGGGAGGCGGAGCTTGCAGTGAGCCGAGATCACGCCACTGCACTCCAGCCTGGGAGACAGAGGGAGACTCCTTCTCAAAAAACAAAAACAACAAAAACTAGATTTTATTGATGGATTAAGTATAAGTAACTAATACATAAGGATCTCTTATTTTTTTCTCTGTACCTGCCTCCCTCCGTCCCCTTCCGTAGCCTATTCTGTCTCCTGTGACTGCTTACACATTGACTTAATTTTCTTGAGAGTAGTTGTATTTGGAGAAGGCAGTGAGCCTGTAAGTGATATATTGTTTGCGAGCACAAAAATATATCTTAAAGTGCTTTCTTTTGTGCTTTATTATTAATGAAAATTTCAGGTGTCACTTTAGAATGATACGGAACGCTTTGGTGCTATGAACAGTGTTAGTACAATGCAAGTACAGAAATCCGACATTCAGGCTCAGCCATGACTGTATTAGAGTTCCATTTGAGGATATTTCACACTATGGATAGACAATTAATTCTTGTTACTGATGCAAAAAGGTAAACAATGTTTATTTTAATGAAATTGGACAGCTGTTACTATGTTAAATCGTCTAACCTAGAAACTCCCAGGACAGAGTTTGATTGTTTAAAAACTGACACTTGTAGATTTGGAACTTTTGCACTGCTCCTAGTGAGTCTTCTTTTAGATGTTAATGTTGCCTCCCATCTTTCTGGTGATAGATGACATCTCTTTTGAAGCCTATCACCAAGAAGCAGAGGAAGAACAGGCACTAGGAGAGTTTCAGTGATTTTCTGGGAAGAGATGATAGAAGTTTGCAGCTGAAAAAGGGCATGAAGTATGATGTGCCCCATCTCTGATAATGAGCTCATTTAGTCTCTCACTTAATGTGATTGTTTTCTTGATCCTCAGATCAGGTCTGATAGAGATAAAAACCTTTCACTGCGGTACAGTGTAACTGGGCCAGGAGCTGACCAGCCTCCAACTGGTATCTTCATTATCAACCCCATCTCGGGTCAGCTGTCAGTGACGAAGCCCCTGGATCGCGAGCAGATAGCCCGGTTTCATGTAAGTTTCCAACCAGCTGATAATTCTGTGTATTAACACTTCTAAATGTCTGCAGAATTTACCATTGCCTTTTATATCAGTCTGAAAGCCTCAATATTGAGAGTTTTAAGAATTGCATCTGTAGTCTTTTGGTTAATTTTAATAATTTTATTGTTTTTGTAGAATTGATAAATGCCCTGATAGAAAAACAAATAGACAGATAAATGCCACAACAAAGAAAGAAGGAAGTGAAATTGCCTAAAATCTCGTTACTCTTTACATATTGATCCTTGCCTTCAGATATGTGGTTAAGAACCTGTAAGAACAAATTTATATGAATGGAGTCAAATCTGTTACTTGTAAAATATATAGATATCATAGCATCGTTAATGAATGCATAATATTCTAATCAAAGTGAATCCACTATTCCTTTCTTATGTTGAATTTTCTTTGGGATTTTTTTACTCTTACTGCTAAGAACCTTTTATCTAATTAGGAATATTAGTGCTTGGTTTGTCCTACATTTTCTCCTTATGTTTATTTCTAACATTGTCAATACTTTTCCCATAGTAGAACATCGTTTTTACACTGTAAAATTCATTAAAAAAATTTTTTTCATACATTCTGGCTTTCCAGAGATGTTAATAAAGGCCTTCTCTACTGCAGGATGCCAGTCTCCCTAGTTTTACTCCAGGATACCAGTCTCCCCAGTTCCCTAATTTTTTGTTGTGTTGACTTTTTACATGTGAATTTTTAACCTCTGCGAAATTATTTTAATAAAAGGAGACACCCACTTTGTTTTTCCTTTATGACTAGCTACTTGTCCCAACAGCATATATTGAATTAGTTTCCCCGTTAGATCCATCATCTACACTTACTTAATCACTAAAACTTTCATCCCACATGTGCATGGATGTGTTTCCAGACTCTTATTTTGCCCACTGATACACTTGTTGAATTCTTGTACTTTTACCTACTTTTAAAATTATTGATGTTTTTTTCTTTTTTTTTTTTTAATTATACTTTAAGTTCTAGGGTACATGTGCACAACGTGCAGGTTTGTTACATATGTATACATGTGCCATGTTGGTGTGCTGCACCCATCAACTCATCATTTACATTAGGTATTTCTCCTAATGCTATCCCTCCCCCCTTCCCCACCCCAGGACAGGCCCTGGTGTGTTATGTTCCCCACCCTATGCCCAAGTGTTCTCATTGTTCAGTTCCCACCTATGAGTGAGAACAATTATGGAAGTTTTTAAACTTCAATAGATTCACCTAGATCAAACAGACAAGTAAGCATATGAAAAATTTAAAATGTCTTATGCACTGAGTATTGATTGCTCTATACTCTTTCTTCCCAAAGACCTTGATTTCTTCATCATTCCATTTTTTAAAATCATTGGAGGAATAGGTTATTCTAATGCTTTCCATATTGTTTTGAAATGTAGGAAAAGAAGTAAAACTTCCAAACGTCTCACAAAGACAACATAGCATTAACAAGGAAACGTATTTTTAGATAGCACACAATAAACCAGCCACTACTTAGACTAGTCTCTAATTTATGAATATAAATAAGATCAATTTAAAATTCTTAAGGATCTCTTCCTATAGGAATTCTCACTATCTGAATTCCTGTGGTCAAAACTCAGGAAATGAGTATATTCAGGTCAAATTTGGATTAAATTATTGCTCAGTGCTTGCTACTTGCACATTAAAAGAGCAATACCAGCCAGGTGTGATGGCTCACACCCAGAATCCTAGCAATTTGGGAGGCCGAGATGGGTGGCTCACTTGAGGTCAGGAGTTCCAGACCAGCCTGGCCAACATGGTGAAACCCTGTCTTTACTAAAAATAAAAAATAAAATTATTCTCATGTGGTGGCGCACACCTGTAATCCCAGCTACTCAAGAGGCTCAGGTGGGGGAATCACGGGAACCTGGGAGGCGGAGGTTGCAGTTAAGCCGAGATTATGCCAGTGCACTCTTACCGTCCAGCCTAGGTGACAAAGCAAGACTGCATCTCACCAAAAAAAAAAAAAAAAAAAAAAAAGTAACACCCATAACAGAGTAAAATTAATTATACAATTGAAAGTATTAAGGTTTAGTATTCAGATTCAATATTTTATACAAGTATAATTAAGTTTTAGTATTAAGAATATTAATGTAACATAAGATATTAAATAAGCCAAGGGCAAAAAAAAAGAATTATCTTTATAGGTATTGAATAGCAGTATTAAAATTTACATTGTTTTTATGTGTTTAAATAACCTCTGAATTTAAAAAAGGATATGTTGAAGGTGTTTTTTAATTTGATTGAGTATCCAGCAGCAACCAATGGCAAGCATCAGACTTAACAGGAAAACTAGAAGCATTCCAGTCAAAAAGAAACAATTAAAGGAGCACTAAACAGCTATTGAAAAGAATGAAATGAATCTATGGGCTAGATGAAAGGATTTTGATGATATTCTGCCAAGTGTAGCCGAGTGATTATTTTTGTTTAAAAAGAAAAATAAGATAAAGCTTCTAGAACAGTATCTATAAAATTGAGAACTGAGCTGGGGAGAGGAACAGCTATCGTATATACTCGTGTATATATATATTTTTTTAACGGAGTCTCGCTCTGTTGCCCAGGCTGGAGTGCAATAGCACGATCTCAGCTCACTGCAGCCTCCGCCTCCTGGGTTCAAGCGATTCTCCTGCCTCAGTCTCTAAGTAGCTGGGATTACAGGCACCCGCCACCACACCCAGCTAATTTTTTGTATTTTTAGTAGAGACAGGGTTTCGCCTTGTTGGCCAGGCTGGTCTCAAACTCCTGACCTCAAGTGATTCACCTGCCTCGGCCTCCCAAAGTTCTGGGATTACAGGCATGAGCCACATGCCCGGCCATATACTAGTATATTTTTAACGTTTGTGAATGACTTTTACAATTAAGAAAAATAATAAAAAAAAAAAAAACACTAGTGTCAAATTTCCTACGTACACTTACTTCTTTCTAGATTATTTTCTGTTCCCTTGATCTCTATGACTACTTTGTGCTACTTCCACTTTTTTTTTTTTTTTTTTTTTTTTTTTGACACAAGAGTCCCACTCTGTCATCCAGGCTGGAGTGCACTGGCACGATCTCAGCTCACTTCAACCTCGGGTTCAAGGGATTCTCTTACCTCAGCCTCCCAAGTAGCTGGGATTACAGACATGTGCCACCAGGCCCAGCTAATTTTTTCTGTATTTTTAGTAGAGACAGGGTTTCGCCATGTTGGCCAGGCTGGTCTCAAACTCCTGACCTCAGGTGATCCGCCCACTTTGGCCTCCCAAAGTGCTGGGATTACAGGCGTGAGCCACCGTGCCTGGCCTACTTTCACATTTTTAATTACCTTAAGTCTGCCTTCTCAACTGGTTTAGCAATAGGATTTTGGAGCTGTACACAACTGGTTTTGGATCTGAGTCCTGTCAGCAGCAAAAGCAGTGACCTTCATAAATTTCCTAGTCTTTCTGAGGCTCAATTTCATCTTCAAATACTGACAATTTCTGCCTCACTCCTTTGTATGTGGATTAAATGAGTTAAAATCCATTGTGCTCTGAGAGCAACGCCTAGCATATAGTAAATGATAGCTTTTTGCTACTATATCTATCCTAATTATATGGACTTGGTGTAACTTAAATTTTGGTGGGAAGAACAGCTTTTGTTTTTAAGCTGTGAGTTTATTCTTGCTATTTTAGTAGCCTTATAATGATGTATTTATCTTCTCACAGACATAAATCTGTTAAATAGTTTTGTTTTCTAATTACTTTTGCAGTTGAGGGCACATGCAGTAGATATTAATGGAAATCAAGTGGAGAACCCCATTGACATTGTCATCAATGTTATTGACATGAATGACAACAGACCTGAGTTCTTACACCAGGTTTGGAATGGGACAGTTCCTGAGGGATCAAAGCCTGGTAAGTTTAAAGATAATAATTTGAAGATGACTTGAGGAAAGTTTGGTATAAACCAGCCCTGTTATATGAGCAAGAAATGGAGAAATCATGTGAGCCTTTTTTGGATCATTTTCTTTCATTCATAATGCTTTTGGGAAGGAAGGAAGGTAACTTAGGAAAAAACCGATTGAAGAGAGAAAAATAACAACAACAAAAATCCTTGTTACCCATAATGATTTTGACCACCTTTGAAAAAATATGCACTACAGTATTTGATTCTGTCCTGTGGAATACATAGGATCCTTTCATTCTGCTTTAGTTGATTCAGCCAATGCATCTTGAAAGTGAGCCCCAGAAGACGAGAGGCTTTCTATTTATAAAGTACAGATGTGACTGTATGAGACATAGCAGCAATTAAACACGGTGGGAAAGCCTTAAAGATACTTGACGTTCCTGGGACTAGGTGGCGAAGGCAAAGCGAAAGCATGGAAGGGGCTTAGTAACAGCTGTGATTGCTGCCCTCTAGCTCCTCAGGACAGTTATTTTCAGGGTGGCCAGCGTATCCCCTGCAGTGCTATCCCTTCAACCAGCAAAATGGAAAATGCGCTGGCCTAGAAATAGCACTTGAGGAAAGCCACTCATGATTGTAAAGTGGTGTTTGACTAAGATTTTAGATTCTTATATTAAAAATATGACACACTTCAGTCACTGTAGAATAGCCAGGCCCCTAGAAAACCATGGACAAGATAATCAGTTGGTATAGGGATGGTAAAAGTAAGTGTTTGACCAGGCTTCCTGAGATGACATGGGGTTCAGAGAGATTTAATTAGCTATTGTATTTTTAAAAGCCTCAGCATTTAAAATTGTGCTGCATAATACCTTTGTCATCGACACCAGTTTATGCAACAACCTTATGCGCGAGTCAGTTTACAGATATAACCAACTATGGCTCAAACGCATACGTTTTCTTGGTCCCAGTGCATATATGTGCCTCTTCAGAAAAGATGTAGGGGTAGGGTGGGGGCAGCTGGAGGGAGGCCAGGGGATGTGCAGGAAATTCAGCCATCTGTGACTCCTTCTAAGTCACGTCATCAGAGTAGCTTTCTTCAGTATTTTAAAATACAGTAAAATTAAAGCAAATTCAGCATTTCCTTACTAAAACACAAGTCTTTACAAATATTCCAAAGAAAACAAACATTGGGCTTTTGGGACTGTGGAAATTTTTTATATTATTTTCTTTTTTTTCTCTATTATTTCAAACTTTACAAGAATTGTTTCACAAAAACTGTTTAAAATGTGCCACTAAAGCTATATTTATTATGCATTTTACCATGAATTTCCATATGATCCACCCATAAATAAAAGACTCTCAGCTATTGCTAGAAGTAGACATATTGTGAGTATATTTCCTGTGGGTCTTCTATAAGTTTGAAAACATCCTTCTAGGCAAGATTTGTGATGAATCTTGAGCTAAACTGTGTTGTGATCTATATTTTGGCTCACACTTTTGAAACATACCTTTTTATTCTAATGATTTATTCATTCATTCAGCAAATGTTTATAAAGTATATGCTGTGTGGTAGGCCTTGTTCTGATACCGTGGATACAGTGGTGACAAGCTAGTTCCTGCCCTGTTGGAACTTAAATTGTAGTAGGGGAGAGAAATAAAAAACACGAAAACAAGCAAGTACACACTGAAGGTTTTGAAAAAATGAAGGTGTAGGGATGACACATAATCAAAATAGGTAAATGGTTTAAAGGGACAAGTTCTGAAATGAGATTTGAATAATATTACCAAAGCATCGTTAGTTCAGAACCCAAGGTATACTATGGAGAGAGAATACCCAATGTAAACAGGCTCCGAGGTAGAACTGAACTTGAGTATTCAAAAGGAAGGTAGACCGGAGATAAACATTTCATAATTCAGTTCTTAAAAGGATCCCACAGAACAAACCATTCTAAACAGTAACTACTTCTCAATTTCTAAATTACAGTTTGTCTAGCTAGTTTGAACTAATTGGATACAAAGGCTTTGAAGATTTCCAAAATATCTAATAAATTGAAGTCTCTAAGTTGGTTCCAATGTTCTTTTAATCACTGAGGAAATAATGAAACACAATGCCAAATCTCTATGCAATGTACCGAAACAGCAGTGCATGAAATGGTTCCTTATGACCTGAGGAAATGGAGTGTGCCGCGTTCTGCACACAGCCTACATTCGGAAAATGACTCAGGCACTGGGGAGAATCATACTCAGCATGTTATTTTAGACGTTATTGCATAACGGAAGAAAAGATGACAGAGGGAAGAATCAGTGGCAATAAATTATGTTTCTAATGGTATCTATATTATCCATTATTTGCATTTTATATAAATTAAGGTCTAAAATGAACCTTTTTGGAATCATAAAGTGAATTTATCTTCCAAGTTATGGAAAAATTGAGTTTTTATAAATATGTATGTTGTATAATTTTTCATTCAAGGATCCAGACCAGGTTTTATCTTTTTTGAAATAAGTACTGTTCTTATGAGTAGCATTTTAAATCAAGTCTAAATGACTTTAAATATTGTTTTTAAAAAGTGAAAATAAGACATATCAAAACTATAAATATACCTTCTCTTTTGGGGTCCCTGGAATGAAGGGTAACCATTTTCCATGTACACTGTCTCTAGGAACATATGTGATGACCGTAACAGCAATTGATGCTGATGATCCCAATGCCCTCAATGGGATGTTGCGGTACAGAATCCTGTCTCAGGCTCCAAGCACCCCTTCACCCAACATGTTTACAATCAACAATGAGACTGGTGACATTATCACAGTGGCAGCTGGACTTGATCGAGAAGTAAGCCAACCAAAAATTCTATTTGTGTTTGCTTTTAATCTTAAAGGTAGACAATATCACATACATTTTATCTCCACATCACAAGCTCCTCACAGTGTTGTTCAAATGCTATGCTAATCGTTTTCATTAAGTAATCTGTTGTATATTTTTCTGCAGAGCTTCAAATTGGTTAAATGATGTATATATAGTAGATAAATCAATGCTAGCCTATGTAGTATTTAATGTGATACTGACTAAGCAATATTCTCTGGTATCTAATTTTTAAAATTTTTAACATTTCCTTAGTTTTCCATGATAGTCAAAGATTTTTGTGAGGAATTAAAAATCACAGCCTAATAATTTGCACACAAACTTAGGGTAATTGTTAACGCTTCTGTTATGAAAAGGCTGCAAATAACATGTATGTGATTTGGGTTTTTTTAGCCCTTGTGAATAGGCTGATAGAGTGTATAGTAGATTATCTTCTTTATTAGAACTAGTCCCTTAACTCTATGATTAATTTACTTAAAAGGCTTGAGCAGTAGTAACTGCATTAATTCTACTCGCAAGTATTTGAAGTTAGAAATACAGAGAAACACATTTCTGACATAACATTTAGTTGAAAATGTATGCAGTGTTGAAGGCATTGAAATACTATGCAGTATCACAGTCTGACAGGGAACGGGTACTTCTGTTGATTCTCGGTGGGTCATCTCAGTGTTACCGGCCTCGACCCACTGTGCTCCTGCATACCCCTGTGTTTTTGTACATGTGATCCCCTCGGCCAGGCATGCCTTGCACCTTTTTCTTGATCTTGGATCTTCCAGTTCTTCAGGTTCTGATTCAAGCACTGCTCATATTCTTTCCTGAAAACCTCACTCCTAGTGAAACTTTTTCATCCTTTCTCGATTCTATCCTGACTATTTTCTTACAGATTCTCAAGGTCATTATTTTGACCATATGTAATCATTGTTTGAGTGAAATATCAAAGTGCCAACTCAGGGAGATCGGTGCTTTGTAGATTTCTGACTGAGCCAGCTTTTACTGCAATGAGACTTCAGATTATGTATGTCAAAAGGAGACATCATACTCACTGCAATAAAATAATCATTGACAAGGATTTTAGAAGTTCGTTGTTTTTTGACACTTTATTTTCTGTAGACACATTCATTTGAATTGAATAGAAGAAAACATTACTATTGCAATTAATATTATACACAAAATAGTGCTAGAAGCACTACAATAAAGTAATATGAGCCAATTAATATTACTTTATTCTGAGCTGAGAGCCTTACTTAGGAGTTGGTGTATGCCTGTGACATTGTACCTATTAACTTGTAGGCATCAACAGTTCTTTTTCTAGAATTGATTTGCATCAGAGATTGTTGAAATCAGTTTAGTTTCTTAAGTAGTACTTTTAGTTCAGTAATATTTGGAACATGTATATATTTTCACCTCTTCATTACCATATGAAACACTATTTTTATATGCTGATAAACTCAGCATGAATGTCATAATTTATCTGAGAATATGGGGTAATTTTCAGTATTCTTTCTTCAGTGCCACGTTGCTCATATACCAAGTAGATTTAGTTCATTTCACAATCCTAATATTTCTCTTTCATTCACATTGTCATTGTGAGACACAGAAATGAGACTTCATCCTGTTTTCATACGGTAATATTCCTATCTCATTTAGACTGGCTGTTTTATGGAAAGAAAGAGGCATGGAAAATTAAAGATACTTTTTACTAAAACAGACCAACCATGTTTAAAAATCAAAGAGACTGTATTTCGTTTAGAGGATGAAAGCCTGACGTGAGGCCATAATCGTCATTAAGTTTATCTTCCAGTGGATAGAGAAGCTGTTCACTACCCCTTGATGAAACTAATGTGGAAATGGATTTGAAACTATAGAATTCTGGGTTAGATACAGTATGAGAAATAGCTTCTTGACAGTGAAATTATTAAACACAACAATGAGTTACTAGGGAAAATTATGGAAAACCTTCCTTTTCTGAAAGTCATTTAACATAGAAAAAATGTATCTATCTCGGATGGTTTATGATAATTCTTCCTGAGGCCGGGGATAAATTACTTTGACTTTTTCAGGCCTCGTGCAGGCTTGAAATTCTTTTATTTCTATTAGAATTCACAGTTTCCTTTCTGTCAAAAGTAATATTTGTTCTCGTTCTCTCAGGATGTATGGCACCTTTAAGTGATTGAACTCCTAATCACTGAAATGCTTACTGAGATTCAGCTTTTTATTTTTCTTTAATCTTCAGGTTTATAAAAATTCAGTTTTAATTCTTCAGCTTCTCTAGACCTAAAGGTGTATTTGCCACATTACCCCAGTCTTCAGCGTTTATTCCTATCTGTCCTCTTGTGACATTACTTGCTGGTAGTATTCCTGGCCTTTCCACTTCATGTCCATTTTCCTCCCTTTTTGTGCAGGACTGCCAGTGACTCACCCTTGCTCCCCCCAGGTTTGAACTCTGGCTCTGCTTATTATGGGCTGTTTGACTTCCAGTGTATTAACCTGAAACCTCAGCTCCTGCATCCGTAAATGGGAATAATAATATTACCTACCTCATGGGACAGTTTTAAGAATTATCTAACATGACACATGAAGCATTCAGACCAGTGTGGTGGCCCATACCTGTAATCACAGCATTTCAGGAGGTTGAGGTGGGTGGATGGCTTGAGCCCAGAAGTTCAAGACCTGCCTGGACAACATGGCGAAACCCCATCTCTACAAAAAATACAAAAATTAACTGGTCATGGTGGTGTGCACCTGTAGTCCCAGCCACTTGGGAGGCTGAGCAGGAGAATCACCTGAGCCTGGGAGGTCAAGGCTGCAGTGAGCTGTGATTGCACCACTGCACTGCAGCCTGAGTGGCAGAGTGAGACCCTCTGTATTAGTCTGTTCTCACGCTGCTATGAAGAAATAACTGAGACTGGATAATTTATAAAGAAAAGAGGTTTAATTGGCTCACAGTTCCTCATGGCTGGGGAGGCCTCAGGAAGCCTAGAATCATGGCAGAAGGTACCTCTTCACAGGGCGGAAGGAGAGAAATGAAGAGTGCAAGCAAGGGAAATGCCAGACACTTATAAAACCATCAGATCTTGTGAGACTCACGCATTATCATGAGAACAGTGTAGGGGAAACTGCCCCCATGATTCAGTTACCTCCACCCGGTTCCGCCCTTGACACATGGGGATTATGAGGATTACAATTCAAGGTGAGATTTGGGTGGGGACACAGAGCAAAACCATATCACCCTGTCTTAAAAAAAATGTGTGTGTATGTGTATATATATATTTAAAAGCATTTTGAAAAGCATTCAGTACAGTGCCCAATACATCTGAGCTATTGTTCTCCCCATTGCCGTGATGAATAGCAACAGCAGCATCTCCTGGTTGAGCACCATCTATCACCTTTACTCCTCCTCATAAGATGAAAGAAATACTTCCTGTTTTCCAAACCTGATGATCTTTCTGTTTGTGCCTTCAACTCCTAATTCCATCCTGAAGGGATGTTCTCCTGTTTTCTGTTGTGTCTTCAATCTTCTTTTCTCTACAGGTTGCTTCATAATCTACACACCTGCTGGGTCTCCGCTGTGGTAACATAGCTCTCCACGCCCTATAGGATGAAGTTAGAGCTTTTTAGTAGTGCATTCCAGACCCTCTGTGACCTTGGCCCCAAAACCCTCCTTAACCTAACCCCCTAGAATTAATTGCCTTTCACATACAAATGATGCCCATTGAACCACACGCAGTCCTTGTGCAAATAGGAAGTTTTCTATTCTTCTGTTCCCATTTGCTCTGCCTCAATATTCTTTTCCTACATAACAGGCTGATCCTTACCCTCTGAGAGCCAGTTCTCAATCCCTTCTCTGAGCACCCACAATAGTCTCTGCATACCTTTATATAGACTGTGTTGCACAGAAAGTATATCTAGATTCCCATTCTCAACATCCGGTGGGGCAGATGTTCCATGTCTCATTACCCTGAACATGAATCTTAAAGAAATGTTTAAGTTACTATACTTTCCCTGAGTTCCACACCAATTTTCTCCAAGGGACAGCCTGTACTCAAGGCAGGCAGATCACTTGAGCCCAGGAGTTTGAGACCAGCCTGGGCCACATGGCGAAACCCTATCTCTACTAAAAATACAAAAACTTAGCCAGACGTGGTGGCACATGCCTGTAATCCCAGCTACTCAGGAGGCTAAGGTAACAGGATCACCTGTCACCTGAGTCTGGGTGGTCAAGGCTGCAGTAAGCCATAATCGCACCACTGCAGTCCAGCCTGTGTGACAGAGGGAGACCCTGTCTCAAGAATAAGCAAACAAAAAATACTTCCACTCCTTCCTCATCCACTTGAAGTCCGGCTTTTCATCTGCTTTCCCCTCTTGACCTGTGCACATGCTGCGTGTGTGCAGTACTCTGACCATCGTAGAAGGCACTCACATAGTGGGTTGATTAATGGTACAGATTCTTGACTCAGACCTGAGTTCAAGTCTAGTCTCTGCCTCTTATGGCTGGGTGTCCATGGCAAGCTTCCGTACCTTTGTAAGCCTGTTTTCTCATCTGTAAAATGGGGTTTCAAAACCCCACCTGCCTCAAAACCCCACCTGCCACATATTTCATTTTGTGAGGACTAAATGAAATAATGCATAGTGTGTAGCACTTTGCCAGGCATGTAGTGCTCAAACTCAATAAAAGTTGTTTTTAGTTTTTAAATCACGGCCCTTGAAACAGTGCCGGCATGTAGTACGTATACAAAAGAAAGTTAGATTACACGTTTATAAGGTAGATGGTACTTTTAGTCCCATTTCACAGATAAGGGGACTGGGGCTTAGCAGTTAAGAATTTGAACAGAGTCACAAATCTATACTTCCTTCCTAAGTTTCGGTGCCATTATTATTCAACTCTCTGTCCCTAACCCAGTTTATCTAGAGGCAAATATGTCATGTCCTAAAACCTGTGATTTATGATGAATTTCCTATTTCACATGACCAGGGCCTTCTCCTCAGTCTCCCAAGGTCATAGTTTAATTGCCTTTACTACCCACAATCTGTTTAGTCATCAAGTTCTCTTTTTAATCAAAAAAAGTAATGACATTAAAAGTAATTGCCATTAAAAGTAATGACAAACACTGCATTTACTTTTGTACCAACCTAATAGTTGGTATGCACTATTGAAGGTTCTTCATATTACTTCTTCCTACCATTTCTATACTTGCACTCATGCATTTGGTGGCTCTCTATGGTCCTATCATCCGTTACTCTCTGCCTCCATCGCTTAACGAAAGCAAGGCTGTATCTCGTTTTGGCCACTGTTTTATCCAAGTAAATACTCCATTGCCTGGCATTTAGAAGACACTCATTAAATGTCTGCTGTATGAATGACTGAATGTTCTCACCTCCTCATTCACTGATGTCACTCTAGTTCAGTGTTTCAAAATAGTGCTGCACGTGCGTAGGATTTTAATTGGTAAATGCAGAGACGCCTCTAGGACAGCAAGCGGACACAGCCCTTCAGGTGCTACTTCATCAAGTAGAGACTGCCAGAATCTAAGAAATTCATCATGTTTATTTTTTACTGTCATATTCATGATAAGTGACGCTAGCTTTCCATTTATGGGACTTTTATAATAAATTAAGCTTTGAATAGCAAATTAATGTCAAGATAAATAGGAAGTGACTCATAGTATGAGGAAATGTTAGAATTGGGACTATTGTATATGAATCACTGTGGTTTAGGGAAAAGGTGAGCTAGTTTATGCTCCCAGTATGGGTTTTAATAAATAAATTCTAGCTATCCATGTGAATAGAAGATGGTTTTTTCTTTACCTGAGGTAAGATCATGCAAAACCCAAGGTTTCTTATGCATTCACCCATCCATCCACCAAGTCAGAAGCATTTGTGGAATTCTTACTGTGAGTCAGGCACTGTGCCATATGCCAGTGACACAAGCATCAACAAAGCAAGGGCCCTTGGGACATGTGTGTGTGTGTGTGTCTGTATATATGCACACACATGCACAGTGAGGCAGATACAAATATACGACCGGTAACAGCCATATAAACTATAAACAGTGATGGGATGTGTTGTGAGGGCTCTGTCCTGAGGACTTGGCAGAAGTCATCTCCAAAGTGGCTTTTAAGCCACATGTTAGCCAGGCTTGGAATGAAGGGAATAGTATTCCAGGCAAGGGTTTCTCAACCAGGACACTCTGACATTTTTACTTGGTTATGAGGGCTATCTTGTGTATCATAGGATGTTTAGCGCATCCTTGGCCTCTAGCCATTAGATGTCGGTACTAAGTTTCACTCTGGGTAACATCCACTAGTCTGGCCAAATTCTGTGACATAGGATCATGACAGGGCATTTGAAGATAAATGCAAAATAGCTCCAGGTGTAGGGTAAGCGAATGGGAGGAATCACTTTTGTAAAATAGGCGAGTTTCAGAGAGGGAAGGATTGACAGCAAGCAGATGAGTTCGGATTGTATTCTATATAGAGCAGGAAGGGAGGAGAAGTTTTCAAGCAGAATCCCCTTGATCAGCTGAGGTACTATGAGAGTGGCAAGTCGAACCCTTATGGAATCTAAATGTCAGTCATTCACAAACAGATGTCCAGTGACCAAATTAGGCAAGAAGCTCTAAGTAGTTCATTGTCTAAAACATAGGCCATCAAGGCTTCCTTACTAAATATGAGAATATTTTACCAATCAGGCATTTGAAAATGGAGATGACATTATTTACCAACTGAATTTTTTTTTTATTTGACGAGATACTGTACTTTGGAAATAACAAGTGTCCTTTTATAATTTAAAATTTCCAGACTAGCTTGCAGCAATAAGAAATTTCAAGTATTAGCTACTAATTCCAGTATTGCAGATCAGTGGAAAATTATTGGATGTATTATGCATACACAATTCTAAAGATGTTTGTAGAATAGACATTAGGAAAGAACTATACCTTCATGTAATACCTATGTGAGTTAACTTCTTAAAAAGTAAACTTCCTTTTTTCTCTCTTTTTGAGAATGTTCATCTGTTTCTGCAAATAACAGCTAACAAAACTGACATTTCAAAAGTCATAATTTTTTTATTTTCATGGTTTTCAGCTGGGAGGCTGAACTGAATGCCCCGCAAAATTCTCTCACTAACCATGAAAGCATTAAGCTGAAGTGACACTTCTAACTGGGGAAGAAAACCAATTGAAGAAGTATTATAGCTTATGTTCACGTTATAGCGAGGTACTGTGGGTTAAGAAAAATTAAATGACTCTACCAACATTATTTCTTTGTGTTTTTTAATTCAAAAAAAGTCTAACATGTTCTCTTTTAGGAAGACAAATAACTGAAATAAATAACTGCCAGAGACTGGCATTTGGGTGGACAGACAGAGACTTAGAATCTAATGTGGGCGGTTTGGCTTTCCCTCCTACTCCTTTCTTTTCTTTGCCCCTCCCTCTGACAACTAAATCAAAAGCTACAATTTGTGTCTGTTCTATCTAAGCTCCAGAAATCCCTTAAGAATGGCCATTCATAATGTTAGCTATATTTAGAATCAGGGAAAACTACACTTTGCAGTGACAGTTTATTTTTGTATATAGTGGATTTTGTTGTTCAGAATGTTTTAACATTTATGAAAATGATCACTGTTTTTGATCTATCTGTGCCAATTTCCACAGAGATTCCAAATGATTTTAGATATTGTTTGTAGTTAGGCTTTCCTAATATAAGACTTTTTCGACAAATGCCTGACTTTCTCAATCTCAGCATTTTCTCTTAGATCTATTACAGCTTAATTTGGCTCTCTTTTAAAACAGTCAACCTGGGATTTGAAAGTAGTGGATGCCTGTCTAATAATAATCATCTAATGTAAACGTATCAATATTTATATCCATTGTAGGTCTATGCTCAAAACAGTGGACACAATGAGTGTTATACCCAAATCCTAATCCATTGAATACGCAGTTATCAGATATATGCCGTTAGAAGACTATGGAAATAAACATAAACCCTTCAAGTTTTGACTTTGTTTAAGAATGCTGTGTATCTCTTCTATATGGTTTTGAATTATATGTATTAATGGAATTTAAGGGGCAATATGGCATCTACCCTGTTAAAATAGAATATATGTAAGAACATATAAAAGGAAAGCTTACATACTTCGTGAATTATATATGCATTCTTCTCCCTCTCTTGAGATTCTTCATTGTCTTTAGTATCCTAAACTGGGTAGAAATTAACATACAAGAAAGTAAATATGAACCAAATGACTTGAATGCTTCATCACAATCCTGTGAAGTGAAGAAAGGCAAAAGTTGGAACCAGATGGAGGTTTCAGCTTAGCTGTGAATTTCACACATCTGCATTGCGTTCCTTTCTGCCAGTAGAGGTGAATATACACAGTTAAATCTCTCTAGACAGGGACCAGACCTGTGCTTCTAAGTTAAAGGGAACTCCACTTGGGAAATTCAAGTCATGTTAATCAGAATGAATGATGCCATGCTCTCCTTGCATTATAAAGAGCCATTTACAAAACAACTGTTATGTCTTCTTGAGGAACTAGTTTCATTTAAGTTATCTTTATTTCTTTTTAGAAAGTGCAACAGTATACGTTAATAATTCAAGCTACAGACATGGAAGGCAATCCCACATATGGCCTTTCAAACACAGCCACGGCCATCATCACAGTGACAGATGTCAATGACAATCCTCCAGAGTTTACTGCCATGACGGTGAGTACAGCCTGTCACTCACACAACTTTGGGTCTATAGTTCGTTACTGAGAAGTTTGGTCATGAATAATAAATGTGTTAAATAGAGGTGGAACTTGCTTTACCTAGTAGTAGCATGGCTGCTGACTAGGACATTTCTGTCATCAGGGCCTTACATGAGGCATCCAAGTAATTTGTTTCCTTGTAGTCTCCAAGTCCACTGCTAAAGTTGTTCAAATAAGCTGCCTGGAAAACACGTCCTACAAAGACTGTGCTGTTATAACAAAATGCTTATGAATATTTTCAGGTGCATGAGCTGCATAACTGATTTATGCTACTTTGTCAGCATATAATTATCCATATCTGGAGTAAAATCATTTTGCGCAGACAAGTTCTTTCCCCCACCCCACCATAATCACCTAGAGACTCACAAATGGATGCTGATTTTAATATTAATGAAACTGTAAGGTAATTTGGAAAAAAACTGGACTACTGAAAAATGTTACAGTATTTTTAAAGTCAGACATAAATGCTGTGATTACCTGCATTATCAGTCTCCTCATTTAGTGTTGATAATAAAAATTTAATGGGGCAGTAAAATTGGACGGTGTGGTCATCAAGACAAGTTGTCCTTCAGTGGTCCACGCTGCTCCTCTGACTGAGGTTTGTCTTTCTCGCAGTTTTATGGTGAAGTTCCTGAGAACAGGGTAGATGTCATAGTAGCTAATCTAACTGTGACTGATAAGGATCAACCCCATACACCAGCCTGGAATGCAGTGTACAGAATCAGTGGCGGAGATCCTACAGGACGGTTTGCCATCCAGACCGACCCAAACAGCAACGACGGGTTAGTCACCGTGGTCAAAGTAAGTGTTCCTCAGGCCACCAACAGCTACTCAGCAAGGACCAATATATGTCCCCCACTCATTGTTTTGCAATGGAAACTTAGGATGTTTTTCTTTCAGATATCTCCAGGTGTGGGTCTGACATATATTTGGGAGGTTATGTCTTACTGTGTAATTTATGCTGAGGCATCATCACTGATGTGAGGGTTTTTGAATGAGAGGTTTGTGATGAGAGTTTTGTGAGTTTTTGAGTGAGTTTTGAGTGAGAGTTTTGTGAGCGTTTTGATGTTTTTTTTTTGAATCAGTTTGGACAGTTTTTACCAATCTGAGGACGCAACATTAACTGTCGGTGTAGTTGATATATTCGTGATATATCACATTCTGAAGCTTTGATCACCATTGATAGCTATTAAGAATGATGCCTCACACCTGCTATTTTCATGTCTACAGCTGTTAGAATATTGGCAGATAGTGAACAAACCGGAAAAGCCATAGAAGTAAAATGGAATGAGTAGGCAAGAAGAAAGCCTGCATTTCAGAAAGCTCTTGCATTTGCATGGCTGTTTTTAAATGCTGTTTCCGAGACGTTAAGAAATCGGTTCTTCTGATCTTATGGTCAAAAAAGAACCAAACAAAACAATTGAATGCTAGAAGCCGAGGGGATGTTCTTCAAGAATAATAAACGCATAGCTATAATGGAAAAGCCTGTTAAAGTGAACATCCCTTCCTTTTAGCCGCCCAGTAAAGAAATTTACTTCTTTGCCTCCCACCTAAACACTCTTGATTTGTAAGTGAACCTAAATGTTGACCTTACATAGAAAGATGTGCGAAAGTTGCCAAGAATTATGCAGATACGTGAGTAGAATGGAATGGGAATGAAAACTTTCAGAAGGAACATGGTGATCAAAAGCACCAACTCGAGTCCGCTGTCTGTGTAGAGTCCCAGCGCTGCTCCTGGTATCTGTGTGATCATGGCCAGCTATTTAACCACTGTAAATTCTAGGTTTGTCATGCAGAAAGGGGCTGATAACAGTATGTTAGTCATGGTGTTATGAGAGATAAATGAGCTTCATACACATTAAAGGACTTTGAACTGTGCATATACCCCTTAGCTTAAATAAATGTTACATCAGGGGAAGGTTTCCTGTGGCTAGTGAAATCACTCTAAATATTGCAGTCTTACTTTTTGGCATTTTTTCTGCCTTGTTTAAAATACTAAGGAAAGGAATGTTGAATTGGGGATTTTAGAGAGAAAAAAACGATGTGTTTGAAGATTTTAAAAGGTAGTCTAGGGTAGGAAGCTGGTACAGTTTCTGCTGATAATGAGGCTTTCTCATGAGCATCACCTCTTGATCATTCTTAGGCTATCAGTTATGAGCCTAAGAGATCTTAATGCTCTTGTTTTTCCTGTTATTACTGCACATTAACGCTTATTTGCACCTCCATTAGCAGGTGAACAGGGGAAATTAAGAGTGAATGTCCAGTCTAGTCAGTTGACTCCTGGTAACATTTCTAGTGACAGCAGGATTCAGTGAACTTTGGAAGTTAATATTTACATGAAGGATTATTTGTGCATTGCATTTATCTAGAGTGTTTTTCTTAAATTTGGGGATTTTACAGACCAGTAAAATACTCAGAAATATTCTGGAAGGCAGCAGAGTTTTAGTTTGCTAAGAGGAAAGGAAAAATCTTTTCCACCTACCAACGGTATTATTTTTAAAAGGCGTGTTTGTGATTAGGTATACGTTTGTACTGCAAAATGTGTACTTCAAATTATGAAAGGTATTTTTAAATCAAATAAGTTAGCTTTATTTAAAAATTACATTTTCTGAATTTTGGGTTGTTTTCAATACATCATAGACTGGTGAAAACTTTCCTGGATGAGGAGTGATCTTTGTACTAATGTTTGAGAGTGTGCATTTAGACAATCATGTTCTCATTGACTTTATTTAGTATTTTTAGTCAACAATGCTATTCTTAAGAATAATCAAGTTTTTAGATGTACCTAAATAAATAAATCTGTGCAGTAATCATGTGCATTGTTTTGTGAACATAAATCTTTTAAGTACTCAAGATTTATAGTTAGGTTAATTGGAATAAATATTTTGATAAGTGACCATGCTAATGCATGTTTTCCAGAAACTTGAGAGGAACTTTATCATGTAGTAAATGAAGCAATTAATTTTTTGGAAATGGAGTTGATAGAGGAATAAACTACAGAATGCAAGCATTCTTATTTCCTGCAAAAATATGGCTTCCTTTTTATTTTCCAGCCAATCGACTTTGAAACAAATAGGATGTTTGTCCTTACTGTTGCTGCAGAAAATCAAGTGCCATTAGCCAAGGGAATTCAGCACCCACCTCAGTCAACTGCAACCGTGTCTGTTACAGTTATTGACGTAAATGAAAACCCTTATTTTGCTCCCAATCCTAAGATCATTCGACAAGAAGAAGGGCTTCATGCCGGTACCATGTTGACCACATTCACTGCTCAGGACCCAGATCGATATATGCAGCAAAATATTAGGTATGAAATGCTGTTTGCAGTGCTTTTGGAGCTTATGTTCTAATTCACTATTCACTATCACTATTCACTATTCACTATCTAATTCACTATTTGAGTAAGAAATTTTCATTGGAATCAAAACTACATACTAAAAGATAATTTAAAATTCTTTGAATTTTCTTCTCAGTCAATGACTATATTAGATATAGATATCTGTATCCATATTAAAATGGCTTTATTATTTGAAGAAAAAGCTGTTCTTGCTTCTCTGTATCTGCCATTTTTACTTTAAAAATACTTTAGAATTATTTAGCCTGTGCCTTTATGCCAAACATCACAAAAAGGTTCCACAGGGAACTTTCAGAAGCTTATAACATTTATCTCTCCTCCATGCATCATGAAGGAAAGAAAGCTTATGCCAAAACCAGTATCTAAGAGCTAAGTATTTTCATCCCTTACCTGTACAGTAGTTATTGGACTTGTAAAACCTATCTGTAAAGATTTCCAAACTCAGCAAAATCTAATTTATCCTTCCTGATGAGGGAGTGGATGGTTGGCAGAGCACACCCCGTGCGACTGTTCTCCAAAGCTGGTGATGATCATTTTTAAAATGAACTTATATTTCATTAAACTTCTTACAGAACTGCTGCTAAAAGATAACTTCATATTGTTATCTTTTATTGAATGTTAAATGTTCTCCATTTCTCTATTCACTGAAATCAAGATAGCTATTAATAAATAGCCAGTTAATAGAGGTATTGAAATCCTACAACTTTTGCCTCTCCAAACATAGCATACCTTTTCCAATCCGATTGGTTATCTAATCTTTAAAAGTTAATCCCCACTCTAAATTGTATAAAGGAATTTAAGCTGATAAATCTGCCAATGTAGACTCAAGACTATAGGCCTTTCTTTGCAAAGGTATAGATCTGAGGCTCGGCCCAGTGTGAAAGATGCAAGTAGGAATGGGATTATGGTGGTCTTTTCAGTGTGGCTTCATGTTGGCCATGATAAAGTGTTAAAATGTTTTAGGCGTATTCTGTGATACAGTATTCAATTTCTATTGTAATTTCTCTTAACTCCTATACATTGAGACTACTGCTTATCTAGAAACTATATTCAAGCTATTTTCCTGCACCATTGATATCTCTTGAAGTGGACAAGAACCTAAAATGATATCTTTCCAGTCTGCTTTAGCCCACATTAGAGAGACTGTGCTCCTAGTCTTGTCCCTCAGACACCTGTAGAATGTTCCCTACATGCCTGACCAAACAACCTTTATGTGCCTCCCAATACCACTGTCACAAAAATACTTTTTCATGTTAAAGCTGTATTTCCAGCCATCATCTACAGAAATGCAAGTTAATGAGCCAGTTGCATTTGGAACTAAACCTGTAAAATACGCTTTTTTAAAGTTTCATATAAAAAAATTAAACTTCACTTTCGTTTTGTAGATACACTAAATTATCTGATCCTGCCAATTGGCTAAAAATAGATCCTGTGAATGGACAAATAACTACAATTGCTGTTTTGGACCGAGAATCACCAAATGTGAAAAACAATATATATAATGCTACTTTCCTTGCTTCTGACAATGGTATGTTCCCTGTTTTTTCTTGTATGTTGATGAAAGACAGTAGATCCTTGTCATGCATGCTCAGGAATTAAAATTTTCTACAAAACTCAATTGCCTGGAAAACTGACTTTTATAACTCCGAGGTCCAGCTTTTATTTATCATTTCAGACAGGTGTTCTGGTACATCCTTCAGTCTTTGCAATGACTGTTCTCGATGTTCATCCACCATTCATGGAGACATACCTTTGTTATCGTATTGTGCTGTCACACGTTGATGCCCTAAGTCCATCCTCCGTGCCCCTAGACACTGGGTTTTTTGAGTGGCTCTTTGTATATGTCTTCTAGTCACTCTGTTTGCTGCCATTCATACATGCATCTCTATCAGTCTTGCTTTTTATAATTCTCTGCCTCTGTCTGCCATGGGCTAGGAAACTTAATTTTGTGCATAAATTGAGATAAGTGAGTAGTGAGCTTCAGGGTGTGGGTTTTGGAATATATACGTAGCACCTTCTTTTTTTCCTGAGTCTCTGCTGGTTTTTAATTGGTTAAGATTTACAGATAAAGACTTTTTTCAGATATGTAATACAAAGGGAACTTACGTAGACATGATGAGGGGCTTATTTTGCTTTGTTAGCTCTCAGTATGATGTGTGCTTCAGACTTCAAGCTCTGGAGTTCTACAGGACCCCCAGGCGCAGATTCCAGCTTTCCCACTTTGAATCTGTGGGATTGGCATGAGGTTTTACATACATTTGTTTCCTTTTTTTGTTAAATAGAGATAGGTATCAGCACCTAACTCAGTGTTTTAACTAAAATATAATGACTTCTACATATATATGAAGCATTTGAAACAGTGGCTGACACAAACTAACCACTCAAATAAGTATTCCTATTGTGTATTAATAGTTTCAAAACTGAACCACAACTATATTTTAAAATATTTTCAGTATTAAACTATGAATATGACTGTTGGTATTTAATAATAAAAAAAAAAAAGCAGGCTTCAATTTGGTGGTTGAAGTTGGTGTTTGCAATTTTCAAATTGTAAAATATTTTGCATTGCTAAAATATTACATACCAATACTTTAAGAATAATGTCAATGAACCTTTCTAAATCTGTATACTAAGATTTAATGAGGTTACTATTTGTAGAAAATCTATGTAATGACCAACCAAAGAAATATTTCTTATCCTTTTTAATATGAGACCTCTTGTTTAAATATTTAGTGTTGGAACTTTGTAGGAATAGCTTTTACCATTGTACATCAAAGCATATCATTAGTACCTGTTTTATGCTTTTTTGCCATAAACAGTGGCTTGCTTTCTACAGTGGAACTGAAAGTAATGCATCTTGAATCACTAGGTTAAGATCTAAAGAGCCATACAGTTATATGTATGTATGTATGTATGTATATTGGTTGTGAGTTACGACCAGATTTCTCATTCACCAATAAGGATTGTTTTCTAATTGAAAGGCTTTTGATAAGAGAGAGAAGTGACCTGTTAAATGTATGTAGCTGTGATGTTTTGCAAGTGCACTTTATTTTTAGTCACGAGGCTAGATTTGGAGCCCCAGCTCTGTTCCTTAATGATTAAGCAAGCTCTTATACTCTTTATGCCTTAGTTTCATTATTGATAAATTGTTTCACTACCTACATATTCTATATAGTTGTTATAAAAGTATAGTAATATTAAATGTGATAGTAAATTTCAGAGTCTCCCAAACTATTGAGTATCATAGTGGTCATGGTGGTATTAGAATATTGTAACAGCCACTATACGCTTCCAGTTCAACTCTCCCTGATCTTAGAACCATCATATTCCTCATAGAAATTGGTAAACATTCCTCCTTATTCCCTCCCCAGGATTGTGTATGTATGTGCACCTTCCTAGTTGCATGACCCTTGGCAGGTCGCTTAAATCTCTGATCTTCAGTGTACAGCATTATTTATAAAATATTCATAAACATATATATGTGTGTGTGAATATTTATAGTATAGCAGAAGCAAATCAAATCACTAGACTAAATTATCACACAAAGTGGTGGAGACAGCATTTTATTATCGTGGAATGAGAATGGGTTTGAGGTCAGGCCGACCCATCTTTAGTAACAACTCCACCACTTACAAGAGTGTGTGGCCATGAGCAGTTTACAGACTCAGGTTCATCTGTTTAAACCTGTGTCATACGATTACAATGAAAGAATGTACATAGAGCAGCCTAATATGATCTCAAGCAGGTAGTTGGTTAGTAAATATCATTTCTCTTCTGCATGATATTCCTTCCTGAGTTGAGGTCTGTGGTTCTGTATCACTTGTCTGTAGACTGTTTCAAGAAGTCAAAGCTGTGTTAGATCATTAAAAGCATTCTTATGTTCTTTCATGCATATGTATTGGTTCTCCATAAAAAGAGTAGGGTCCACAGGATCACGAGCCCTGTGTTTGCATCTCCAACATTCCTCACAGTGCCTGGAGGAGCATGGTCTGTGCAAGCCCTGAATAATGGGCAGGAGGGGCAAGGAAGGTCTGGGATTCCATAGCAGAGGCATTCTTCGTCACCTTGCTCAGCTCCTGCAGAGCAGCAGTGGCAGCTCTGGGTCATTCTTTCTGGCAAGCAGGAAGGGGCTTTGTTCTGGAAACGGTCTGCCCAGATGCCATAGCAACTAAATTTTTCCAAGGTTACACAGTTATAAGGGCCAGAAGGTTAGAAGCTTTGAGAATTTCACCATAATTGAGGCTCATTGGAGAGAACTGTTCAGCATCGTTTGTGATTTTTTTCTTTTCAGGAATTCCTCCTATGAGTGGAACAGGAACGCTGCAGATCTATTTACTTGATATTAATGACAATGCCCCTCAAGTGTTACCTCAAGAGGCAGAGACTTGCGAAACTCCAGACCCCAATTCAATTAATATTACAGCACTTGATTACGACATTGATCCAAATGCTGGACCATTTGCTTTTGATCTTCCTTTATCTCCAGTGACTATTAAGAGAAATTGGACCATCACTCGGCTTAATGGTAAGAACAGGTTAATTATTTGAATATATGTGCAGTTGAGAGATTTTGAAGCCTGGCATGAAAAGTTAATTTTTATGTGCTTCGTAATCTTCTCATTATACATATTTTAAAAGCTACTTAAAGTTTAAGTAAGATATTAAAGGCCTTTACGGCCAAAAAAGTATTTAGAATGCAGCATAGTTGTAATCCACTTTATGTGTACCGTTAGGTAGTAAATACATTCTGAACAATGCTATGTGTTTTTTTTACCACTTTAAGTATTACCTATCAAACTATGTTTTTCCTTTTTCATATAGGTGATTTTGCTCAGCTTAATTTAAAGATAAAATTTCTTGAAGCTGGTATCTATGAAGTTCCCATCATAATCACAGATTCGGGTAATCCTCCCAAATCAAATATTTCCATCCTGCGCGTGAAGGTTTGCCAGTGTGACTCCAACGGGGACTGCACAGATGTGGACAGGATTGTGGGTGCAGGGCTTGGCACTGGTGCCATCATTGCCATCCTGCTCTGCATCATCATCCTGCTTAGTGAGTACTTTTATTGTCTTTTAGATTTCAGTTCTTTTGGCTTCCAGGATGTTCAGCAAAGTCATTCGTTGCTATTGCCTGGCAAAGTAGTCTAACAACCCTTTGACCTTTCAGCATTTCCTCGCCAATCATATATGGGTCGGCCAAGTCCACTTTAGAATGAAAAAACCCCAGAGCTTTGTTTCAAGCACTTGAGGTTTGCAACAAGCCTCCTCAGCATGCCTCTTCCGTGCCTTCTTACCCTTTCTCATGCTGATTGCTTAGGGAGCTGTAGTAAACGCTTTTCATAGAAAAAACGTTAAACAATCCCAAGTTTGAGCACGTTTCTTATGATTTGAGTATGAATTTATGGCACGTAGTTGTTGATTTAGGAAAATAAGTATATCGCTTTCCTTCACCTTCCTTCGTATAAAGCACAGTCAGCATCGTGCTCCAGTCATGTGAGGATCAAGGTATTTCTTTCTGAAGGGCTGTGTAAAAGAGTGAGAGACTGCACTTCACATACAGCACGTTTGATAATAGAAATGATTACACAGCTCACTAAATTGTCTGTCTTTAGAGTAAGTGTAGATTAAGGAATTGCTTCTTTTGAAGGTACTTTACAATCTTTGGTTCAATGGAATGCAAAAAATTAACCACTGGAAAGTACTTTAGGAACCACTTCTAAGCATGCAGGTTAAAAGAATAAATTGCCTGGGCCCTGTGTTTTATTGTGAAATAGCAGCAGGACTTAGTTTATTGTGTGATCATGCTATACACCAATCACTTTCTTGAAAATGTTGGCCATTTCTTTTATGTTTTCTCCATTTACAAGTGTTCTGGTAATTTAGAATTCTATCCCTTTATTCTAAGCAATTACTATAGAAGTCTAAGCATTTTTTACTTCCTGTGTGGAGACTACTTTGGCTATAATTTGAAACCTGCATGCTATACTAATAATCCACTTGCTAGATTTAGCCCTGGAACAATAGCAAATGAGATCATGTTATCTGGCTTTAAAAGGAGGATATTTACTTTTATGGCCAATAATAAAAATGTGCTCCAATAGGAGTCATTAAATCTTTTGCTTCAGGATATAAACTGATACCCCCAGATTTTAGACAGAATTTGTTCCTAGATGTGCACTCAGGGATATGTTTCCGTTTCAACTGAAGTGTGCCATAGTTGCCAATCTTATCAAGAAAGACTTAGGTATGATGGATTATGGCAATGAAGAAGTAACTGACATTTTGAAGGAAACTGAATTGGTGCTGATTTTAACATCAACTTACTGGAAAATTTATGGTTCTAGACCTGGCACAAAATATAAAACATGAAAGTCTAATGTTTTTTCAGTGTTCAAATGAATCCCCTAGCTTTCTTAGCTGAAACACGCACCAGCCTCTGGGAGTCAAACCTCAAGGTCCAATTCCTGACTTAGTTCCAATTTACTACCTAGGTCATCTGGGCAAACTTTGTCCTCCTGGAGAAGTGTTGTTTTCTGTGAATTTCAGAGTGTGGTGATGACTGACCAACCTAAATAACACAGCAAGTAACAACTTACTGCTGTTTTGTGTCTCTAGAATTTACGAGGCCCTATTAAGGACAACTATCCTTTAGCAAGCCAAAGGGAAGATAGAAAAAGTTACCATCCCCATATGTGGATGGTAAAACTGAGAACAAGGATGATCACCTCTCAAATGAGTTTGCAGGGCACCAAGGATGGGAGCCCAGGCCTTCATACTCTAAACCCAGTTCTTCAGCCTGCTTTGTCTTGTCTCTCTTAATGTGAGGTCAGAAATATATAGTAGAGTGAAAGATGCATTACAAGCCTTCAGCCTATATAAGTATAAATTATTAGTACTGAATACTGTGACTAGATAAGCCAGGCTTTAAAAATGACAATATTACGTATTTTTACTATTTTCCTACCTAGTCCTTGTGCTGATGTTTGTGGTATGGATGAAACGCCGGGATAAAGAACGCCAGGCCAAACAACTTTTAATTGATCCAGAAGATGATGTAAGAGATAATATTTTAAAATATGATGAAGAAGGTGGAGGAGAAGAAGACCAGGTGAGCAGTGCTTCAAATCTTTAAAAAGAAATTTTATGATCATATAAGTTTAGTAATGGGAAGTGTTAGTACATCAGTAAGAAAATTGTATCAGGTTTTCCTCCTGTTATCAGTCATTTGGTGAATTATTTCCTGTGTGTGTTGAATATTTCTCAATTTTTTTTCGAAGTACCAAATGTCATTGTGTTTATTTTGAAAAAAAGAAAAAATCATTAGCATTGTTTCAAAGACTTTAAACCCAATTCTAGTTATATCTGTGTAATGATAAATATACTGTTCTTTACAGTTTCTCTTCACTGCATATCCAAAATATATTAAAAGCATCTTCTGCTTTGGGATCTAGATAATTATATGTATGGTAGAAAACTAAGACTGTTTATTCCACAAGTATTTACCAGGGAAATCCAGTATTTCAGGTACTGTTTTAATCCCTGAAGATACCTCCATGGGCAGAGTTAACAAATATCTACCCTTAAGAGTCGTACATTCTTGAGAAGTATTTGAAGTTAGAGTGAACATCTAGTTCATCTTTGTATTTATAGTGTGTGTCATAGTTCCTGGCTCGAAGTGGTTGTTCAATAGATGTCAGAATCCCCTTCTGGCCATTAAATAATGTGAGCCTATATCACTATGTGCATATGGGACTGCATACCTCTTCAAGGATGAGAATGACCATAAATGGAAAACAAAGATCTCCACTGTTCTGAAGCAAACGTTTTCAGTGTTATCATAGCAAACATCTATAAGCTCTGTACTACATTCCAGGCATTCTGTTAAGTACATTAGGTGCTGCTCTCTCTTAAATCCTTGAAACTTTGATATTAGTACTGTGAACATCTCCACTTTTGTGGTATAAACCCAAGTTTAAGGATGGTTAGATTCTACAAAATCATGCACTTAGGAAGTAATAGATGCAGAGTTTGCATGCAAGTTTCTCTGAATTCACAGCCTAAACTAACTATTCAGATACAGTTTCTCTTGAAATTATATGGGCAGTATTAATGTAATCCATGAGAAATCACTATGACAGGTAATTCTTAGATACATTTGATAGTCATCTAATTTCTACTGGCTAATGAAAATGTGAGGGATAATAGTCTGAAAGAGAACCTAGGATTCTTTGGTTTTGCATCAGTATCAATAAGTTAAAATGTACTCTCTTAAGTATATGTGCAGATATTATTGATAAGGCTATTAATTGAATAAAAGCAAATTTTCGTGAACATATTTTTCCCTTGTTTCACTCCTTTGAGGAAATGATACATCACTTTTCATTTTACAGAGCACATTTACATCCATTATTATTTAATATTTGTGGCAGCCCCTTAGAGTTTTCCATTTTACATTTGAAGAAAGTTGCATGATTTACTTTCAGAGTTTGTAACCCCACAGAGCCAGGACTCAAGGCGTCATATTCTGATTCCAGGTTCCGTGCTTGGTTTACAGTACCCCAGCTCTCTCATTTAGAAGAGATGCATATTTAAAGTATGTTGAAAACTTGACTCATGTGTAAAGCCGTTTTGAATACTGACTAATTAAAGTGGCTCTATAAATATACCTTAGGGTGTTTTGCTTATAAATGTCTTTGAATATTAAAATTCATGTTTGGCTTAATTATTTAATTAATCTATTCTTTCACTTTCCTAGGCTGTTTTCAAGATCAGCAAACATATATTGATCACATTCTCTCATAAATCATCTACTTCCAGTATTTTATTTCTTATGTAATTGTGCATACTTTACAAAGGCATAAACCTAAAACCTGGCTCAGTTAGGCTTCAGTAAAAGTAGTAATAACTGTAAGACCACCTGTAGTAACTGTATGCTGCCCAAAATTGGAGGCTCAGAGGCAAGAACCAAGAAAATTCTCATATAGGGACTGGAACGTGGGATATTTAATTTCACCTGATCTGAATCTTTCTCTCCTTTCCCCACCAGTCCCTTCGATAAATTGTTTAATATGACTTTATTGTTATAGTTATATTAGGAAAGACTTTTTTTATTTATTGACTTTATCCACTTAGATTGATGCTTGAGATTAAGTGGTGAAACTCACCTATTATAAGATTTGTTAAAATAATTATCATAAATCTTCAGCTTCCTCTTTACCTAATCTCTGAAGCTCGTTGGGTTTTGGGGATTTTTTTTGACCCCAGCCAAACTCTTGGACATGAATGTGTTGCTTCATACCTACTTCCCCACGAGTCCAAAGATTTTTCTGGAATTTTATCTGTATTGTACTCTGGGGCTAATTTTTAAATTTGGTACCAACCTTCCTGTGGCGTCTTTTTGTCTGGGTTCTTGATAGGATATTAGTCTAGATCAAGAGCTTCCACTCATCTCTGATCCTCTGTTGTGATTTCTGCATGCAGTTCTCATTCTAGACAATTGTGACAAAATTATATAATGGGATTTTTATGCATCTAATTTTTAACCTCATAACACAATAAAATATGTGATGTAGGGGTGCCACACCAAGGCTCTTTCTCCTCTATCTCTAAACCATTCATGAAATCCCTTCACTTATCTTCATTTCCAAGGCCTCTACCTTCACTTACCTCTATCCTACAACAGATTCCTAAATGGTGTCTTGTCTGTGCTTTAACATTCCAGTCCACCCTTTGGAACTTCTTCCTTAGCATGACAGCTCTTCAGCGCTGCACCCAACCTTTGGTTTACCCCCTAGTAGACTAGATAAAAACCCATGAGAAAGAGTCATTGGTGGGTGCAGACTCCCTCAGGATGTGAATTCATCAAGCCTGTTGACTCACGGTGACTTCAGCTTCCTTCAAAGTTTGGGTGATTTATCCGTATGTTTTTTAAAGGCAGAGTTCTGTCTTCCTCTCACTCTTCCTTCAGGGATAAAGGCAGCTGTGGGTCTTCTCCTAGAAAGGACTTGTCTGATTCTATATTTTCATTCAGTTAGGCTTTATTTTGTTCTCTGCTATCTTATGGTTTCAAAAAGCTTTGGTTGGGAAGTTAGCTGATTTGTTCTTGGCATTAGAGTTTGAATAATTGTCTCGTGACTTTATCACAACCAGAAGCAGATGCTTTCTATAGGGTTAAGAGTGTAACTACGACTCACACCAGCAAAGAACATTTCCAGCACCCTAGAAGCTTCCCTTGGACCCACAAACAGGTGGTTTGCTCTCTGTCCAAAGTAACCACTCTTTTTTATTTCTGTCACCATAGATTAGCATTCCCTGGTTTTGACTTTTAGGTAGATAGATATCAAACAGTGGGCACTCTATGCATCTGGCTTCTATTACTCAACATTATACCTGTGAGATTTGTGTGTAGAAGGAGTTCATTTTTGTCACTGCTGAATAGTATTCTGTTGTAAGAATTAACTACATTTTATGTATCCATCCTACTTCACTTAGGCACTTGAGGTTTTCCAATTGGGTTATTATGAATAAAACTGTTATGAACATTTGCGTGCATATGTTCTGGTGCATTTTCTGGTGAGTGCACAGGAGTTGAATGGCTGGGCCACGGAGTGTGCATATGTGCAGCTCGACTACAGTCCTGTACGTTTTCCAAAGTGATCGTACAATTGACACCTCCCTTCCCCACTGTGGTACATGGAAGTTCCAATTGCTGCACATCCTCTTTCTCACTTAGCCCTTGGATTTTTTTCAGTCTTTTGAAATTTAGGCCACATTGATGATGTATGTCTCTTCATTTAATTGGGATATTCCTACCTATGGTTTTACCCTTTTGATATTTTATTTCATGAAGTTTGTTGAGCCTGTTTGTCTACTTTTCTGTTGGGTCGTCTGTCTTTTTCTTACTGACTTATAGGAGGTTCTTACAGATTATAGATATGTGTTCCTTGTCAGATAAATATATTGTAAATATCTTCTCTCATTCTGTAGCTTTTTAATTCTCTTAATGGGTCTTTAGGTGAACAGAAGTTTTTTTTATTATTTTTTATGTTGTCCAGTTTATCACTTTTTTCCCATTATGGTTAGTGCTCATGTTTCTATTTAAAAACTTTGAGTAGGGCACAGTGGTTCATACCTATAATCTCAGGACTTTGGGAGGCTAACACAGGAGGATCACTTAAGCCTACGAGTTCAAGACCAGCCTGGGCAACATAGTAAGACCACATCTCTTAAAAAAAAAAAAAAAAAAAAAATTGTTAATTAGCCAGGCATGGTAGCTCATACCTGTAGGCCCAGCTACTTGGGAGACTGAGGTAGGAGGACTGCCTGAACCTGGGAGGTCGAGGCTACAGTGAGCTGTGATTATGCCATTGAACTCCAGAGCCTGGGCCACAGAGAGAGACCCTGACTCAGAAAAATAATAATGAGAAAATAAAACTTCTACCCCAAGGTAATGAATCCTCCCCAACTATATATATTATTTTCTTGAAGCTACATTGTTTTACCTATCATATTAAGTCCATAATTTATCTGTAATTGATTTTTCATTTGGTTAAGACATGGGTCAGGACTTCTTCATTGTCTTTATGAATATCCAGCACCCTTTGGTAAAAAGATGCACTGCAGTGCTACATTGCCATAAAGCAGGTGCTGTGTGTGTGCAGCTTTGTGGGTTAGCTTCCTGCTGTTCTCTGCGGTACTACCTGTTCTGTCTATTCTTGAGTCAATCCCATGTTGTTTTAATTACTGTAGCTTTCTAGGGTCTTGAAACCAATAGGGTAAGTTTTCTGACTATATTCTGCAAGGTTTGTTTGTTTGTTTTTAGATTTTTGGTGGATTCTGTTTTACTTTTTCCTTAAGAAAAATAAACCATTTACTTATCTTATTTCTTAAGTGTATTTAGTGCAAGTACTCCACTTTCTAAATAGATGTTATTACTTTAAATCTTAAAATCATGGTCAGTTCCTGAGAAGTTCAGCAGTATGAAATATACTGTGTTCTATTTTCCATAATTTACATGTGGCTCCCTGTTAGAAATTCTGTTTCTTTGTAGTGTGAAGTAAGAATTTTTGGCAATCAAATCTAATTCATAATTTTTATTTTTTGGAGATATTATCTTTCTACAGTAATAGGCCTTGGAAATGGGACTGGTGCCATGCTGCGTTCTGGACAAGTTTTCATCGATCTTTATCATCCATAGTGGTTTTTTTATGGAGCCTGTGTGTTACCTTCAGGTGTGAGTGACTGGTGATGACAGTGCTGGTCTGGTCTGCTTCATGTCTTAGCTGGACAGTCTTTAAAGAATCATTTTTGCTGTTTCTGAATAGTATTCCATTGTCAACTGAACCACATGTTGTTTATCGAGCTCTGAAAGTTGTGTAGATCCCCGAGATCAGTTTAAGTATTTGCTGGATGCCAGGTAATGACTGTGTTTACATCAAGGCAGATCTGTACAGCAGTCTCCAGAAAATTAGCCTGAAACTGGCTCAGCTAAGATTCCTCTTCTTCCTGCCAAGACAAAGTATCCGTACCAGCAGCTCACTGGTTACAAAGAAAACAAAGCAAAATAGTCTTTTACAAGGGTAGTTCTTATCTTCCCTTTGATTAGAGTCTCTATCTGTGTAAGTTCTGTGTCAAGGTACAGTTTGCTAATTTCTTTAACAAAATAACTAAGAGGGGCCTAATGGGAGAAAAAAAAAAAACCTACCCCAATATCTGTTTTTCTTACCTTGTGTATAACAGAGATTTATTAGAGTTTGTGGATCTTCTGCTGTGGCTTGGAGGCTAGGTTGGGCCCATATTTGAAACTAGCATTAGATGAGTTCTGATGAGAGTGTTATCTCCACACAGGGCTGTTACCGGTTGAACAGACACTTTTAGTATCATATCTAGTCTCTTTTCAGAGGGTGAAGTTCTTTCTTTATCTGCTTCACTGCTATAGTTAGCAGGGTTTTTTTGCTGGTTAGTAAGGCATGTTTAATTACCCTCATGAGTAAATGTCCTTCAGTGCCCTTTTGGCCAATGGGGTTGGTTGCAGATGCTGTATCGCTTTCCATGATCTTTGTATCAAGTTCCTTCCATATCAGCATCACTTATAAAATCAGGGTGAATGTACAATATAGCCGATATCTCACTTTCCCTGGGACCATCCCCTTTCAGCTCCAGAATAAGAAACAGAAACCGTTAGCCTCCTGCTTTTTAAGGCTTAGACTTAATTACAAACATTTATTGAGTGTGTATAAATGGTGCTCAGTAACTGGTACTCACTTTAAACCTCTACCTACGTCACCTCACACAATGCAATTTCATTCTCTATACTAATAGCAAAAGCTGTTATTTGGTGTACCCCATGTGTTAGGCACTGTACTAAGTACGTTATTTTGTTATTGAAATATACTTTAGTTCATTTGTCCTTCACAGTAGTCCAGTAAAATAAATGTATATTGTTAGAAAGTAGCAAGGTGAGGATTAAATCTTTGTCTGCCTCAGTGCAGAGAAAATAGTGTCTACCATATCTTACACCATCCTTGGCAAAGCTCATGTTCAACCAGGCAACTAAAATACTGCCTTTTGGAATGCCATGCAAATTTGTCAGAAGGTTCTCTTGTCCTTGAAGCAGAACTGGAACATCCAGCAGCTTCCTGTGCTTTCAGAATTTGACTTGAAACATTAACCATTCCCAAGGCCTTGGGCTGATGTGGGGACTCATAATCTATGAAAAGAGGTGCTGCTGTTCATCTTGGCTGGGGTCACAAATGATAATTGATAGAAACTGGAACCCTTCAGACCATGAGTTCTGACTCAGGGAGCAATGCCAGCCTCAGATAGAGGCAGGAGGCAGAGAAACTCTAGGCAGACAGGGATGGTCCTTGGCAAAGCCCCACCTTAAAGCTGGAAAGCCTGGAACCTGTAGCCCAAAGTGAGAACTTCGGTCCCTGTTTGCCTGCTCTCTCATGATTGGTTTCTTCTAAATAATACCTTTTTACCAATCAAATGTTACCTTTTCCAAAACTACCTATGGCCTGCCCTGCCCCCCATCCTGTACCTATAAAGACCCCAGACTCAGCCGGTAGAAGAGAGAAGCAGCTGGATGTCAGAGAGAGGCATCTGACTGCAGAGGAGAGGGGCAGAGAGGTGACTTGACTTCAGGGAAGAGCAACCCACCCTTCCCATCCCCTTTCCAGCTCCCCTCTCCGCTGAGAGCTGCTTTCATTACTCAATAAAATTCTCCGCAATCACCGTCCTTCAGTTTGTCACATGACCTCATTCTTCTTGGGTACCAGACAAGAATTTGAGGCCCACCAAGTGTGAGTACCCAAAAGGCTGTCACACGGGCCCTTTGCCCACACTGGCAGAGGGCAGCCACCTCATGCGATGAGACAAATGGCCCACTAAGCTGATAACACACTGCTGTTTTCAGACGGCAGAGCTAAGAGAACATTGTAACACGCCCTCTGGGGCCTTGGGGTGGCAGGCACCCCCACCTAGACGCCACCACGGCCTGCACGGGAGTTTGCTCCTGCCAGTGCCAAGGTGGCCAGCCGGTTCCCGCACTCCCTGGCCTGTGCACTCCTCCTACAAGGGATTGAACACAGCATGCTGAGTAAATGGGGCACCCCGTCATGAGTCCCACAAAGGGGTCAAGAAAATATCCTGCAGCCGGGTGCAGTGGCTCACGCCTGTAATCCCAGCACTCTGGGAGACCGACGCAGGTGGATCACGAGGTCAGGAGATCGAGACCATCCTGGCTAACACAGTGAAATCCCGTCTCTACTAAAACATACAAAAAATTAGCTGAGCGTGGTGGCGGGCACCTGTGGTCCCAGCTACTCAGGAGGCTGAGGCAGGAGAATGGCTTGAACCCGGGAGACGGAGCTTGCAGTGAGCCGAAATCACACCACTGCACTCCAGCCTGGGCGATAGAGCGAGACTCTGTCTCAAAAATAAAAAAGAAAATATGCTGCATCAAAGGGATGAGGACTTTTCTCTCAGTCTGAGTTAACTCATGAGAGAGTGAAGCTGATGCTGGGCAAAGGAGGTTGTGACAGTAAGGCTGGGTGGCTGTTTAAAGATTCCACATCAGTTTTCTCTTGATCACTCTTGGGTTCTTGGCCCTTGTGATCCACCATGTCTCAGCTTCTCATACTCAAGTCTGTTGCTGACTGGAGCATGACAACTGGCTCCATTTTCTTCTCAGTCTCTCCAGACAAGGCCCAGCACCTCTTAGGCGCAGAGAACACTGTATAGGTTTCACATGCCAGGACTGAGAGGACTCTGCCTGAAATCTGAAATGTTTTTTTTTAAGTTTTAGAGACTGACCAGGTCTGGTTCATTGGTGTTTTTTGTTTGTTTGTTTGTTTTGTTTTGTTTTAATCTGAGATGGTACTGAACTCTCAAAGAAAGTAGTTCAGGATGCTGTAACAAAATTCCATAACCTGTGTAGCTTATAAATGAGAAATTTATTTCTTACAGTTCTAGATGCTGGGAAGTCCAAGATCAAGGCACCAGTAGATTCAGTGTCTGGTGAGAGCTTACTCTATGCTTCATGTAAGGCACCTTTCTTGCTGTGTCCTGATACAATGAAAGGTGCAAACAACCTTCCTTGGTATTCTTTATAACGGCACTAGTCCCACTCATGAAGTCTCCACCCTCATGACCTAATCACTTTGTAAAGGCCCCACCTCTTCATACTGTTGTATTGGGAATTCAGGTTCAGCATGTGAATTTAGTGGGGGACACAGACATTGAGACCATAGCAATACCTCATACCAACCCCTATGTTTTGGGGGACATGTCTGGAATATGGATTCTGTATCACTTTAAAGTAGCATTTTATAAACTGAGAATCTGTTCATTCACAGTCCATGACTATGTTTTCTTTAGCTTGCAGAATTAAAAATGGAAAATATTCACATAAAATTCTTGTTTCCTAATCCTTTCAAAAACGCAGAAAGATCTGGAAACATGGCCTGCATTTTGACATGACAATTGTTGGTTACTAAATAGAGATTTTCCCTCTTTAAGCAGGACAAGCATGTTCCAATATTTTTTTCTTTGTACCAGACAAGCTTTATTGATACATGTTATCAGCCCATTCTTCATAGATTCTTATTTTGGAGATTCTGATTGAATTATTCAATAATAAATAAGTCTTGGATTAACAAAAACAGATTTATGCAAAAAGAAGGTAGTTTTCTAAGATAGTTTTATATTGCTTAAAGAAGAGAGACAGAAAGAGAGAAGTAGCCACACAAATATATTTAGCCAAAGGTATTAGTTAAAATAGGCTGGCTGCTGTAACAGACTGTAAAATTTCAGTGACCTAAGTCTAGTTGAAAATGTATTTATTGCTTTCTTAACAGTAACTGGGTTTCAGGTTGTGGGCATTTGGGATGGAGAAAGGAGGTCTGCTCCTCTCCACACAGTCATTCAGGGACCTAAGTGTCAGAGGCTCTCCCATCTTTCACATGTGACTTCCAGGATCACCCTAGCCTTAAATCCATGCAATCACTATATGACAACAGGGCACAGAGGATGATTTTTGGGAGATTTTTATGGGCCAGGCCTAGAAGTGGCACACGTCCCTTCCACTGCTAATTACCTGGGAAATAACCTTTAGCAATGTGCCTATCAAGAAGAATAAATGGTTTCAGTGATAAGCTGGAAGTCTTAACACACCCAGGTTAGGTACTTGAATTTAGAGAATCTTTCTGGAGATTCTCTGAGAACCCTTTTTACCCCACCCACAATGGGTTGCGTTGTTCTAACCAATCCAGGTATGTTACAGGGAAGTAGGTCCCTTGGCACAAAGGAGATACAGTAGGCACAGCTCATGAAACACAACACTGTATAGGCATGAGAAACGGAACATAAGGTTCACTAAAAACAAGGGAAGGAAGCTTTCCTTTATCTGAAGAAAGCTTCTAGTACTTTGTGTAATACTAAAGTCTTCTTGATCAGGATCCAGCACTGGCACATATAAGGAATCACATACAATTTCAGAATAAAGGGAATTATAATAGGAGTGCCTCTTAGTGGCCTAGGTTTTTAGAACCCAGAAGATCTAGATGTAATTGCCATATGAGTGTCCATTGACTTTTTTTCAATGAAGTTGATTTTTTTACGTGATTTGTGGAAATTAGCTTCAGTATTGATGTAGATGAGATCCCTAGAGTCTTGGTGACACAGAAAACACATTCCGCCAAGTCCAAGTGCCTGAGATGGGGTAAGAACCCACAGTTCCTATGACCTGGGGTTTGGCTTTTAGGATTGGAAACTTCAAGGGTTGACGATTTAGTTTCTTCTGTCATTACCCCTCCACTTTGCATTTTGAACTGCCTGTACTTGCACACATATACCACACTCTTTCACACTTTTTCAACGTAGTCCATTTCTTCACCTAATTCTGTTTAGCCATCAAGATTCATCGCAAGACATCTTGTCTTGGAGTACCAGGCTGAATCAAGTGTCTCCGCTCTGTGCCCCCATAGCATTCCCTGTCTACCTCTATTTTGAGCTTTTATGTCCACTCCTTGTCCTGACCTTAAGCTCTGTAAGGCAATGATTTGTCATACTTATTTTTTATTTCTAGGACAGTTGGCACCTGGCAACACTCATAGAGTGTTAGTTGAACTGCTCTGGTCCCTCTTCCTGAATTTCTAACTTAGTTTGCAACTCTATCTGTGGCTTAATTGAACCAGTACACTCCCGATAACTTCACTGTCATCCTTAGAGATCTCTGATGTCTTCAGGAAATGATGATAGTATTCATAAATGCTAGCATTGTTGCATACTTGTTCTGTGTCAGGCACTGTGCTACTCTCTTAGTTTGCATGTCCTTTATAGTGTTCCTGATGACTCCATGAAGCGGACGCTGCTATTAGTCCGGTTTTCAAACCTAGGTCTGGTGACTCGAGAGTTCAAGCTCTCATGCACTGTGATAGAGGTCGTATGATAGGTATTTTATTTAGTCTCACTGGTCTGTAGCAGGCAGGAGGTGTTACTGACTTGGACCAGTACGGCTAGGCTTATTAGATGACCACTGGTAATATGACTTTAGAAGACATAAGGGTAATCAATTGATTAAGCTTGCAGAATTGGGCACATTTTGACATTAACAAAGTTAAAATCTGAAGAAGCATTCTAAGCAGCCAAGTTATTAAAAAAATTCTGAGTATACAGTCTGGAGCTAAATCTGAAGTCCAGGCAGGATGCCTAGACAGAAGGATGGGGCACAGGTGCAGGAAAGCCACTTGAGAACAAACCAGCTACTTTTCTGAGTCAAGAAATCTCTTGTTGAGCCAGGGAATCTCTGTGGACTTCTGCCAGTCTCAGGAACCAGACCTAATGTGGGCAATCAAGCCCAACTATCTGACTTTAAGTTGAGAATGAAGCTGTATAAACTAACCGTGGTATATTTGATTGCTTGAAATAATTGCTTATAAATTTATTCTGCCTTATAAGCAAACTTAATAGATGGCTGAATCTGGACGTAACTGTGGAGACCGCTTTCAACACTTTTATTGTTGGCTAAAGCATGCTCTGTTAATGATGTTCCCAAGTTATTCATACATTTTTACTGACCTGCAAACACTATTATATATTAGTTATTGAAAGAATTCTGATTGCACAAAACGAAAGTTTCACTAGGGATTGGGTTAGCACATTGTCACTCCCTTTTTGCATGCTATTCTCAAAACACTTGTGGCCAGGGTACACATTAGTAGGCTGTAAAAGCGTGTGTTCTGAAGTGGTCAGTGCCCATCCCCTCCCACTCATTAAATACTTTCACTGTGCACATGATTTGCATATGACTTTTCCTTTGTCATTCCTGTCACTTCATGCAAATGACACAGTATTTTATATAAGTCATTTTAATATTTATTCTTCCTGGCTAATTACAAATTTTCTGTATTTAGTTTTAGGAAAATGGAAAGTTATTGATATTCTGGTAATAACAGTGATAAAGATTTGAACAAGCATGTATTAGTACTATGCAAAAAAAAAAAAAAAAAAAAAAACTAACATGCAACAATGGTATAGGCCAGTATTCTAGCGGCTACCAAATCCACCAGCTATTTTTTTTTCTTCTTCTTTTTGACACTGAGTCTCACTCTGTCACCCAGGCTGGAGTGCAGTGGTGTAATCTTGGCTCACTGCAATCTCTGCCTCCCAGGTTCAAGCAATTCTCCTGCCTCAGCCTCTTGAGTAGCTGGGATTACAGGTGTGCACCACCACGCCCGGCTAATTTTTGTATTTTTAGTAGAGATGGGGTTTCACCATGTTGGTCAGGCTGGTCTCGAACTCCTGACCTCATGATCCACCCTCCTCGGCCTCCCAAAGGGGCTGGGATTACAGGCGTGAGCCACCACGCCCAGCCTACACATAGACTTCTGCCTCAGCCTCCCACCTGTTTTTATAAATAAAGTTTTACTGGAGCACGGCCATGCACCATACCCGTTGATGCCCATTTTTTGTGTATTATCTATGACTACTTTTATGCTGCAGCAACAGCAGAGTTGAAACATCGTGACATGGACTATCTGGCCCCAAAAGCCTAATATATTAATATTTACTATCTAGACCCTACAAGAAAAGATTGTTGAACCTTGCTATAGACGTATTTAATCAATGGAATTCTCATTGACTTTTTTGTCTAAAAGTTGAATACTATTAAGGTTAGCATGGGAAGTTTATGTAATCTGCTCAAAGTCACACAGTCAAAATATGATGGAGCCAGGATTTGAATCAAGTATTTTAAAAAATCAAATACTTGGCTCCCTTTGCAGTATTTACTTTATGTGTACATTTATCCTAAAACAAAGAATATTCTTGAGGACATTTCAAAATGATGTGTGATAAACTAGGGACGGATTTTCATGCTCTGCCACCATATTCTCAACCAAATGTTGTCATCTCTTTATTACCTATTTTTGTGTTTTCTCTGAGATGAATTAATAGGTCATGCTAAGATAGAGTGGCTTTGATCTCTATCCAAGTGGTCACGTTTTTTGTTTTTTGCAAGAAGAAATTGGAGCTCAAGGTGAAAACATGGAACCTAGCATGCATTTAGATGGCTGTACTTTTGTCTCCCAAGACAGACAGTGGCTTGGAAAGGTTAAGAAATGTGTTTCTCTTTATAGGAATGTAACTGGATTGCATCAAAACAATGGGAAATTATTTCATATTTCACGTGCTCCATCTTTCTGAAGCTCTGTTCCTCCGCATATCTGCATCCTCCCTTCTTCCAGCAGTACTTCCTTCATAGCTTCTTACACCTTCACTTTCCATATTTTTTGTAACAGTTTAGATATTATATTCAGCTTTCATTTTAATTTTTTTATTATTATTTTGTTGAGACAGAGTTTCACTGTTGTCGCCCAGGCCGGAGTGCAATGGCACGATCTTCGCTCGTTGCAACCTCTGCCTCCCAGCTTCTAGCGAGTCTGCTGCCTCAGCCTCCTGAGTAGCTGGGACTACAGGCACCTAATTTTTGTATTTTTAGTAGAGACAGGGTTTCACCATGTTGGCCAGGCTGGTCTCCAACTCCTGACTTCAAGTGATCCACCCGCCTCCACCTCCCAAAGAGTTGGGATTACAGGCGTGAGCCGCCACGCTTGGCCAAGCTTTCATTATTTTTAAATGTGTCCTGTTAAAAGACATTAGACTAAAGGCTCTATGATGTTAGTAACTGAGTCTGTTTCCCAGGAGAGACTCCTCTTATGAAATAATTTGTGGAATCAAATCTAATTGAAGTGTGTATATGCCACGTGTTCCTAAAAGAATAAGCCATAATTTTACAACGGGAAAAAAGTTGTGATAGGATTTCAACAGTCGCAGTTTCTAAAATAGAAGTGTAATTTTACATCAAAGAGTGAACCTATAGCTCATTCATAATTCTGAAAACAGGTAGCATTTTAAAGGAAACTGTGACATGTCAGCATTAACAGTAAGCCACAGGGGCAGAAACAATGTGCCCTTTTAGTGGGGACTCAGTTGTCTCCCGTGTGGGAAGTAGAAAACTGGCTACCAGTAAGATTAAAATGTATATGAAGAGAGAGAACAGAGATCCTTCATCTGTACACTGAAAGTCCCCAAGTTATTTTATTTCTATTAGGTTTATGGTTCAATCCAGAAAAAGCTTTTAGCAAATCTTTTATTATGGGGGCGGGGGGGGGCTTTAATAATCTATAGAATCTACTTAGTTTTCCACGTCATTTGACCTGTGAAGATAGTTACCGTCATAAGGATATTTCACTGGGGAAGAAAATCAGGTTGTAATGTAATTTACATAAAGCTTGCACAGGTATATTTGACTGACTTGTCAGCAGTTGTATGGTAATATGTTGACACCTTATCACTATTTTATTCAATTATTTTAATGCCAGGAGCTGTAGAGGGTGAGATAATGATGTTTTTCTCTCCCACCTTCCATTTCTTTTTGTGTCTGAAGTTTCTTGCCTGTGCCACAGTCAGCTTTTTTCTGGATACTTTTTTTTTTTTTCCTTCAGGATTTTGTCCATTTACTTCCACGTGAGTATTTTAATTTCTCTCAGTCACTCAGTCTTGAAACCTTTTTAATGTTTACCTTATCTATATGGGGATTTTAAAGTAATTTGCCTTTGCAACTATGAAAGGAAAATGTTCCACTTGTACCAGCCCATGCCTAAGAGATAGCAAAACTGTTATGTTTAATCACTGGTTCTAACCAGTAGAGGTTGATAAAGGCCCGTGATCTTTGAGTGTCCACCCCTCTCCTCCATGTGTCAGATTCTTACTTGACCTAAGTGAGGACTCCTTCCTGCCTAAACAATAGTTAGTCTTATTTTAACCAACTGTGCACAGACCGAAGAACTCATTCTGTTCTATGCAGAGTGCTGGCGCCCAGTGCCTGATGAGCAGAACCATCTTGAACTCCCCCTCCCACCACTTCAAACCCCAGATGTTTTCCTCGTCAGTAAACTCTTTGGTGCATTTCTTCACTGGCAAGTGACAAAAAGATGCAGCTTTTTGATTATTTATTTTGCTTGCCCTGGTGGGCTCTGTGTTATCCTTTGACATGCTTAAGTGAGTCTGTGACCTTGGTCAAATCATTAACCTCCCTGAGCTACAGTAATCAACAGAGTGGGAACAATAACACCCACTTAGAAGGGGTTTTGTTTGTATTATATGCAATACCACATGAGAAGGCACCTAACGGAATTCCTGACAGATGATGAGCACCAGATAAAGGTTGCTTGCTTGCTTGCTCTCAGACCTACCTGAAAATGACATCTGGCACCCAGTAGGCATTCCATATATACTGGTGGGATGGTAAATGAGTGAGTGAGTGCATTACTCCCTGAAATGGACTAACTGTATAAATCTATAGATTCTACATGCAGTGTAGTTTTTGGAAATATTTGCCTGGGATTCCAGAATTTCAGTTGATACTGATGCAGCGTTTTATTTTATTGTAGCATAACCAAATGCTCTGAGTTAAACGTGTATCATTTTCCAAACTAATTATAAATCATTGCGAGTCATGCTAACTTCTTACTAATTCCCCTAGAACTGTATCACCTTTAAGACATTTTAAATCATAGACCAAAAAAATTTTAAGTTACTTGCAGTGTTAGTATTATCAAAACCCAAATTCTATGCCTACTTTTAATTATGATTGCCAATTAACACACATTCCAAACATTAAAATGAATTTAAAAAGAGATTTTTCTTGGCCTTCGTTTGAAAATTAAATTTCTTTGGGAAGTTAACATTGTAAAGGTTGGCAATCATAAGAGAATTTTCAGACCCACTCTTTGTCTAGAGTTTTAGGAACCAAATAAAGATGTCTTTTTGGATTGTTTATAATCTTCAGGAGTAAGACCATGAACTCAATGACATTGAGAAGATTTTTGGTCTTTGTAATTCTCTTTATAATTCTCATCCTACATGTTGTCATTTGTGTGTTTATGTACGTCATTACGGGATTGTAAAGATGTATAATTAGGGAGGGTTTTTTATCAAAAGGTCTAAAATTAGACTCTCAGGTCAGGACTTTTGCCACACAACACAGACGCCAACAGAAGAGCCCATCCCTGTGATCGGAGGACACTTCCACACGCTGCCTGCCATCAGCAGATTTTTATATCCCATATTTGTGTAGATAAGGAGAAGCCATCACAGAGATCCTCTAAGCCGTATATTTTAACCTAGTGTCTAACTTCCTCTAAACCAGTGATTTTCTGCCTCTTTTTGGACACCATCACCGTGGAGGAATTTAACAGGTTTCTGTCATTATGGGGTAGATTCACCATGGCAATGATTCTCAGCAGTGGGACCAGGGGGTCTTTCTCTCCCTTCTCATCATAAATTATTACTATAGTGTGTAATGTGATCCAAGTCACATTTCTTGAATTAGCTGCTCCTTTGATATCTGGCATAAATATCGTCACTGAGATTATATTCAACACTTTTTTTTTTAGTGAGCATTTTCTGTGAGCCTGACACATTGATGGTCCAAAGGTCTGAGCAAGACCACAGAAGTTTTAAGACTCTTCCTGCTGTCTGGTTCTTAAGACAGTAGGGAAAAGCTATCAAAAGAAAGATAAAGAACTGTAAATTATTTGCTATTATGTATGTTACATACGCATTCATGAATGAAGCAGGTTAGGAGGATATCCTTTCCTTGTCCAGAGGGGACAGCTGCTCTCAGCGGTAGCAAATTGTTGTCAGAATGTAAGATCTCTTTTGCCAGATCTTCTTATTCTCAGGTGAGATACCCTTATGTCTAAATGTTGGTGACCTATTTGAATATGTTTAAAATTCTACTAGCTAATCAAAATGCAATTTTATTTGCAACCTCTGGATACACTGGGTGTTATAGAAGAAGTCAGAGTAGAGTGGCTCTTCCCAGATAGGGAGTAGCATGAGTAAAGCCCACATGCCTCTTTTATCTCCAGTTATGTGAAAGAAATTCCGCTATATTCTTATATTTGTCACCCTGAAGCTATTATGTAATATATCCAGGACCATCAAAGAATATGTTGCCAGGTAAAAGACAGTGCTTAAATGTAAGATTCAATTACCTATTTTTGTGTAATTTAGACTTCCAATAAAACATTTTTCACCCTTAGGGTAAAAACATTTATTAACTGTCATCGATATACTTGCCATCTATTTTCCCCTGTTTTAGGGACAGCTTTGGTAATTGAATAAGAACACATACTTACAGTTCACCCCACTCTATTGTCCTTGGTAGTTACACAATTAAACATGGCCTGGAAAAAACATGCTTTTTAGTGTGAAAACATTCAAATCTCTCTAAATAAATCCCTCTCTCTTTTTTTTTTTTTTTCCTCCTTTTAGACAGTCCCTATCTGTCACCCGGGCTGGAGTTCAGTGGTGTAATCTTGGCTCAATGCAACTTCTGCCTCCCCCCGGGTTCAAGTGTTTCTCCTGCCTCAGCCTCCCAAGTAGCTGGGACTACAGGCACCCACCACCACGTCCGGCTGATTTTTGTATTTTTTAGTAGAGATGGGGTTTCACCACATTGGCCAGGCTGGTCTCGAACTCCTGACCTTATGATCTTCCTGCCTTGGCCTCCCAAAGTGCTGCGGAATAAATCCCTCTTTTTATCATGTATAACATTTTAACATTTCAAGGGCTTTCACGTCTGTTACATCATTGAGGGACTTTTCTGAGATATTCTGTAAATAACTCAAATTCTATAAAATTGAAAATGGAGCACATTTATGCAAGATCAAGGTGTTTTTTCTCAAGTTTTGTATGGATGATTTGAAATACTCCATCCTGACAAGAGAAAGCAGCATTCTGATGCCTTTGCTCCTGCTATGGACTCTCCCAAAATGGTGCTTTGTCGCCAGCCCATAGATGGTTCAGAGCTAAAGCCGGTTTCCCCCTGAACATTTTATAGTTTGTAACACACCAAATAGACATCCCACTCTGGCGGGTTCAGAGTCTCTGTACCCACCTCGCTTTCCGCATCACATTGCACACACCTAAGAGGAGGAGCTTTTCCATCAGGGTATGTGAGTGCCGGCACCTGCCAGCTGAAGTTCTGGATAAGGAAACATTCAGGGAGAGTGTTGCCAGGATCAGAGTGTCCCAATTAGCATAGAGATAAATTTTAAATCAGGTGCTATGAAGTCAGACACTCATGGTTTTGATTTTCATTTTAGTCTTATACTAGCTGTGTGACCTTGGGCAAGTTACTCAACCTGTTTCTTCATCTGAAAAGATGATAATAAAACACTCTTCATGGGTTTGTTAAACAGCATTGATGGTGAGAAAACACTTATCAAGAGCCTGGTTTAGTGTCTGGCCCACAGTGAGTGTGAAGGTTGCTGACCTTTTCCTTCCTTTTGTCTCCTTGTTATTTTAAGCATTCTTCACATTCCTGTCCCTCCAAACTCATTTATCTAGTTCCTTACCTTTAAATCCAGCCTTGTAACTCAGTCTTGATTTACTCATAGATGATTGTGAAGAGAGCCAGGCTTTGGAATCTAATTCTCTTGGAGTCAGAATCTGTTTCTTAATAGATCTGGGACCATAGGTAACTTACTTGGGGTATTTGAAACTTAGTTTTCTTGTCTCTTAAGTGGAGATAATAAAACTTAATATCACATGTACTAAGGATGAAATGAGTGAACATATATAAGACACCTAGACCACTGCCAAAACATGGTAAATATTCAACTGTCGAATAAATCAAAGTCTCCATAGAGATAACTGCAGAAGGTTTTAAAAGCTAGTTTCAGACAGAGAGATGAAGCCTAAACTAAGAATAAAGTATAAGTAAATCTATGCTTTCTGCAAATGTCAGTTTTGAAATGGGAGAATGTTGGGTAAGCTGGGGATATGACATTTTATATCTCCAGAATTCAGAGGTTTGAAAACTACCAAGTAATTTACCCAAACCTAAAATGTGGATGTATTTCTACATTGTAGTCTGTTTATACATTCCTGTCCAGCTCTCTGATGCCTGAGCTAAAAATAGTTCTGAGGGCCCAACCTATGGCTAGAGCATCCTTCCTTACAGGTTGTACTTTGCCTCTCTGAAAGTGGACAGACGGTTTTTCCAGAACATTCCCACAAGGCAGCATTGGAAGAAAATCCGATCTCTCTCTGGCCTAACACCTCTAAACCAGAGGTCAGCGAACTTTTCCTCAGTAGGGCCAGAGAGTAAATAATTTAGGTTTGTGGGCCACATGTATTCCTTGTAGCACATTTTTCTTTGTCATTTTTATTTTAAGTAACTTTTTAAAAATGTAAAAGCTAGTCTTAGAGAAAAATAGGCCATAGGTCACACTGGGCCCGGAGATCATAGTTATCTCACCTCTGCTCTAGACTTTAGAAGGGAGAGAGGGAGGGAAGAAGGGTGGCTTGAAACCTTGATGAACTAATGCCTTCCTTTAGGGAAAAGGAAAAATAACCACCCTCATTTTAAAAAAATATTAAAGACAGTAAGTTAGCCCCTTTACTTCTATGGTACAACTATATTGTCTAGTCGGTTTCTTAGTTGTTTTACAGTGAGACCTTATCACACTGCTGTTTTTCATTGGAAACTGATGAGGAACATTGTAAAGCAGATGGAGCACAGACTGTAGAAATGAAAAGCACAGAAGAAAGAGCTGTGTGAAACAAATATTTAATCATAACATGAAAAACTCATAGTGGCAACTTTTCCATTATGTTAAATTTTCCTCATTTCTCTGTTCTGAATATGGGTTTAAAAAGCGAGGTTGTAATTTTCTATCTCGGTGCCCATCTCCCATCGGTTTTTGATTTTGTCTTTTTGCAGGACTACGACTTGAGCCAGCTGCAGCAGCCTGACACTGTGGAGCCTGATGCCATCAAGCCTGTGGGAATCCGACGAATGGATGAAAGACCCATCCATGCCGAGCCCCAGTATCCAGTCCGCTCGGCAGCCCCGCACCCTGGAGACATTGGGGACTTCATCAATGAGGTACAGAGAGAGACTCGTTTTCTCTATAAGAGTTTTCGTTTCATGCCAATGGTTAGATCTCTGTAGGCCACAAATTGCTTGGAATACAGCTATATAGTTCACTAAAGCATACTTTTGTTTCTGAAGTTTATCTTCGTGTCAAAGCAAATGTGGCTTCGTTGACAAATAACAAATGTAATTGCTTTGATCAACCACAGATCTATCAATGAAGATTCTGCATTTGTAAAATGACATACATCATATATTGTCAGAATTAGTCACACTGTCTCCAAGAAGGATTTTTTCCCCTAGATTACAAGTAATAAATAGACTAACAATATTATAGTGCATTCTAATTTTATTTATTAGCATTAATAAATATAACAGTAGTTCACTTTAATTTTCCTCACACTGTACCCTTTGAATCCTGCAAATCATGAGAATTCAGTGCCTGCCCAATGACTCCATCAAAAGAGATTAGTTGGAAGAGCTAAATTAAATATTATGTAAGTGATTTAAATACTTGTCTAGTAGAGGAGTTTTAAGAGCTTCTGTAAAAGAAAGCTACTTCTCTGTTGCATATAACAGATATGATTTTCACTGTCAAAATTATTGTGACATTCTTTTATTACTGACCAAGAGTTCTGTTACATTTAATATTTTAGTTTTGAAGTTTTAGTTATGCTGCATCTTCTGATCATGTCTGTAGTCTTACTGTAATTGTTTTGAATTTTTATTGTGAATATAAGAGAACAATACATATCGATGTTGATTGTGAATATGTGGCATAACTCCTGTTTTCTGGTCATATCATTGGTGTCTCCAAGATCAGAATAGGTCTCAGTGCATTACAAAGTGGAACGCATCTGTTGTATACGGCCTTCAGTCATAGGCTGATAAGACTCTTGTATCCTGGGCTTCTTCAAAATTCATATAATATTAAACATAATCTACATTTGATTTTTAGGTATACTTATTGCTTGTAGAAAAGTTTTAAAACAAAATTAGAATAGTTGCCTGTCTCTATAACTATCCATTACTTTCTATTCCTAAGATATATGCTGCCTTCTGAACATACGATTTCATTTTTGCTAGATAGGTAATAAGGTTAATTTGTAGTTGACATGATTTAAAAACACATGGAAAGCAAAAACAACAGAATGCCAGTACCTCCCTCTATCCACAGAAATATGTCCTGACTTTGCCAGCTCTTAGTTATATATAGATCCAGTTAGAATTTGCAGAAATTTATACATATATGCCTAGATCTTTTAGAAAAATGTAAGAGTGCCTAATGGTTTTATTTCTCATTTCGTGTTTGTCATCATAAGAAATTGTTGAGTTACTCTGATTGTTGTCAATTCGAGATATAGTGAATCTTTGTTCTGTAGGTTTAGGAACTGGACTTAAAAATTTTTTTTTTTTTAATTTTTATTTTTGTAAAGACAGGGTCTCACCAGCCTGTTTCCCAGGCTGGTCTTGAACTCCTGGGCTCAAATGATCCCCCTGCCTCAGACTTCCAATGTGCTGGGATTACAGGCATAAGCCACTGTGCCCAGGTGGAACCATACTTTTTTGAAGCCAGAATTCTGCCTTAAGTATAATTTAACAAATCCTTACTAAATATTTCTGCCTGTCCCTGAAGTATCAGTATTCTGTGTGATTTCTTTCCATCCCTGATACTCTTCTTTTCTCAGTGCTAAAGATCAAACAGTAAGGTTTATTTATAAGGCTATTGCTCATCTGATTCCTGCCTTCTTCTACCCCTCACCTCCCCACATTCCCCTTCTGTGCTGCAGCCCCACTGAACTATTTGCAGTTCCTCAAAAGCATCACAGTTTTGAATATACTGTAACTTCGGCAAAGCCCTTACCTGCTTGGCTATCTGCAGGACTCCCACTCCGCCTTCAGGATTCAGCTTGAAACATTTCTCTGCGAGGCCTTCCTTGATGCCTGTGGGAAGGGATAACAAGCTGCCCCTCGGGTCACAGCCCTCACCAGCTGGGGTGTAACTGTCAGTGTTTCTTTCTCCCACTCAGCATGTGTGTTCTCTCCAGGACAAGCACTGTTCTTGTTCATGTTTTCATAACTTAAACATCTAGTATGTTACCTACCTCTTAGATTATTGTCATCTTCAGGCATTCGAGTGTGCACTCTGGCTAATGTGTAGGGCATGATACTATAGGCGCCACCCACTTTTCATGTGATTGAGATTCATCAGATACTGAGTCTGGAGCCTTTCATCCTACTTGTCAGATTACATTCAAATTCTGAGTTTATGTTTAAGTGTGTACTTTCTGTGTGTGTGTGTGTTTGTCTATGTCTATGGTCATTGATTTTTTTGTTGTTCTTTGTTTTAACAGTGACTATATCTTCTTCAATAGATAGAAAAGAGCATCTAGTCAGTAAGATTCACTTACCCAACCCTTCTCAGCCACAGTAGAAGGAATTATAGTGGGAATTTCCATTTGGAATTTTCTTTCTCCTGAACAGTGCTCAGGTACACAGTTTGTTATGGCTGGAGACCATTAACGAACAGGTGTGATTACTTATATGAAAAACGTTGTTCCAAGCAACTGTCTGCAAATTGACATCCAGAATACAGAATCTTCATAATTTGAAGATTGTCTGCATATGTGAAAAATGGCTCATTGTAAAAGCATCTTGAGCTCAGTGTAAGATCATCCATTCAGCAAATCACTATCAAACGTCTGTGTGTGTAACATAACTGTGCAAGTAATATATAGATAAAAGCATAAATTAGACATCAGTTCTCCTTGTGTGTATACCCTGCTTTGTTGCTAGCACGATATTTGTGCAATGCAAATGTGCCAGCATCCAAAGCCTTATTTTCCAGGCATAGGAGGCCAATTCTGTCTGGTTCTTACTTGGCTTTCCAACTTCATCTCAAGGCCCTCACCACCCAGCATCTTGCAGGCTGTCTGTAGAGAATTCTACTTGTCATTCACGATCTCAGCTTACAGTTTCATGCTGGTGCCCATCTGATGTTCTTCCTGTCTAGAATTCCCTTCCCCATTTTTCTAGCGTTGGGGGAACTTCATTAAGTATTTACCAACCCAGGAAAGGTCACGCATACAGAGTATGGGTTAGGCACCATCCACTGGCACCCCATGATATCCAGAACTCACCTCCCTCAGATCACGGATCCCATGGTTCCATCCTGCCTTCCCCCGAGCCCTTCCGTGTTCCATGGGAGGGGAGACGGGCTTCTCCCTGGAGGGGCAGTATGGAGCACAATGATTTGGTGAACAAGTGAATGGATGAAAGGATCCAATTTGGAAATCATTCCGAAAATGGCAACTAAATCCGTGAGTGTGTGTGTGTGTGTGTGTTTTAAGAGACAGGGTCTCTCTCTGTTGCCCAGGCTGGAGTGCAGTGGCACAGTCATAACAAACTGCAGCCTCAACCTCCTGGGCTCAAGCCATCCTCCATCCTCAACCTCCCAAAGTGCTGTGATTACAGGTATGAGCCACCACACCTGGCCTAAATCCATGAATTTGAATGTGATTACAAGATAGAGAAATGTGGAAGAGAGGAGGAACCAAATATATTCACCTAGAAATGCCCCTAGAGTTGGAGACAGAAAATCTAAGGAGGTAAAGTATAATAGAAAACAATCAAAATGATAGTTTTAAGGAGATGATGGTCAGTTCTGTGGAACTTTTAAGGGAGATGAAAGTCTAATGCCAGTCAGAAGGCCTAAGCCAGTAATCTCTCCAAAATACCATCTAGACTCTTTCATCCAAGATACATGTTAAGACTTGTTCAGTGTCTTCATTTACTGTACAGACAAAAATGAATACTTGTAGAGTTTTAAAACAGTTGAAAGCACCTAGAAAGAACTCAAGCACATTTTATAAAAATATTTAAAAGGCACACAAATTTATTTATCTGCAGGTCTTATTTGATTTAGCAGAGCACCAAATGTTCCAAAGGAAGAATAATATAGTGATGATTATAATTGGAGTGCTTTTGTAGATGTAAGGAATAAGAAAGCTCATGAGAACATTTTCTAGTTTATTTAAATAAGG